>NC_140278.1:13472007-13969723 GCF_964030765.1 Micromesistius poutassou
GGGTGGTCCGGTGATTGCTGGTGGAAACCATTCATCCACTGGTGCACACTTAACGGCCGTTCCTCCCACCTCTCTCTCTGCCTCTCTATCTCTCCTCTTTCTCTCCTCTTTGTCTCTCTTTCTGTCTCTCTTTCTCTCTCTCTCTCTCCATCTCTCGCTCTCTCTCTCTCTCCCTCCATATCTCTCTCTCTCTCTCTCTCCCTCCATGTCTCTCTCTTTCTCTCTCTCTGTCTCTCTCTGTCCCTCTGTCCCTCTTCCTTCAACGCCCCCCCCTTCCTCCAGGTGCTGTACGCTCCCCAGGCTCGCGAGGCCCGCTTCGCCGCGCCCTCCTTCATGCAGCGGGACCGCTTCGGCCGCTTCCAGCCCACCTACCCTTACCTGCAGCACCAGATTGACCTGCCGCCCACCATCTCGCTGTCAGACGGCGAGGAGCCGCCGCCCTACCAGGGCCCGTGCACGCTGCAGCTGCGCGACCCGGAGCAGCAGATGGAGCTCAACCGCGAGTCGGTGCGGGCGCCACCCAACCGCACCATCTACGACAGTGACTTGATCGACATCGGGGGGGTGGGCGTGGTGGCGGCGGGCGGCGGCGGCGGCCCACGGCCGCCCAGCAGCAACTCTGGCATCAGCGCGGTGAACTCGTGCAGCCGAGGCCGCATGGAGGGCCCGCCCCCGGCCTACAGCGAGGTGGTGGGCCACTACCCCGGCACGGCGTTCTTTCTACACCAGCACAGCAATAAGCAGAGGGCCGGCGGGGGGCCCGGGGGGGGCCCCGGGGCCAGCGCCATCCAGCCGCAGAGCCGGAGCCGATCGGAAAGCACAACAGCACCTGCCAAGGCTAAGGACGGCCCGCCGGACGGCATGGTGTAGGAACAAGCAGGGTTGGGGGGTCGGGGGGGGGAGGCACTCTCACCCCCACCTTAAGCGGCTTGTCTCTCCCTCTCTTCCGACCCCCTGTCTTTACAACCCCCACCCCCCCACCACGAGGAGCAACTCAGCGTCACCTTTGAACGCTGAGTCTCTCTCTCTCCCTCTCTCTCTCTCTCTCTCTCTCTCTCTCTCTCTCTCTCTCTCTCTCTCTCTCTCTCTCTCTGTCTCTCTTCACACTCCCATGCACAAGTTAATATCAACCTTAGCTACAACAAGTGGAGGAGCCGAGCATCTGTTTAGTGATTTAATTTCATTCTTAGTATTACCTGTTCAGACAGCAGCACTGCGGGGTAGTGAGACATATGCACTGCACGGAGAAGACAAACATTAAATTCTAGCAGAGATCGGAATGACTCAGATGTTCCTTTATTTTTTTTAATCATTGCTTTATGTTTCTCTCCCCTCCTCATCTTCTGGGGGATGGCGCTGACTCTCTCCCCCTTCTCTCCCCCTCTTTCTCCCTGCACACCCATGGAGGCTAAGGACTAATAGGATTAAAATATATTTTCTTTTCATTTTTTTTCCTTTTCTCTTTTTGTCCCTTTCATTTGGACCGGGACCTGTGCACAAGCGGAACTCTGAACGTGAGAACTCTGGACTTGAGAACTTGTAACGTGACAACTCGGAAAGTTAGAACACGATGAAAACGCGACAAGAAACTAAAGAGACGAGACACACACACACACACACACACACATGAGAATGAATCCAAATCATAGTGCCAAGGTTCAGGGGGGAGCAGAATGGGGGGGGGGGTGCATCTTTAACATTGAAGACAAACACAAAAACTCCTGAAAAACAAAAAGAAAAGCTCTCCAAAAGTTGCACTATCTATTTGTTGTAAAAAACAAAACCAACCTAGAAGAAGAGGGAGCTTCTACTCTATGTGTGTAATGGGGATACTGAACTTGTTTATATTTTTGTCCTTTTTCATGACTGAACTTAAGCTCCGTTTGAAAAGTTCGGAGCAAAAAAAAAAAAGTATTATAAGCTTATTTTCCTTTTTATTTTATTTTTTTGTTGATTTGTCTTGTTGTCTTTTTTTTTCTATTTGAGAACCGCAAGAAACACTTGTACCCAGCCTAGGACACCGCTGTCTGCGTCCGCCACAGACACAGTGAGACTTAGTAAGAGGAAGAGCTTGAATATTCCTACGACCTCACGCGCACCTTCTTCCACTGCTGGAGAGAATGGGCTGCTCTCCAGTACCTGCTGGATGGACCATCAGCCGGGGCTCCGGACTTCCTGGGCATCGCTCCTGGCCCTGCAGACCCGCTCTGCACCACTGAGGCTTGTTTTTGTTGTTTTTGTAGCTAAAGTCTATGGCAGAAACTACACGGAAATCCTTTACAAAAAAAATAAGAAGTGAAAGGCGTGTTTGTTAAGTTCATGTTTTTGGTTGTTTATCGGTTGTTTTCTTATTTTATTCTGTGGTGCAGTGACTTGTCCTCCTATCGGCCTCAAAATCAATGTCTGTGCCTCAAACCAGAAGAAAATAGGTGACACCCACACGGCATACGGCCTTGAACCACATGTATCTGTTTCTTGTTATGATCACCGGAGAACACAGAAGACTGACAACACAATCCTAATGGTCCATCCAGCAGCTAGCTGGCAGCAGCTCCTTCTCTCCCAGAACACCTCCGTACCCCACCCCACCCACCCACCCGCCTCTGAATAGCTTACAGTACCTTTCACCCCTGCCCCCGCCCCCGCCCCCTCCCCCCACACTCTCCTTACAATCGAATCACACGTGATTCCTTCCATCACCGCCATGACAACGAAGGAAAACCATTCGACAACTTGAATTAAAAAATGAAACAAAACACAAAGACAAGAGGACTCCACCCTAAAAGGCTCAATGTTCTGTGTTCTACCTAAGTACCTAAGTGGAGACCGCCGTCTACGTCCGACCCCGCCGCAGTAATCAGGGTCCACCAAGCTGCCCTTGGTCGGGAGTCAAGGGCTATGGAAGGGTCCATATTACTATGATTATTATTCTTTTTTTAATATATAAAACGAAAACAAAAAATATTTTTGGGAGAAAGAGATAAAAAAACAAACAAAGGAGAACTAGCCTTTTTCTCTGTTCATCGTTGCCTTCTCTGCTCTTGTGCTTTCACTGTCGGCCCTGGTTCTCTCCCCATCTCTCTCCACTCTATCTCTGCTCTCCCTCTCTCCATCCCCTTCCTCCATCTCGCTCCTCTCTATCTCTCTACTTTCCCTCACTCCATCCTGCACCTCCCATTGCTCTCTATCTCCATTTTTCTCCCAATTACTCGAAAGCATTTGAAGCCAACGCCCACCAGCTTTCTCCCACAGTGTTTACAGCCCTGGCCGCCTCCCCCTCGCTCATTCCATCCCTCCATCTGTACCCCGAGATGATGCAGAGTCCGCAAAGCCCTTTAAAATTGACTGGAGTGGAGACCCTGTTTGGCAGGGTGCACTAGTGTAGTTTTCTCTGCCCCTGTGTGTGTGTGTGTGTGTGTGTGTGTGTGTGTGTGTGTGTCTACAGATGTGTCTGTCTGTTATTCCCCTTGCCAACACAGAAAAGCACTTAATTTCCTCCAGGAGCTGTGTGTGTGTGTGTGTGTGTGTGTGTGTGTGTGTGTGTGTGTGTGTGTGTGTGTGTGTGTGTGTGTGTGTGTGTGTGTGTGTGTGTGTGTGTGTGTGTGTGTGTGTGTGTGTGTGTGTGTGTTTGGGTTCATCTTAGTTCACCTATTTGCAGCTCGATAATTAAGTAAAGGAAATAGGATTCAAGGACATATTGGTTATTCAGCGCCATTCACAGGAATCTCCTCATCACTAATTTGCTTTCATAACATCTCATTCAGAGTACAGCGGCTGAATTCCCACTACGCCGTTGGTTGGAAACAGACACGATAAATAGAATGGTCAATGAAAAGCCAGTCCAGCGTTGCATTAAGCAGCGTGTTCTTAGGGCCCCCCCGTCACATCCAGAGGCAGATCCCAGGCCTGTAACACCTCTTCACGTGTCATGCCGGACATCCAGACGGAAAGGCAAAGGGTTGCCTTCCCCCAAAGCTTGTATATCCTCAGCTCACGGGGTATCTGGTTAGCGTATCACTGATGAGGATGAGGATGAGGATGAAGAGGGCTAGAGGCTTTGTTTTGAGTTAAGAGGGGGGAGAAAGAAATCCTTTGCATTCTTATTGGTTCCTTGATCTGTCATCATGAATGTTTTCAGTAGGCGTGTGTGTGTCATGGTCATCTTTCAGGTCATTTCGTTTTAGCTCTGCTCTTGTGTATCCGTGTGTGTGTGTGTGTGTGTGTGTGTGTATGTGTGTGTGTGCTAGCTATAACATTGCTGCTGTTGCTACTGCTGCTGCTACTGCTACTGTCGTTACTACTGCTGCTGGCCGAGTCCCCTTCAGTCCTTCCCTTTGTTCCCATCTGATCCAAAACACCACCTGACACATAGAGACCAGGCCATCTGCAGTCAATAGTTGTTGAAAGGGGGGGGGGGGGGGGCGGGGTGGGGGGGCTGGCGTGGGCCTTGTTGTCATACTTTTCCAACGTTTTTTTTTTTTTCTGCTCTTTTTGTATTTACCAATGAAAGCACATAAAGAGCCAGAATCAATGATTGTCACCACCACCTCGCTTTGATTTTGCAGTCAGTCCCCCCGCCCACCTCCCCGGAGTCCAGCAGCACAGTGGAAACATTGCCCCACCCCTACGGCCCCTCTTACCCTCTGACTGTCAGACCTCGCTGTTTAAACCATTCAATGTCCTTCATCCACCCCTCCCCTCTCTCCCTCTCTCCATTTACCGTGCTTTGGCGTCAGCCCGTTCAGTCCATCGCGGTCGTCACCCGTATGTACAAATGAGGATATAAAGATGAATTTTATGTTTTCTACAAGGAGGTTTGCATGTTACTATTATGTGAGTTAATACGGTGCCTAATGTTCAAGTTTGAGCAGACCACACCCCCGCCAGGCCGCATCTTGGACCCGGTACCGTCTGCTGTTCCCATGGTCCCCTCTGCTCCGGGTCGGGGAAGAACAGCCCTTTCTGCAAACACTCTCCAAAGACGTTCCCTATTTCAGACCGAGAACTAGGATGGAATATAAAACCCCTGCTTCTCTGCTGGCTATGACAGGCTTTGTAGCGTTGACATGCCCCCAGGCAGAACAAACCCCACTGCTCTCTGGCACACCGCTGCACGAGCTCCATTCAAACAATCAAGTTTCTTCCGGGGGAAAAATAGTGGAATTAAATTGCCCCGCAATGTCATTATATTATTATTCTTATATTTATTATTTATTTTTCGAGGGACCAAGCCGCCACTCAGGCTCTGTGCAACAGTTGGCCCCCTGAATCCCCCCCCCCCCCTGCCGGCTCCAGACCGGACCTGGTGCCGGCAGGTTGCTGTCTCACAGAACTCCAGAGGGACCAGATCCCGCGTTGCGCTTGGCTTCGGTTTAGATCACCGTCAAGAGTGTTTGCAGAAGGGGCCCCCAGGCCTTCTCCTCCGGCCCTCGTAGCACTCACTGGGGAGCCCAGGGAGAGCGGCCGAGAGGCAGGCGTTGAAGCGGCGGCCTGGGCAGCGTGTGGAGCAGACATAGGAACCCACTTGCACTCAAAAAGCTCCACCTTCGTTGTGCCTCACTTCCAACGGTGCTTTTTTAAGTAGTCTGTGTTTCTTTGTGTTTGTTTGTAAGGTGCTGTATATAACTAGAAGATATATTATGCACATATCCTGCCCAATGGGTAGAAACCACACAAAAACATGTTGTGAATAATGTAACATAATGTATAGACAATATAATAAATTTTAAGAAAGCAGCATCGACTTTGTAAATGCCTACCGTTAAAAGAAAATGTGCTTTGTTTTTTTTTCTTCTTTTTTTAACAAGAAAACATGGTTTGCAAAAGTATGCTTATAGAAATATGGTTGCAACACATACAAATTACTACTTAAAATATTTTGCTATGAATATTAGTCTGTAATGATAAGGATGAACTAACCTCTGGATAAAGGAAATGGTCATAGAATGTCAACAATCAGTTTCTCTTAAAAGAAAACACTTTTTACAATGCAACCGCCTGTGTGTTAATACTGGACACGCACCTTTAAAATAATCATCAAATAAAACATTTCATAGTCTTTACAAAGCTTTCTCCCAACCCTAATTTACCTGGGAAGTATTTGGGGGGAAACTTCCCGTAGAAAATCATTGTAATCTTGTTTGTAACTCATGAGAGAAGGTGAACATAGCCTAACTAGGAGAAGCCTCTGTGATCAACTAACATGGAAACAAAGCCGGTTTCTAAATAACTAGCTTTAATCATGTTCACACAAATTCTAGTTTCATGTGATTCCAACACCTTTTTTCTTTCTACCTGCCAAAAGCTTACACTTGCACCACTTATTTGCAGCAAACAATTTAGTATATTTACAATAGCTCTATTTCTGGCTCAGTATATTCTGCTTCGAGTTGTGTACAACCCAACGATTATTTCATTTCTCCACACTGGCATTCTTGTTTAGTTTTGGACCTGATGAGAGAATTATGACTTATGGGCAACAGATCAAAGGAACACGGTCATTCCCTCTAGTCGAGAAATCAGAAAGGTGAACCAGCCTCAAAGACTGACTGAAGTTGACTGATGAATTATGCCGTTCTGCAAAATGTCTTCAAATTTTGTTTTTTTAAATTATATTCTTTTTTTTAATATATATATGTTACAATGTTATATGTGACACAGTATATTGGAACAAGAGTCATGTTTAACCTGCAGTTGTTTATTTACAGTATGTACTTAGAATAACTCCACTGTACAAAATAAATACGCAGAGCATGTTTATCCTTATCTATATATGGTGTACATAGCAACAAGTCATTTTCTCTTCAGAGCACCAAATAAGTGGCAAGTTGTGTCATTTTTAGTTGTCTTATGGGGGAGGCCTCTGCTGCCAGCTCTCATCTCTCTCACTAGACTTTCTTTTATTTTCTATTTCCTGCACTAGCTTGAAGAACTAACTCGGGCTCAGACTGATAACACGATATGTATATACACACACGTATACAAATGTGTTTGTGTACATATACATATGTATATGTGCCTTTTTGTGCGTTTGTGTGTGTGTGTGTGTGTAGATATATATCCTTCCGTGCAGTGCATTTGTTTTCGTTTTTCCTCTTTCCAATTACATGTCTGTTTTCGACTGCTGACAACAAGTAGCTGTTTTCTATCGTTCTGGATCTGAAAAACCAAGTTGATGATGATAACCACATTGTCTCTACAGTTTAGTATTCTCTCTAGTCCTCCACACACGTAAGACTGCTTCCACCATGGGTTTCCTTACATTTGTTTGCTTTACAGTACTAATCCTCTCTCGTTGCCCCTTCGCCCTCTGTGCTGAAATATATCTGACTGTATATGACTACATACAATACATATACAGTAAGTATATATATATATATATAAATATATATAAACACAGAGGTAAAACTGTTGTGTATTTTGCCTCTTTTTATTTAAGCAATTGTGATGTAATAGGTTTTAGATCTAAGGTCTGTTATTGCAATACTTTTACAGAAAATAATGGGAAAATAATTAAAAAATGTTGCTCAAAGTGCTGTTGTAGTCAAAGATTTTATGCTTGTACTTATGCTGTAGTCAAACTGCAGCGTAATGAATAAAACTTTAAAAGTGATTACTCAGTTGGTTTCTCTGTTCATGTTTCACCCAAGTAATTATACCGATAGGGTTTATTTCAAGTGGGAGGATATCTGGGTATCTAGCTGTACTCCCTGCCTCAACATTGATCGATTGCATACATGGGGTGGATTTTTCAATACATTTGTCTGCCCTTTGCAGTGATGCCGGTAGCCTCCTGTCAGCCCAGGGTGCTAACTCCCATCGTTACAAAGGACTGAACTAAATGACTTTTCTCTGTTAAACACAAACAGAAGACGATGCTCTTGCCAATTCTGGTCTCTTCGAGACACATTCCCAATATAAATTGTATAATGAAATATAATGAAATTCTTAAATCATATTGTGGGAATTTATGTATATTTCATCACACCGAGACCTTATGAATTTATTGAAGGACCCATCTGGTAGCCTGTCAAAATTTTTAACACTAACAAAATAAGTAAACCAAACCACGCTGGTAGCGGCCAGAAGGGCAGCGGAGAGGGGGTTGGAGGGAGACACATTGTCCGTGTCCTCTGCGTGAACTTCCGTCAAAATATTTTTGGTGGCCAGGGCCTGCTCGGCCCTGGCCACCAGGGTGAGGCTAAGGGTTGGAATAGAAAATGACACACACTGTGCTACAGTCTAGCGTGGTGATAAGACTAAATGAAATGCCTTCCTTTTTCTTACATAACTTATCTGGCCAAGCAAGAGATAAGACATTCTTGTAAATGGTTATAGAAACCTTAAAGATTTAAGGAATTTATGTATTTATTTTTCGTAAAAGGAAGCAGACAAAAGGCATAGATTTGAATTTTTTTTTTTTTCCTCAACATATTTGAAGGCTTGAGTAAATCAGTGACTCCACATGACCATTGTAAAGCACTCAACATATAGAAAAGTTATTTTATGAGGAATTGTTAGGAAGGGAGGAACATAAAGTGTTTTAAAAGCCCACACTAGTTCTCGTAAGGTTCATGCAGATTTTTCTTGTACCTGACACTGCAGGTGCCCTCCAAAGCCCTCATAATGGTTAATGCTGGGCTGGTACTAGGAGATCCACAGGTAGGCTATGTAGCGCAGAAGGGATAACAATACTTTCATCTGACTCATACAATCGACTGATTGTACTTCCATAAAACAAGTATTGTAGTTGTACAACCTACTCCTCAGTAATTGACCAAAATCTTTTATTTTCAACTTGCAGTGAATGCACAGGCAGATGGGAGGGATGAAATAGGCCTACTTACGGTAGTTTACAGGTAGGCTGCAGACCTTGGGGATTAAAGAAACTGTCCATTCGTTGGCTGATCTCCCTGTCTAGGTTTGAAGTGCAGCCCTTTGTTCCCCTTTCTCCATTGATTTGCAACTGAGTGGAGTGAAAATGCAGCAAAAGGATTTTTAGAATACAAATCATGTCTTGTCCTCAGTGTCATACCCCCCGAGGGAGAACAGACAGGTGTGTGTGTGTGTGTGTGTGTGTGTGTGTGTGTGTGTGTGTGTGTGTGTGTGTGTGTGTGTGTGTGTGTGTGTGTGTGTTTTAAGGCTAGAAAATACATCAGGCACCTGGTTTGGTCCAACTGTATAAACAGTTGTTCATTACTTTGGACAGTAGAGGTCATTGTAACTCAAATCAAACAATCAACGAGGGGTGCTTAACTGACTCATAGTTAGCCTACATGAAGAAGACTGGAAGAAAGTACGAGACAAGACAAAACTATATTTTCTGTGTTTTTTGTGCATTACTTACACAGATAAGATTAAAACGATGTAGCTCCTATACATTATATATGCAATTTATTACTGCTTAAAATTCGGCCATATGCCGACATGCTCAATTGGTTTATATGAATAAAATATTATATTAAACACCTCAAACTACTTTTTGGATGGTAAAGAATCCGATGGCTTTGATGCATAGTTTGAATAATTTCCATCACCTTCTATATATATAATGTAACTCTTAAAGTAATAAATCACCTTTTTCGAATATCGAATAAAAAACACGTATCGTCCATCAAATACGAGCAACTTTTTTTTCGCCAAAAATGTTCCGTCATTTGACCGTTTCAGCCTTGACGCTGCAGGGTTGAACCTCCTTCGACTTTCATTTAGTAGGCTAAAAAGTTTCAAGGTCGAACTTTCAAATATATGAATATATATTATTTTGTACATGGTCTGGGTTTTTTCGTTATTTCAGTCAGTTTTATTAAAACATTTTCAGTTGTCGCTTGCTAGTTAGTTAGCTCGATTTCGCCAGCTGTGAAGGTATCGTTAGAACCAACAATTACGAAGTTCAGTAGGCTAGTGAATCTCTTTTATCTCATCTAACTTTCGTTTAGTTATTTATTGGTGTTGGATTACTAAAGGTCATTAAGGTTGATTAAGGATGGGTTTTACTTAGGTATAGGCCTATTTAGGTTTTATCTGCTGAACCTGATGGTGTTAGCTAGTCCTACTGTGTGTCTGATGCTATTGCTAATAGAAATAAGGTTGTGTTTGTTTAATTATACCCTTGAAAGGGCTGTTGGATTTTCCACACAAAAAATATCAGAAACCATAATGAGCTTAATGTTTATTACAGACAGTAGTGTGACTAATTTCTTCCCCAAATGTCACAGCCTGGGTGTCATTTTTGTTTGAACCAAGACACTGGGCAAAATGTAAGCTTCTGTCCACCCCAACAGCAATTTTTGGCAGCAACGCATTGACCTACAAGATATTTAGTCATTTCCCCCCTCAAAATAATATATTTTTATGAGATCTCTAGTAATGAATTATTTTTTCGACCAATGAGATTGCGAAAAATAAACTATTTTTCCGACCAACAATTGAAAATAACACATTTTTAGTACCTTAATCAGGCATGGGACGGTAGATTAAATGTATCGAGTTAATTTATGGAATTAGAGAAAGATTTGCAACAATCTTTTTAATGTGTTTCTATTAGCACAACTTGACTCATTACAACTATACATTCTGATTTCCAAGACAAGCAAACTCAGCTAGCAAACTGACTTTCAGGACAAATTAAATTAGGTGCAATCATAATTTAGCCTAACAGTTTGCAATGTGTCTAATGGTTATACGTATACAAGTATTCGAAAGACAAATAACAGTTTCAACCTTACCCACAGAAAAACACTTGAAAAGCAAAAGAAAAAACTCTCACTCTTTTATATACCATTTTGATTTCAATACATGTACCAGATACAAACACAACGCAATATATTAGCTTTGGCTATCTGATAAAAAATACATTAGAAAACTTAATTTCAGTTATTTAAAAAACAAAGACACAGGGAAATGTGCAGCCATGACATGGAGTCAAGGCTCTGATGGACTCGTACACATAAAGGACACCATTAATTTTAGGATTTATTTGACTTCCACCTAAATTATATTTTCCGCATAGTCATTTCAGATGCCGTTTTCTAGATTTTGAATGCATGGCAACCCAAAACTTTATCCAACTCAAACTGCAATTTACGGACCAATGATGTATTTTATTTCTAAATCTCTTGCACAAGTAGCAACTCTTAAAGTAAGCTTGGCGCTAACATTGTCCATTAGGTGATAAGATGTTGTTTAGCCTCAGCTTAAGAGGGTGCATCGTGGTCAGCCAAGGACAACTAGAGATTCTATTTACACTCAAGCAGACAGTTGGTGAAACGTTTGAGGACAACGGTAGTGCAAATATCTTCGGAACCAGACTGGGAAGTGCCATATCTTGCTAAACTGACAAACCAAACTAACAAATTTGAGACGCTTGCATTGCTCTACTTATATCAGATATGTCAGTCATCATCCTTCCCTAGTCGGCTTTCTTCCTGAAAAAGGTTTTGCCCTCCGACACTTTGTCTTTGGTCTCTTGCAGTTTCTCAGAGAACTTGTCCTTGGTCTCCTCCATCTTTTCAGAGAGTCGCTCTTTTGTCTCTTCCATCCTCTCGGAAAACATTTCCTTTGTTTCCTCCATCTTCTCCGTGAGCCTCTCCTTCGTAACCTCCATCTTCTCAGACAGTTTCTCCTTGGTCTCCTCCATCTTGTCCTGGATGTAGTCTTTGACGGGCGGCGGTGTGGAGAAGTAGCCGTGTCTGCGTAGGTACTGCACCGAGAGCGACGTGCCGCCCAGGGTCACGGTGTATCGAGCTGGGGTTGCAATCTATAGGGAGGAAAACATACATGAGGAAGAGGCGGAGTGAAGCCAACTGACCAACGAACAATCAACTCAATGATACTTCTGGTTATGAGAAATATAGTTATACAGAAAATGGAACACAGGTATGAAACAAGGGATAAGACAACATAGCAGAACAGAAACAACTAGACATGTGGTTGCATGTGCATTTCCTGAAGAAAATGCATGTGGTTGCATAAGCCAACTTGTTGTGGCACAATATTCCATGAGCCCGAATGATATGGCTGATCGCTTTTGTTTGATTGCGAGTTATAGAGCTCCCCGTCGCTTAAGAGGTACTTTACTTTTCGGAGAACTGCTTATGCACGGTTTCTATATGTGTACCAACTTTGACAACTCTGAGTTGTTCACATTCACAATGGATGAAGTCCCCATTCCCCATTGACTAATATTATAAAAACATATATGACTGCACTGATATATGCCCAACTTTTTGGTAGTGGTTTGCTTTTTATACCTAAAAAAACTGTAGGAGTTGATAATAACGCGAAATAGGGAGGAAGAATAATAATTTCAAACATGATCACAGTAGTGTGGCTTGCTTTGCAACCACAGAAATTATTGTGGGATTGCACTTACTTTGTACATGGCATATGCAGTGAGGGCGTAGCCACTTGAAGAATTTCTCAAAAGGCCGACTATTGACTCAGGCAAACCGATCAACTCCAGGAATGGCACGACATTCACACCTCTGAAACAACACAAACACGTTGCTTAATAAAAAAATAAATAATGTGTTTCTGTATGCCAACAATGGACTTGGTCTCACAAAATGATAAAGAGACAAGAGGGGCGAACATCAGAAACATGTTAAATTGTTGTAGCCTTTTATCCCAGTGACTAATTAAGAAGAGGGCCGCTTACTTCATGGCGGCGTAGTAGAAAGTGCCAAGCCAGATGGAGGAGGTGACCAGGTGCACCGGGATCATCACCTTCCCGTACTGTTTGAAAGTCCTCTTGAACCTCTGAATCAGGCCAATAGACTTGTCCTGCAGTGGGTCTATCTCCGGGCTTTCCTCTCCTGGCTGGATGGAGCCCGCGGAGCCCGCTTGACCTGCGCGGACCGCTTGAGGAGCCTGCTCCTGGGCGTGAGGAGTGGGAGGCAGAGGTTCCTCCTCGGTGGGCTGTTGTTTGGGATGCTGCACTGCATGGCTTGCAGCGGAGACAGACAGCAGACGATGCGAGCCCACTGCTAGGCGTGGCGAGAGGAGCACGCAGCAGCAGAGCGGGCCCAGACGTTCAGAGCCGGACAAGCGCACAGACACCCCTCGCATCGCTGCCACCTGCCGCAAGACATGATGGGAAAGGACGCGCTGCATCATCCTCTTCTTTTCCTCTCCCACCTCGCCTGAAATAAGCAACACAAAGGGGATCTCTATTTACAACATGAAGTCCTTAATTGTTTGGATTTGTTGTGTATGCTTACAAGAATCCTCATATCTTCAAATCATTTAAAGATTGCTGCAACCAACATCCAAATAAACTCAGGTTTTCTACTTTGTATATGAGGTTAAGTACCAAAAAAGCATTTGACCCAAAACAAAAAGCAAAAACTACTACTACTACTACTCTTTATCAATACTGCTTAGCGATCTGGTACTTTAATCGGTTCTTTTAGAAAAATTAATTGCAAATTAAGAACAGGACATTGCTTAATTTTTCGAATATTACATTTCTTTAGTAGCAGAGCTTTGAAGGTTTACAAATAACTACAATAGATGCTATCATTTTATGAAAAGTTGTTTGTATAAAATAAAAAATAAAAACAATTAACAGCCACAAAAAAAAAAAACTGTAGCATAGAGAAACATGGATGGGGGTATGCATGCAGCTGGGCTGCAAAAAGAACTCAAGCATTATTCATTATTATTAGTCAGCCCTATTATTAAACGTTACATGGTGGCGCTGGAAAAGAGTAAGGTGAAACAGCTGCACTATCAGCCTACATTGTTTGGCGAGAACCCTGATATAAATATTGCAACATTGATCTAGCCTAAATTAAAAGAAAATATATTTCCTTCAATTCTCCAATACTGATAGCAGCACTGGGTATATCAGAGCTTGGAAAGAAACTTGGACTTGGCGAATGTGTTTTAATCGCGGCTAGAGATCTTTTTAATTATTTATTTATCAACTGTTACTACCGCAATTACATTAACCATACATGGCAAATAACACGTTATGTGGGTTACACTACCAACTGACACACCCACCTTGAGTTTCAGTGTGCCTACCTGTCATCATCTTCAGAGAGAAAATTCAGATAGTATTCAATCTAGATTCTAGAGGATTTATATTGTTCTCTTGATTGTACAGATGCCTTGAATAGAATTTGAATTATTAAGCATTACACATAACCAATTACAATGACCTTTAACATGCTAGTGCAACAAAAAGGGGACCCTAACATTTTGACAGATGTAGGACACCACAATCGCGCCAGTGTGAGTGCTGTCTCTGAAGTACATAACTTAACTTTGCACAAAACTTAATAACTTAATTAATTAATTTAACTTCTCGATACAAGCCCACCACCAAATGCCTTCATCATTTGAGATAAACAGGCACTTAGGCGTGACTTGGACCTGAACGAAGACATAACTTATATTGCAGCTGAGTAATGCAGCTTCCTTGACAAAAACAACGTATGAAGCGCTTTATGGCAAATACACTGAGCTAGTTGCCCACATTAGTTAGCTAGCTACGGTTATCAATATTTCTAAGCTAGTTAGTTGACATTGGACTGCGACGACTGGGGGATAAGGTGAAAGCCAAGTCTTCCAAGTGGTGATACCTGAGTAGTCTTAGGGATTGAGAAGAGCTTTCTAGTAGGCAACATTATACGACACCGACACCCTTACAGAAGACGTCAGAAGGCTACGGCCTATGAACTGCAGCCAACTTCGGCACGCTGTTTGACTTCAGATAGCATGGCATGATGCTAGCCTTCAACGAGTTTAGCCAAGCTAGGTCCCCAACAGGAGATAAACTGGTTGTTATTATACCGCATAATAACAGTTTTAAATAGGAACGGAAACAACGCATTACATACCTTCAATATATACGGTGTGAGGACAGCGATTCCCGTAGGACCAAAAGCCATATAACCATGCCCGAGGTGTCACCCAAGGACCTTAAGTTGCAAAGACTGCTGGTGCGACAGCACGCATGAGTTTCCGCATGTATTTCCACCGCGTGATGCACGATGGGAAATGAGGTTTCTTTTGGGAGCCACACTGGCACCGCCGCGTACCATGAAACCCTTCCCCGTTTGGTTGAATTTCGCCAACGCTTTTAATTCACTGCAAAAAAACATTCGTTTATCAATGGGTCTTATGAAGTGTCCCCGTCTTGTATTCATCACACAACAATCTGATGTCTGAGATGATTTACACGTCTTTTTAAATTGATGACACTAATACATTTATTATAAAATATTTAGTGTGTGTATATATATATATTTTTTTATTTATATATATTTTTTACAGTCATGCTTGAGATCGAATCCTTTATTTCACAACACACTCTTGTAATTCAACACACTTGTCAGCAGATGTCCGACTTCTCTAGGCTCCAAGCCAGGGTTATACAGTAGGCCTATGGGTTGGGATTCTCGTCAATTCTTGTTGATAACGGATGGGAGCATAAGGTATTATGCCATCAGTGAAATTCTTACTTGAAAGATGGATAAGGTAGCCTACATTAAATATATAACAGAGCATTACAGCACATACTAGTTTAAAAAAAAAAAGTATTTCCATAGAATTTTTAGAATCCATAGAAGCTTTTATAGGCTATAAATTACCTGAAAAACATGCAATTCTAGATGAATATGTATTGTATTATTATATATATATATAATTTTGTACATGTTGGTAAGTAGTTGTAATCATAATATAGAGTAAAGTATTTTTCTTCTTGCTAAAGGTGTGAAATGTTTTTGGGTTTGCACGGTAGGTCATTTTAATATGACACAACTTATTGTATCACCATCAACAACAATGCCTTTTAATTGTGAGTCTGTGCAATTGTGTGGACAATGTCTTTGTGACTGTATGCCCGTGTGACACCACTGTGACTGGAGTGATTTTCAACACACCACCAACCACCAATTGTGCACACCACGCCTCCCTTGTAAAAGAGATTTCAATATCTTAATGGGACTTCACCTGGATAAATAAACTCTTGTCCTCTTGTACTCTTGTTATAATAAAGAGTACACTTATTAATTATTTAATTAACAGAAACAGAATTAACAGAATCAACATTTTGTAAGACAAAGATGTACTACGGTTATAATGGTATTTTGATCAGCGCCTTCAATTCTACCAACCAGAAATGGTTTCGGAAAATAGCATTTTTTAAGGACCTTTCTCCTCTGTGGCATTTTCCCCTAATTACAATAAGTGCATCAATCACTGTACATCCTTGACATCAGAGATCGATGGTGTACCACTGGCATTGACAATACAAATGATTTCCTTTCTTCTCTCCTCATCTAATATGCGTTCAATCTCCCCACAAGCTCATGGATGCAAAAAAAATAATGCTAATATCCAGTGTCAGATAGCACTGTACCATTTGTAAATAAGTCTGAATGAAAAAATGTATGATTAATATCAAAGCAAATGTATTCTACGTAACATCTATATATATATATATATATATAGAAGGGTTAGTGTTTCCTGGAAACCATAACTAATCCCTTTACACTTCCAGTGGCTGCATTAACCTCATACGTGCCTTTTCTATCCATGGGAAAATGGCCCCTATACAGTGCATATATTTCTAAATATATACAGTACAGATTTAAGCATGTTGTCATGGGAAATAAGAACACACACACACACACACACACACACACACACACACACACACACACACACACACACACACACACACACACACACACACACACAGTTTCCTTCTCTAACCTCATAGAATTGAGTGTACTTCTGTGTGTATGTTACTGTTGAACAGTTTTTAATGAGCAGAAAAAAGTAAGGAAACATCATTATGAAGAATGCACACTGTGCATACAGATGAAATGGTGAGTCACCTTTTTTTCAATTCTCATGGATATCTCTATGAACAAGGTTGCAGCTGATGAAAACACATGTTGGTCGGGGAAACCACATACTCCTGATTAGAAGCATTAAATTAATCCTTTATCAGTGCTGGACAGATACAGTACTTCTTAAATATAATTTTATGCTGCTGCATTGGAGAATGAGGTTAAGTCTGTGATAATGCGTCAAACAGAATCTGTCCAATCAAATATGGGATTACAAATTACAAATATGATATTCCAAAGAAAGTATCCTGGGAAGTTTTAAGTATGTATTTTTTAAATTTCTTTTTAAAATTTTGCTTTGGGAGTTATTGCTTATTAATCAATTTGCTTTTGATATTTTGTTGGAATTCTTTGTTTCTTGTCAAGCTAAAGAGACAAATTAACAGCATTTTCCACAGCCAGTGCGAACTGGCTGTGGAAAATGCTGTTAATTTGTCTCTGCCTTCGCGCCTGCCTTCGCACGCACAAGTTAGCTGGCGACTGGTATATTGGTGCCTTCTATTTGTCTCGTAATCACGACTTGCAGCTCGGGTGTGACGTCACATCCGTCTCATAAAACGAGTGACCCCGGGTTTTTCGTTCTATTTGGCACACAACAAGACGAGTCGGAGCTCTGCTTTCTGCTCAAGAATCGACATTGTTGTCATAGCAACATGGAGCGTCTCTAGCCAATTTCAGCGGCACAAGCTACAAAATAGGCGGTATTTAACACATAATAAGACTGTAACGACATGCCTATAGGTAACAGTATACAGTGCTATGTGTACGACTTCTTCATTTGGTTACAACAAAAACACAAGTGCTTAAAATAGTAGAAAACCACAATGTTTACTACATGTGATGCTCGGAGTAGCCATCTTTGTTACTGAACTCGGGGTCCTCTGAGTTCAGACGAGTTGACGAGTCGTTTTTACGACCTCAGGGGCGTGCTATTTGCAACTTCCGGTTCATAACTCGGAAATCCGACTCGCAGATCGAGTCGGTGGACAAATAGAAGGCACCATAAATAGAGTGCACCCAGGACCCTCTCGACAGCAGTTCTTCTCCTGCCTTCTTTTACTCAGATCTAGCTTGTCGTAGCACTGACCCACGGGGTCTTATAGAGTCACTCGTTGACTCTATCGGACCCCGAGGAATACTTCTAGCTTATTGAAATACCCACACAGACTCAGGCTGTGAGGACATAGCGTATTTCCCCTTCTAGCTTATTGAAATACCCACACTGACCCAAGCTGTGAGGATCGAGCTTATTAGGGACCGAGCCGAAACCGGCAAGGTCCCTATCGTAATTGGTCCGTTTATTATTAGGGACCGAGCCGAAACCGGCAAGGTCCCTATTGTAATTGGTCCGCATCTTATTATTATTTTTAGCCGTCTTCGACTGCATTTTTCCCCCCCTGAACATATACGAAAACTCATTTTTATTTGGCACATTTGTGGGGACTGCTGTAAAATTTGATATTCTATGCGTCAAATTCAGGTTGGCCCAAAGGTGGCGCTATAGCAACTGTCCAAAAATTCAAACGGAAACAAACAGTACGCGTCACCGGTTTGACCTACACTCATGAAACTTTGGTCACACATGCAAATCCTCATGATGAACAAATTTCCCATCAAAACCTATGACTTCCAGTAGCCAGATTTCCACCATTTTGAATTTAGTTAAAAACAGTAAATTGCCTAACGATCCCAGGTTTTTGGACTTTGACAAAAATCCTTTAGCACATATCATCTATGGCCCATTATATTCAATCTGACTCAAGGATTAGTCTGTACAATAAAGTTTAAAGCTCCCATGAGCCATTGAGTTCTAAAATGGGTGTGGTTTAAAGTTAATTGCTCATATCAACATCAAGTTGGACTCCTATGATCTTGACCCAGATACAAAAGTTGTTCAGAATCAAATTCTGAACAAGATAAAGTCAACTTTTTTTCAAATGGGGCGTGGCATCGAAATGGGCGTGACCTGTCACTAAAATCGCCACAGTTCATAGACGCAATGTTTGATTTGAGCGGGACCAACTTAGTGGCCGTTGGGGACAAAAGTTCCAACTGCTCAAGTAAAATGAAGTCGATTGGCAAAACAACATGGCTGCCAGAGGAGGGTAAATCACTCTGCGGAGACTGTAATAGTTATGAATATGAAATTCACAGGACACATGTAGACTGGTGCCTGGAGCTCACATACCAAAATTCGTGTTTGTCATGTTCGTAGCGCCCCCTACATGAATCATACTTTTCTCTAGAATTGTGCAAAACTGTATTATATATTAGACTCTGTTAGTATTTAGGATTTTTCTGGACCATTCTTTTCTCTATCATTGTGTAAACAAGTTTTCAAATCTAAATAAAACTACCTTACTATGTGTTGTAGTAGCAGCTCTCCCAGCCTTCGCACAATAGGTAGGCTAAGTGGTGCATGACACAAACAGGGTTGATGGTGACTAGTCCGGAGGGTGAGGCAATACAAAGAGGTCCATAGTGACTGAGGTGGTAAGAGACACCCCAGAGTTTGATCGAAAAGCATGTACTCATGTAGCCTATATTTAGCTTAACCTTGTAGAGGCTTAAACGAGTGACCTGTGTTGGACGCATAGACCAGAGTCTTCATCCACCGAGCTTAGCTTAGAGAAACCAGTAGGGTACACCCCTCCTAGGCGATGGCTCAGGAGAGGTCTTCCCACCTAGTGTGACTGAAGGTTCTTCCACAGCCCTCATACTATAAAAACCCATTATAGGTTGAAACACTCGACACCCCCTAGTCTCTTTGTCTCCTTAGCTAGAGCAATGTAATTTAATTGAACATTTACCTTTGGGTTTCTGGCACTAAGGTCATTTTTATTTTTCTCTATTTATTCAGAAAGTTCCAAAATAACCTCTTGGGTTTTGAATAAGAAAGTCGAACCCTTCCTTGTGTGGCATTTAATTTCCTAAGTCCACATTTGATTAATTTAGATTACTTAAAGCATGTGATTGCATGCACTAGAGCTGTGAGGAATGCAGTGTGGGCTGCATTGAGGACCATGCTATGGTAAACATTTGGTCAAGCAGGCTGTTTGTGCCAAAGGCTCCATGATGAGACCCAGGGCCCTCTCTAACCAGAGGGTGCTTCCTAAAGGAACATCTTGAAACACTCATATTATAAGGTGTTGATGGCTAACAGACAAGCTCAAAAGAAGCAATATAATTATATATAATGTGGTAAGGTTTAACTGAGTTTATGCCACGTGCAAGAATTATGAAATCACAACTCTTCTTTTTTCAAACAAACACAGATGGTTTATGGCCCTATCTCTAGTCACATGTTGTCACTACATTCCTGTGTGTGTGCGTGTGTGTGTGTGTGTGTGTGTGTGTGTGTGCACGCACATTTGTGTTTGTGTGTTTGTGTTATGCTACAGATATGGATTTAGACATAAGAACACTCCCATACACCTAACTATCCCAAGACATCAGAAGATAAGTGCTGATTTGCAATGAAGCCAAATACCTATTCACCTTCCGCTCAATAATGCCACAGTCCTGCTACGGTGGGCTTGGCTTCTACCAACTCAGTTATTTTTGAATGTTATGGGAAAAATTGAGCCCCTCATATAAGGTATTCGCTCTATTTGCATTAATCCAAATATATACGTATATGTATTGTATATAGGCTATGTATGTATGTAGTATGTATATGTGAATATGTGTGTGTGTGTGTGTGTGTGTGTGTATTCATTTCTGATAGAATTGTCAGATTTCCCATGGGCCCCCCCTGACTGATTCTAGGTCCCCCCTGTGCCACCTCAATAAAAAAATCCTGGAATCACTCCTGCTGCAAAATATTAATGTTTTACAGAGGACCAGCATAACAGAGTTTTTCATTCCACAATACCCACCTATGTATGTAAAACATTTTTTGGAACTAAAGTGAGAGCTCAATCAGCACGTTACACATTCTACGACGCCCCCGACGGCGCTCCACTAGTAGAAGTGTCCATAGATATATATAGAACACTAGAGCCGTTTCTCAATACCAAGTACGCGGACTATGTACTCGCGGACTTGGAAGTACGTACTTGGCAAGTCCGGACTTTCAAGTACAGACTTCCGAGAACGCGAGTACGCACCTGCAATTGGAACAGCAGCGGACTCGATGATGCATTCTGGGATATTTAACAGTCCCAAGTCCACACGAGTCACCTCCGATGCATCCTCGGTAGAACGGCCTCATCGAGAACGCATCGAGAACACTTCCGGGTTTTAAGACAGTACTCGCGTACTCGCATACTTGGAACAGTGCTTGGGCTACCACTGATGACGTTTACCGAGAACGCAAGTACACGAGAACACACGAGAACGCGAATTGAGAAACGGCTTAGATGTCTCGTCTGCGCTGCTGACCAATGGAGACGAACGTCCGCACTGGCGGCCATCTTGCCCCAGTAAGCTCGCTCACCCATAACATTGTGTTGTTAGTGGTACATGTACTTTTTAAATAACCATAACTTGCTAATTTTTTCAAATGGTTTGGTTTGTTATAAACGTCAGAGATGTATTTATGACACTGCATACTTATGAATAATTATGTTATGTTCTAAAAAAAATTGAATAATCTAAAATAGGTACACGATTTCCCTTTACAAATAGTAGTAGTTTGTAAGAAACCAAACCGTTTAAAAATCGGTTGAAAATCTAGCAAGTTATGGTTATTTAAAAAGTACATGTACCACTACCAACACAATGTTATGGGTGAGCGAGCTTACTGGGGCAAGACGGCCGCCAGTGCGGACGTTCTAGACTCCGCCGTAAAAGAGTGTTCTATCTATGGAAGTGTCCGCCGCGTCTAGCCACAGTTTGAACTTGAGTATGACTTCCTGTGAAAATCTCACTTCAAAGTAAAAGTAAGTTGTATGGCGTATGTCCACGCCATACAACTTAACTTACCTATAATCAGGTGGCAATTAGCTGGGGGATGTGTGGGACTAAAAACTAAGTAAAGATCCATAATGCGATAGAACGATAAACGATAAAATCCGAAACGGACAACCCACTGTCAGCACTTCATGAGAGATAGATAGATAGATGACATCATTTCTATTGACATTGGAGTTAATAAATAAAGTGTTTTGGCACGCCTAGCCGAGTGTCACCGCACTATCCATGGTATTGGAAGGGGGATATAATTATTGCATGTTTTGTTTTGTTGTGCATGATCGCACCCACAATTTGATGGACTGTCTTCCATTACTGCTACTCAATCTAGAATAGATATGAAGGCTTTTACTTTGACGTGTATACAGCTCATGTAACCGGAAGTGTCTGTTTAACGTCAGCGACTTTAACGCTCGCTAGGACGAGCTGCGGCTCTGCGGCAACGTTGTATGCTGCCCGGTTTGCTGAAGAAGCGGCCAGAGTGTCATACTCGTCGGAAGGATTTCCCCATTCATGCTTCTCTTGACGCAACGCTATCATTAGAAATAAGGATCCTAAGGAGTTGCATCCAGGGGGTGAGACATTCATTTAAAATGTTTCCTTATTTTTATTGCTCTTCTAACCATGATTGACGTATATGATTGTTTTGTGAAACGGCAATTTGTAAATCAACTGTTATATTGGTTAGGCTATATACTGGTTATATGCTGTAACTTTAAATTATCTGTTCAATTATCAAATATAATATAGGAAATAATAGAATAATATATAATCGTAAAATAAATATAGAACGGTGACGATCAAGCGAGGCAATAGAATTACACTGTTTTTACGATTTGCTTGGTAATTAAGTAGGCTATGGGAAGGCATTGTTATCATATATAGCCATAGCCTACAGGTTAAAGAATGACCCTGGGACATGGTGGACATGGAGAATTGTCCAATAATTAGGATTAAACAGCCTTGTAGGTTACCACATAGCCTAATAAACATACGAAAATAGGTTCGAAATAAAGTATTAATAAGTGCTTAACAAACCATTAACATATATTTAAAGTTTGAATCATATGTGGATCTATTATTTAGTTACTGTCTGTTATGATGGTTGTTGTTTTTTTTTAATAAAATTGATGATGATTATTATTTCTTGAGGGCAGAAACAAGGGACACTGTAAGCTATGTGAAGGAAAGGGAATACCATTGGACTAAATAGAGTTTGATTGTCGCCTGTCCTGTCACCCACCACTCTTTATTCGACCAACGCTTATAATACAATACATTGTATGTTATACTTGTTGACATATAGGCCTACACCAGTCTTGTTCATCTTCTTAGGTGAACAATATTTGCTCAGTGCAATATAAAGATATTGCCATATAAGTATGTCACTGAGTTAGCCTACTATATATATATATTAAATTCTTAACAGTTATGATGAATGAATTATAATTTCAAAATTGTAAGCTTCATTATAAATTAAGATATTCTAAGTGCTAAACACCACCACAATAATCTACCCAAAGGAATTTCTGAATATTACTAAATAATATGCAATTTTAAATTAATATAGGTGATTGTGTGCGATACTGGTCACTTGAGAGTGAGATTATTCAAAATGTTGGCATTGCATGGACTCATTGCTTCCCTTGTTGTTGATCGAATTAACTTTGCAATAAACAATGACAGAGGTAGAACTTACTTCATGATGACGTGATGGCATGGTTAACTGAGACATTTGACTCATTCATTCAATTACTGGGCATAACATTGAAGCGTTACCCAAATCAAGCCCTGGCGATATCCTAAAACCTCCATCACGGCAGCGCCGCATGACGTTCCGTGATGAGGATTCCTTGAAGGGATTTTAGGGGTTGCCGGAATTTTTCGCGCACAGCAAGACATCACGTCCTTTTATGAAAACAGCCGACAATCTGTCTTAAATATAAAGTGATCAAAAGGTCTGCCCACACTGGCCCTTGAGGAAAGAAACACAAAGTCAATGATAGAGAGAGAGAGCATACTCTACAGGCATACAGCTAGAGAGAGAGAGAGAGAGATGAGAGTACGTAGACCTTCAAGGGATGGATGGAAATGGATTAATGACCACCTCTGGGGATGTGTGGGCATGAACCCACAGTTTGAAGGAAACTGTTTGAAGATGCTTGACTAAAGATACTTAAAGAAGGGAGTGCAGTTGAGTTCACTATGTAAGGCAGAATAATGGTAGACTTATTCTAACACCCTCACTCAACATGAGCTACGCTGGCGGATAAAAAAAGAATGCAATTAAAATAAAATAAAAATGTAAGCCAAAATGTTACATAACAAATTATTTGTGACATATAATTTATTGCTTTTATTTATTCTGAGAACAATACACAAAAGGTGGTTAATAGGTTGACTGCTTAACCTGATTATCTGTATTCTTTATGCTGCCATGGTGATATACAGTGTTATAACACAGATTCCCTCATGAACAATAACTTATTTTAGAGCAGTGAAATTCTTATTTACTCACACAACAAAATGGACACACAGACAACCTTGACGAAATGGTTGGTATTTAAAGTCAGACTGTATTAGACACAGCTGGACATGGGAAGAAAAAGCAAGTTTAAGTTGAAGTCGTGGGACCAAAGCAAGGGGAACAAAACTGGGCCTAGTGGTGCACCAATGTTTGATCCACCCATGTTTGAGGCTCCCTTGAACCTCCTTGTTTTTCCATTCAATGTTTCTTGACACTCTAAGGCAATCCTTGAAAAATAAATGTATGCAACAGTATTTAACATTGGTATTCTAGTACCACAGTACAGTTGGCCAGGGGAAGTAATCAGCGATAGTCTTTCTTATTCCCTATGTCCGAGAGTTACAGTATATCATTCTATAAGTCGAGCCTAGGTGAATGTGTACTGCATATTCATTAAAATCACCATATGTGGTGTTGTATTTTATAACACAAGTGCAACAGCGATGATCCACATGCCCACATTTGGTGCGTAATTTAAAGCCTGACCAAAGTTAAAAAAAAAAAGCATGATGCATTTTATCTCCTTCGTGTTTCCCAGATAAGAGTAGTGTCTGTCCCTCGTGTCATGAGGAAGAGAAAAACATTTAAAAAAAAAGAGTTTGAAAAAAAAATCGGATAAATCAAATGAAGCATGCCAATCCATTTAAATATGTGCAACAACAGCCATATTCTTTTTATGCTGTGATTTTTCTGTAACTGCCAGTACAAGGCTCCTAATGCACCACTACAAGTTGGTGCATTGTCATTTGTTCATCCATCAGCTTATACATTCCATCTGTCATTTAGCATCTGAAAATCCACTGGATTTATAGTGGATTTTCCATTGAATATAAATATTTTTTCACAGAACGCACCGGAAATGTGTAATGGCAAGCGAGTCATAATGATTGAAATAAATTCCCAGCTGGAGGGACCTGGGTTCAAATCCCCACCACAATGTCCTTAGCCTATTGGTAGGTGTTCCTTGATCAATATCCTTAATACCTATTTTAAATATATTTCTATATTTATATTTTCTTAATAAATCACATTAGCCTTCACGTCTTTTATTGCCATTTATACCACAGCCTTGTTAAATACTTGATCAATAGTGTTGCATTATGTAAAAATAATGGGACACCTTACACCTAGCACCTTTACCTTTTAACAGTTCCTTATCAATGTTCTCCAAATCACATAAAAAAACACATCAACATAAAAAAATGGTCAAACAGAACATTTGTATATAACAACTGCAATCCTAAACCTTTTATTCTTATTTGTTAATGTCAACACAATTCCAGAAGCTAGCCTAAGTATTTTGCATAAGTTAACGTTCCATCTTTTTGGAATGGGATTACTATCCAAATGTCTTTCACGCTTTCAACACTTTATCTGAAAGGATGTGCACATGACGTCACATAACAATGGCATGTCATGTCATGAACATAAAGGAGTCTTTATGAATGTTTACGACTGTTGTCATTGCTGTTTGTCTGCAGTTTGGCCATTGTCATTAGCCATTGGCCAGTTTAACAATTTGTTTATACATTAAGAAAAAAAGTTGTAATCCTGCTGTAGCATGTTTAGGACAGGTTATGCGGTCTTAGTTAATGTCACGTTGTCATAAGAAAGACAATGACAGGTTATGTTGTCACAACAAACACACCTCAAATAGTGTGAACTCTGCACTAAAAGGACAAAATGGATCGAATAAACATTCAGAAAGACTCCTTCATGTTGATGACCGGTGTCATGTCTTGGTTATGACGCCGCACTCTTATGCACACCCCTTCAACTAAACCCACATAATAATACCATTTAGCCGCTATCTTTGAGCTAACTTCACACTTTTGCTCTCCTCTGACAGCCCCCCTGCCCCAGCCCTCCAGCCCACCCAGAGGAGTGCGAGCAGCACCAGCGGCTGGTGAGTGATCGAGACCTCGAAGCGGAACGGCCACAGTGGAACGGTAGTCATGAACGTGTCTGGTGAGACCTGGTTCCAGTTAGAGTATTCTGGGAACTCCACCATGGGCTACTACTATGACCAGCAGAACTACACCCTACACCCGTCATTGCAGCCGGGCCTGCCGGGCGGCTCCAAGCCGGTGGCCTGCGAGCAGGTGCACATCGCCACAGAGGTCTGTATAAGTCCTTCTGTATGGACCTCCTTCTGTGTGGACCTCCTTCTGTCTGTACCACCTCTGTGTGTCCCTCTTCTGTGTGGACCACCTGTGTGGACCTCCTTCTGTGTGTACCTCTTCTGTGTGTATCTCTTTTGTGTGGACCTCCTTCTGTGTGTACCTCTTCTGTGTGGACCTCTTCTGTGTGGACCTCTTCTGAGTGCCCCTCCATGTGTCTTTTTGCTGTGCAGTGTGTGTTTGTTGATGTCCAATTAATTCAATCCTTTTAAAAAATTGCTGCACCATACACGCATGCAGATCTCTGTACATGCATATTCATGGTCTCTTCACTAAGCGTTACAGTTTACCGCTTTAATATCGCTATACATCATATCTCTTGTGTTGTTCCTCACCCATACATTTCAACTGTGTATCTCTCTGTTGGTGGTGCAGATATTCCTCATCCTGGGGATCATCTCTCTGCTGGAGAACATCCTGGTCATCATGGCTATCGTGAAGAACAAGAACCTCCACTCGCCTATGTACTTCTTCATCTGCAGGTCTTTCATTTACGCTTCATAAATGAAATCACAAATTACATTATCAAACACACTCACACACACACAATCTCTCTTTGTGTATGTACACACAAACACATACTTACTTCACACATACTTCATACATACATTAATTCAGATTGCACGTATGACATCACAACCGTGTGGCTATAAACACCGGCAAACATCACCGGCTGCAGTTGGCTGGCTTGCCTCCATGCTGTGGTCACTTTGATCTGAGGCTGTGTGTGTTCTTGTGGCTCGTTGCAGTCTGGCGGTGGCTGACATGCTGGTGAGTGTGTCGAACGCGTGGGAAACCATTGTGATCTACCTGCTGAACAATCGGCAGCTTGTGGTGGAGGACAGCTTCATCCGCCAGATGGACAACGTGTTTGACTCCCTGATCTGCATCTCTGTGGTGGCGTCCATGTGTAGCCTGCTGGCCATTGCTGTGGACCGGTAGGGCTGACAGGAGGAGTGGGAGAGAGGTGGACTGGTTGCTTGGTTAGCTGGTTGAATATGTTGTCCTTTGACTGAACCCAATGCATACAAATATAATGTCCATAAATATGTGGATGCACTGATGAAAATATACAGAGAAGAGAGGCCGAATGCTTTGAAGCCCTGTTATGTCGACAGGGCGAATAAGTAATGAATCTCGGTATTGCATATTGATATGCTTGATATGATTTTTTTATGATCGATATGATTGATTGTGTTGTCTTTACTTGTTTTAGCCACACACTGTTTAGCCAAACACACACAACACAAAAAACAGTGACAGCACTATGTGCTAAATGAGCAGAGTTTTGAGTTTACTGGATAGTGTGATGTGTGTGTGCTTTGGAGGCTGGTGTCACCATTTGTATTATTTATATTTCTTCTGGCCATTACTTCTTGCATCAGTGTGTGAAGACAACAAGCTGGTAAACAGACCCTGTTATGATTCGCTCTCGCCAGGTATGTCACCATCTTCTACGCACTCCGTTACCACAACATCGTCACGGTGCGGCGGGCCGGCTTCATCATCGCCGGCATCTGGACCTTCTGCACGGGCTGTGGCATCGTCTTCATCATCTACTCGGACACCACCCCCGTCATCATCTGCCTGGTGTCCATGTTCTTCGCCATGCTGGTGCTCATGGCGTCGCTCTACAGCCACATGTTCATGCTGGCGCGCTCTCACGTCAAGCGCATCGCCGCCTTGCCGGGCTACAACTCCATCCACCAGCGGGCCAGCATGAAGGGAGCCATCACGCTCACCATCCTGCTGGGCATCTTCATCGTGTGCTGGGCGCCGTTCTTCCTGCACCTCATCCTCATGATCTCCTGCCCCCGCAACCTGTACTGCGTGTGCTTCATGTCCCACTTCAACATGTATCTCATTCTCATCATGTGCAACTCTGTGATCGACCCGCTCATCTACGCCTTCCGCAGCCAGGAGATGAGAAAGACCTTCAAGGAGATCATCTGCTGTTACAGCCTCCGGAACACCTGCGCCAACATCTGGGCACTAACGGGCAAATACTGAGCAAGCGACGACGCACGGTGGTGTGTGTCTGTGTGTGTGTGTGTGTGTGAGGGGGGGGGGGTTGATTGAGGCAGGTGCCTTGGATGAAATGACACGCAGATGGAACACAGCTGTTACGTGAACCACTGGGTTGGGGAAAAAAGAAAGAGGTTGGGATTCGTAGGTCTGAGATACGGCTTTCAGTGAACACAAGGGCAGGCTGTGGTAGAGAGGGTGGTCTGCCTCTCCACGAGAAGAAATGTGTAGGTATGTAGTATTTTAGTATTTATAAGACTGCCATATGTTGTGACTTTGTGCTTGTTTGTGTTCTCAACCGTGGGACAGTGTGTATGTATGTGCTGTGTGTATGAGATACTGGCGGTATTCACTCTACAGACCTTTCATTATATGCAACTTGAGGATGTTCTTTGTGGAACCAGACGTTATGCCATAAGCTCCAGCTCAGCTTTCTCTCCCCTGTCTGACTACTTTTTTTTTTAAGTCAGTAGTCTGTTGAATCACTAAAACACACACACACACACACACACACACACACACACATACACACACACACACACACACACACACACACACACACACACACACATACACAGGGCCGGCCCTAGCCTTTTGGGGGCCCTAAGCAGAATTTGATTCAAGCCTTTGGGCCCCCCCCTCCCACCACCATGGAGTCATCTGTGCTTGATGATTATTAACACAAACGGCACACCATGTCACATTATAAATTGCATTAATACAGGAATGGATTGTGAACTACTGTCCCCCTGGGCAAAGAAGCATAAAGACCCCCCTCCTCCAATTTGTGCAAAAGTGGGTGTAAATGGGGGAGTGGGGCGGGTCTGGGGGTCCTCCCCCAGAAAATTTTTAATTTGGTAGATGTGATTTCCTATATTCTGGTGCATCTTGGGGATGGTCAGCTGGAGATGGGCAATACCTTAATTCCTTCAGATTCATAGCCTTTAACCTGACTTGCAGGGCCTGCACAAGCAAACTAATATAGCACTGGGTTTAGCTGCCCCCAAACCACAAGTCTACTTTAAAGGCCTAGCCTATATTTTGGTCCATATTTGATTAGATACATTCAGGGTTCCACACAGACATTGTGGCATAAGCAGAATTTCATGATTTAGAGGGCTTTTAGATATATCACATCACATATCGTGTGATATTTACTTGAGGGGCCCCATTCAGACATCAACCCATAACCCATTTTGTATGATTAAGGAAGCCCTATTAAGACATTAATTAATTAAGACATTACTGAAATAACAAATCTATTTTAAACTCTGATATTTGAAGTGAAACACTAAGGCTGGGTTGCACCAACATGGATTAAATTAATCCTGGTTTAGGGTTAATCTAGGGTTAGTAAATCTAGGTTTAAACTGGTTTATAATTAATCAGAGACGCGTTGCACATCTTAGTTTTAACCCTGGATTAGTTAAACTAGTTTAAACAAGGATTAAAAAGGATTAGTTTGTGTTCAGTGTCTGCGATGATGGATTCTGGCGAAATGTGAACAAATTCACAATGCATGCTTGATAAAGATGGACCACAATATATTCTCCAGTTCACTCGTGAATAAATGATTAGCTTGTTGCTTTTATTTACAGTGTCAGAGTCTATATTTATCAAGTCTATATTTACAGAGGGGAGAAAATGAGTGGCCCCTGCCCAAGTGGCACAGCCCAGGTCGGCCTTGAATTACAATGCAAAGGCAAAAAAGGACGCAGCAGGAGAGAGGAGGCGGATGTTTCAAACTGGCGGAGGACCACCAATGATTACGGACCCTCTAGCTGGGTTGCCCCAACATGGTAGCTCAAGTCAAAGAAAATCATTGATATGGTCCCGCAGCTGTGAAAACTATTTTCATAAATTTCAATTGGGTTTAATCTATCTCTAATTTTCCTGCAATGTACTCTTTCCTCTAACCCCATTCAGCGAAGATATACAGCCATGTTGTCAAAAAAACTGTGATAAACCTAACATAAACCTCCTCCAGAGGTGGTTTAAATATAACCGTTAAACCAGGTTAAGAATAGGTTTTTTATGACTGGTGCAACAGACTTAAATTTAATCTCAGTTTAAATGGAGTTTAAACTGAGATTACCAAAGGGTTAAATATAACCAGGATTAACAATGAACTAAATTTAAACTAGGTTTAAAGTTTCGTGCAACACGGTTAACAGTTAAACACCTTGATTTTATCCAGTTTAAGAGTTAATCCATGTTGGTGCAACCCAGTGTGGTTTACTGAACTTTAATTAAAAAAACTAACAAAAGAAACACGATTTTTTTGGGCCCCAAGCAGCCGCTTAGTTTGCTTATGCCTCAGGCCGGCCCTGCACATACACACACACACACGCACACACACACACACACACACACACACACACACACACACACACACACACACACACACACACACACATTGCATTCACTGTTTTATGAAAAACAAATAACATACTTCAATAAAAACTGCACTGTACCCATTGCAAAATATATTAAAGGTAGGGAAGTTTCCCGGGAATTAGACAAAATGAAATTGGGATTTTATTTTGCAGCCACTGGAGTACATTTGCACAGCCTATCTTCAGGTCATTCCAAAACACAGCCACTTGATTATTCTACTTCTTAAGTATGCCTTTGTATTACAGTTGCCTGTTGCAAAGGAGACAGAGTAGCAAGAGAGATGTAGCAAAGGATTAGGAACAAACAGAAACCAAAACAGCTGTTGCGTCACTGTTTTGGTCAAATAAATTATTGCGGAATGTGTTTTTGTGCCTTTTTCCATCAGTATGGGGTCAACTGTCCTGAGTCTGATTGGGTGCAAGGCATGCCACTCCTTTTTTAAGATTTATATTATATAGAAAGTCTCTTCTAATGTTTTAATTTTCTCATTCAGTGCATTGAATGATGCATTGATGATGCTTTGTGCATCCAACTCACTTAAGATGATACTGCTAATGCTAATGCCAACGTAGTAAATGGTTTGCACTGTAAAGTTAACGTACATGAATGTGCACTGCTGCTTTGTGATTTTGTCTGTCTAGAGTTTACTTTAATAAGTAGCAGGTAGTCTCTAAGGAGAACATTAGGAGAAGTCTGTCTGTTTGGATTATTTAACCTCTGGAGTTTAATGGGATTAGCCTTCCTACAAATGTTCAGTTGGGGTCTGTAGTCTGTTGTTAGAATTGTGAGCTTTGTCACCCAGAAGACCAAAAAATAAAAAAGAAACAGAATGAAAATATCAAGAAAAATGCACATGCACGAAAAAATAACCAGTGATGATTACTTTACAACTTGAAGCACAGTGATTGAGTTTACACAAATATGACAATCGATAAATGCATATAATACAAAAAATATCCAAGGCGTATGCACCAAGTATGTAAAGCTGAAAGTAATGGCGTGCATTAATAAAACTAAATAAATAAATTGTAAATGTAAAATTGTACATTTGTGATCACTATTGGCAGTGTTGCTTAAAGTAAACTGCTTTGTAAATGTTTTTGTACAAAATACAAACACCTTCCTTTTGTATTTGTTTATACTAAAGGAAGTGTGTTTACAAGGGTGTAACGGTAAAGAAGTCATATTAGATATAGGTTATAGGTTAGACATGTTTTTCTTTTTGACCAATGCTTTTTTCAATGCTAACTTTAAATATTGTTTTTGTGCATGCGGCCTCACTCAAAACATCTGACAGAGACCCTCTGTATTTCCCGATACGGATGTACAGTGTAGTGTATAATAAGCCTATATAGGCTACTGTATGTTTTAGTAGTTATTTCAATGATCATCATTGTTTTCTTTAAGTGTGGAGGTTATTGCGTCAGGTATGTTGTAATGGAACTGTCCATCCTTAGCACCCTCCTAGCTGGCTCAGGTCGCTAGGTTCCAGCCAGTCAGCGGATGCAGTGAAGAGTCTGATAAGGACTGGTTAGAGGAAGGACCACCTCAAGCGCTCAGTTGATCTGTTTGAATTGTGCCATGAATGTCAACATATGTTGTCTGTGAATTTTTAATATAATTTTTCATGTTAAGAGTTTGACAGTATATTGTCGCTAGCAGTTGTGGAAAAGACATAATGAGAAAGACTACATGTCGCCTATGACATATAACTGTTATATGTTATAGGCATCATATGTAGTCTTTCTCGTTAATTATTTTCTCACATTCACTTGCATTAACGATTTTTCAACCTAGAGGTCCACTGGGGTTTAGCGGAAGGGGCGGGACTTACCAGGCAGCTCTATACAAGATCGAACGTACCCCCTCGTAAACATAAAAAAAAAGTTAGCATCGAAAAATAGCATTGGTCGGAAAAAAATAAGTGGTCGAAAGAAATACGTAATTGTACATTAATAAAAATATTTGATCAAAGAAACTAAGCCAATTCGAGTTTTTGTAAAACCAGTTTCTGTATTTTCAGTTACAAGATTATTTTTACGTATGATACTTGTTCATACTTGCTCATTAAAAGACACAACATAATGGGAACGTGTATGTATCTTTTGAAAATATATTATTTTGTGGGTAATTGGATTGGCCGCTCCCTGGTGGTGACCTGCCCAACTGACAGGAAGTATTGACCTGTATGTGTCACGTAATGTCACGATTAACGTTTTTCAACACAAACACAATCAATTGCGTCATCTGACATTATCGCCATCAATCGTCATCAAAACACAAGAATCAACGACTACCAACAGTGAGTAGAATCATCTTATATGGAGCTATAGAATCGAGCGGGTTATAAATGTTAATTTCCCGGAATGACCTTTTGGACTTTTTGGAAACCATAATACTTGTATATATTTGTTCTACATCTTAAGTATATTTGCTATATTTATATATATATATATATATATATATAAACTCACTGTAAATTACTGTTATTTATTATTGTATTGTAGTATATGTATTGTAGTTATTGTATTAAAAGGGGAATGACAAAACGATAAAAAAATAAGTTTATATTCTTGGAGCAAAACAATATTTCTACTGGGAGCATCGCCACCATTCGGAGCAGAAGAGCATCTTCCAGAAGGTGTGTCTGAGTTCGGCGCTGCGGAAGGCATAGATGGCGGGGTCGATGAGGGCGTGGCTCATCAGCAGCGCCACGTGCAGCTGGAACAGCGAGCGGTAGCACTCGCAGTACGGGTTGGCGTGGCACGTCATGATGAGGATGAGGTGGAAGAAGAATGGAGTCCAGCACACCATAAACGACCCGAACAGTATGGTGAGCGTCAGCGCCCCTCTCATGTTGCCGCCACTCCAACAGTGACTCTGGCGCTTTACGCTAGGCGTGTAAGCGGCGATCTTTCTAGTGTGGCTACGTGCCAGCAGGAACATGTAGACGTAGAGGAAGATGATGAGAAGCAGGGAGATGGCGAAGACGGCTATGAAGAAGGTCTTGATGAAGGCAGTGTCGAAGAAGTGCACCATGAGCATGGCCGACACGCCGCACGTTGTCCAGATGAAGGACAAAATGGCTGCCGCGCGGCGCATCGTCATGATGTTGTGGTAGCGGAGCGCGTGGAAGATAGTGAGGTAGCTGTAAAGGGGTGATAACAAATCAGGCTTTGTGGATAATAATAGACACTTTCAGTCAACAACCTAATTAATTATCAACGGTTCAAAGCAATCCAGAATTTAATCAAAAATATCCTTTTTATACTTCTGTTACACAATAACTAATTCAATTTTACGGTACTACCAAATAGCCCTGATCAGAAAACTGAGCTGTTTAATTAGGTGCCAAGCACAAAGTGTGCGAAGGCAACTTGAAAATTGAAAATGTTAGTTTTATTATTATTATTCCGCTGCGTTTGCATTACACAGCCTAAACCGCTCGCACGCTTTTTATGAAACTTACTAGACCTGTAGAGGTTGACCCAAGATTAGCAGACAGCAAATATTACACTGATTGGCCTAAAGGTGGCGCTATACCAACTGTCCAAAAAATGCAAACTTTGCACAAGCATATCTCGTAACCGGTTTGACCTACACTCATGAAACTTGGCTGACACATGCATATCCACATGCTGAACAAATATGCCCCAAGAACCTATGACTTCCGGTTCCCAGATTTGCCGCCATTTTGAATTTAGTTAAAAACAGTAAATTGCCTAACGATCCTAGGTTTTTTGACTTTGACAAAAATCCTTTAGCCCATATAATCTATGGACCATTATCTTCAATCTGACATAAAGATTAGTCTGTACAATAAATTTTAAAGCACCCATGAGCCATTGACTTCTAAAACGGGCGTGGTTTAAAACGCAAAAATAGTTAATTGCTCATATCAACATCAAGTTGGACTCCTATAATGTTGACCCCAATACAAAAGTTGTTCATAATCAAATTCTGAAGAGTTAAACTCAACATTTTTTCAAATAGGGCGTGGCATCGAAATGGGCGTGGCCTGTCACTAAAATCGCCACAGTTCATAGACGCAATGTTTGATTTAAGCAGGACCGACCTAGTGGCCGTTGGGGCCCAAAGTTCCAACTGCTCAAGAAAAATTAGGTAGATTGGCAAAACAAGATGGCCGCCAAACAGCGAAATTGTTTCTTGGTCGGTAGGGTTAGGGTTGGGTTTGATGGTTTATTGGTCGGTACGGTTAGGGTTAGGTTTGATGGTTTATTGGTCGGTAGGGTTAGGGTTAGGTTTGATGGTTTATTGGTCGATAGGGTTAGGTTTGATGGTTTATTGGTCGGTAGGGTTAGGGTTGGGTTTGATGGTTTATTGGTCGATAGGGTTAGGGTTAGGTTTGATGGTTTATTGGTTGGTAGGGTTAGGTGTGATGGTTTTGTGACTGTACGTTGAAGGGCGTGTCTGTGGCGTGGCGGTCGGCTCAGGCTTGGCACCTTAAACGCTGCTCGCAGCTTTAATTTTATATGTGTTTGCATGTTTTTGTATTTGACAGTGTCTTTAATATGGTGGCGACATTCACACACGATCCAAAGGTCTTCATATTGGGCCCCGCCCCCCCCCCCCCCCCCCGTAGCAACCCCTACGTACCGGTCCAGCGCGATGGCCAGGAAGCTGAACATGGAGCCCACAAACGACATGCACAGCAGGGAGTCGATCACGTCGTCCATCTTCCTCTCCGAGGAGCCCTGCTGGTCGAGGTGTCCTCCGTCCACAAACACCAGCATCACGTTCTCCACCGTCTTGGTGAGGCTGGCGATGGTGTTGAAGGCCGCCAGGCTGCAGATGAAGCAGTACATGGGCGAGTGGAGGTTACGGTTGTGCACCACGGCCACCACCACCAGCAGGTTCTCCATCAGACTCACCACCCCAATGGTGAAGAAGAGGGACACGGGCAGAAGGACCTCCTGGCAGTCGGACTGATTGGCCGACAGGGTCGTCGTGGCTACTGTGGCGTGATTCATACTGAGACGAGCAGGAGAGGTTCTTCACCCATAGAGTAGGAGGTGGTTGGTAACACTCCAATGTGATAGTCCTTAGTATTATAAAGTCCTTGCTGCTGTAATGTGGCCTTATACTAAAAAGACCACATTCACAGAATCATCTTTAACCATTTCAGTTAATGAGGGTTAATGGGATTTTCGCAAATTTCTTAAATAGTTTAGATGATGCTGATGTTGAAGTAGTTTCCCTTTCAGCAATGACCTTTTTGGTCTCTGGTGAAGCTGGAGTCGGCAGGCCTTAGTCTTAAACCAGTTGACCGTTATCTCTCCGGAGATTACACAAGGGAAAAACATCCCTGATGACTTAGAAGTGGGCAGTGGCAGTAGGCTGTACGAGGACACACACACAACCGAGGGAGGGGGGTGTCAGCTGTCCCAGGGCTGCCTTGTGTTCATGGGTGGTTTGGGTTGAAGAAGTAGAGCCGCTCCAATAGAGACCTCCCCTGTTAAATAACACAGCAAGTGTTAGTCCCTTCTGTGGCTGAGTGAAGCATGTGCTCATATTTGTTAAAAGCTACTGAGGACATTGCTGATGTGGAACCTTACGCAACAAACCCTTAGGCTTATGATCATAACCCAAGGCTTATGATCTGGCATATACAGTATAATCAATTCGATAATCTTATTCAGACTACACACTCATCCCCAGCATTACTGTGTCCACTAGGATTCACAAATAAGCTTATTTGAGTCAATAGTTCTAGTTATTTATTTGACTTTTTTCAAACTTTTCTCCCAGTGCTGTGATTTATAGTGATGCTGACAAAAAAACACAACTATTTAATTAGTTGCAAACAAGCTGTCATGTTACTAAACATTATACAGATTACAGTACATCTGCCTAAAGCTCACTACCTACACCAGTGCCATCAATCCCCTACTATACTGCCCTGTCAAATACATTCATACTGTATGAAATATGTAACAGTAACACAATTGAGGGTGCTTTGACAAAGGAGGCCTAAAGACATTGTAGATGTTAGAACATGTGTTGCACAATCAGGTGTTGCTTTGAGGGGGCATCTATATTTAATTTGGGGTAATTCACTGGAAAGACCCCCTATAGGCGCAGGAATGTTCTTAGTTGAAATGATGCTGTAACTTCAGCCTTAATATCTTCAGCCCTAAAAGCTTTCCAATTAAAAGAGAGCCCTTCTCCTCATTGAGCTGGGATACTGAGTGAGACAGGGCTTTGCCTCAGCCCCCCCTACAGTGAATTACATGATGATTAAATATGTTTTTACAGTTTTGCGGTGGAGGTGCATTGCAAGCATTGCAAGCCAAAGTCTTGCACAATGAAACCAATACGTCCAACTATATCTTGAATTGAATTACCTTTGGCATGTGCAACTTAGCTATATGTCTAGGTTCCTGCGGTGTGCTGCATTAAAATAACAGAGGAATTAATGATTTCCACATCATTGAGTTTCAGGGATGAATTCAATGGTGGCTCGTTTTGATTGACAATGCAATCACTGACAACCAGTGGTAACCCTTCTCAACATGTTTCCTAAGAGAGGAAGAGTGGAGTGGAGTGTGTGTGTGAGAGTGTGTGTGTGTGTGTGTGTGTGTGTGGCTGTGTGTGTGTGCCTCTACGCGGGTGCATCGATTTGTTGCCAAATGCCCATTTCTTAAATGTCTCCTCACTACGTTTGGCAGGAGCCCTCAGGCTACTGAAGATGTGGCATCGTATATTGATGTCAACACATTGATTATACCTCCCGAGACTATTTCCTGTGTCCTCCGGTTTCATGTTATTCAAATGAAAAGTGTTCAAAATCGTTCCCATCTAAGTGGAACCAACGACCAACCTACAAACGCCTGTTATAATGGGAGACACATTACTGGCCTGTCCCCAGTATAATGGGAGACACATCACTGGCCTGCCCCCAGTATAATGAGAGACACATCACTGGCCTGTCCCCAGTATAATGAGAGACACAACACTGGCCTGTCCCCAGTATAATGAGAGACACAACACTGGCCTGTCCCCAGTATAATGAGAGACACATCACTGGCCTGCCCCCAGTATAATGAGAGACACATCACTGGCCTGTCCCCAGTATAATGAGAGACACAACACTGGCCTGTCCCCAGTATAATGAGAGACACATCACTGGCCTGTCCCCAGTATAATGGGAGACACATCACTGGCCTGTCCCCAGTATAATGAGAGACACATCACTGGCCTGTCCCCAATATTATGTCAGAGACCACTTGAAGCACACTCTGTTCTCTTCATTTTAATTTCTGTTTCAGTCTTGCTCAACTGATTAACATTAGCTGTGCTTTTCTTCGCCCTTGAGCCACAACTCAGTGTTCCTGCCATGTATCCTTGATCCCTCTCTTGATCTCCTCTGCTGCGGGCAGCCATGAGACGACATACATACAGGCTCACATGGTGTGAGGACGCTGCAGTGTTGTGCAACACAAGACCGGATGGATTCCACGTCTGACTGAACAACCGGGTCCCCTCACAACCGCTCTCCTTGTATTCATGACAGAACCACTCTGGATTGTCACCTGTGATGTCTGCATGTGTTTACTGGCCGCCTAGTGTCCTGGGTGGGGGGTGCTTTTAGATTCCTGGTCAATCTGTTGTCTAAGCCTGTTGTCTTTGGGTCTTGGAGCTTGAGTTGGATCTTGTGTCAGCATTACATTCCCCATGTGAATATACAGCCGTGTGCATCTTAGACACCACAATGTTTAACATTTAGAAAAATAAGGCGGGTAGGACAACATTTTATAGGCAACAAGTTATTTACTAATGGGTGAGGATGAAAACAATTAAAAATATAATAAAGATGAAATATACAATTCAAGAATTAATCAAGTGCTGTTTAGGAAGTAAATTGTGTTAACTCTCAAACTGATTTATACTAGCATGACACTACTACTACTACTACTACTACTACCACTAATACTACCACTGCTACTGCTTCTACTACCACTACAACTACTACTACTATTACCACTACTACTACCACTGCTACTACTACTACAACTACTACCACTATGTCTATTTCTAGTACTACTACTACCAGCACTATTACCACTACCTCTACTACTACTTATACTACTACCACTAATACCACTATGACCACTGCTTCTACTACCACTGTGACTACACAGCCTTCTAGCCTTCTACTACTGTCTATTTATTTCAAAGCAGCACACAGTTACTTCATAGTTTAACTCGGCATACACAACAAAAGCTTAGATGCACGTGCAAGAACATGAAAATCAAGCATGAAAAAGTGAACGCCTTACCTTTCTTCTCACCTTTGAGGTGCTTGAAGATAAACTCGATTCCTGGATAAAGATAAAACAGGGCTGTAGGCTCAACATGGATGTGCTCCTTCAGACGAGTGAAGCAGCCATGGGTCATGTGTCCCGGGTTACGGGACGGACTGTTGTTGTGCCCTTGAATGGCAGAATCACCAAGGTTGAGCTGTATGTTCCTTTGGCCACAGCTCATCCATCCATGGTAACAGCCCAAGGCCTCACACACACACACACACACACACACACACACACACACACACACACACACACACACACACACACACACACACACACACACACACACACACACACACAATTTGTACAGAAATCCCCCCCCCCCCGAAATATGATGTAAAAAGTGTGTAGATGTTAATTGTCTAATGATAAATGTAATCAATAGGCTTATGTGCCTCTCCCTGTTGTTCATCATGTCAAGCAGTTTCTCCTGGGAAATATAAATAAACAAATACATTGACACAAACATGAATCACACACAGATCATTTCTTGTTATTTTATTTTTTTTATTTTTTTTGCAGTTTCTGACAAATGAGGTGCCCTTCCTGTGTTATTTGTGTCATACAGTGTTGCTAGATATAAATAAATAAGTAGACCTTTGGCACATCCAGTTCCTTGAAAAGAGAGGGATAAGACTAGTGTATAAGACTAGTAGAATATTCTTCCCACCAGATCATCTCTGATGATAAAACTGGTTTTATTAGCAATCGCCACTCATTCAGTAATATCCGTCGCCTGCTAAATGTTATTTATTCTCCTGCATCTGAAGAGGTTCCAGAGATGGGATGTGAAGAAAGCATTCGATAGGGTGGAATGGCCATATTTGTTTAGGGTCTTGGAAAACTTTGGTTTATAGTCACCGATTTGTATGGGTTAAACTTTTGGGTAACACCTTATAATAAGGTGCCATAATAAATAGCAAACTTTGCAAACAAAATTGTTACTAAATTATCTATTTAGCACAAGTTAATAGTTTTTTCATTAATTAAATATTAGTTGTTTGCATACAATCTGTATGTTAATCTTTTAACAAATAGAAAACAATCTATTAACTAATATTGTATTCATATTTGTTAGTAGTTAACTAAATGTCTTTTTGGCACTAATTAAGTTATTTCTTACATCATTTAAATGTTAAATGTTTATTTACAAACTATATGTTAATATAAAAGTTAATGACATATTATTATTTAACTAATTGTTATTAAACTGTGCTTCTGCCTATCCCAATTTGATCCACTCTTCATAGGACCCTTACAATAAAGTTGGTTAAGCTTAATTCATATATTAGTAATATATAGCTATCAGCGTGGGGCCCCTTATAATAAAGTTGGTTAAGCTTAATTAATATATTAGTAATATATAACTATCAGTATGGGGGACCCTTATAATAAAGTTGGTTAAGCTCAATTAATATATTAGTAATATATAACTATTAGTATGGGGGACCCTTATAATAAAGTTGGAACAGTAATTATTAATTATTTACAAATATTTCTTATAACATTTATTAATGATAGCAAATATTTTACAGTGGGTTGCTCACACTGGAAATGAATGATCTAAGCACACACTGTTGGGAAGGGGGATGAAAATATTTTATTTATAAAGTCAAAGAACTCAGAAAGATCTCTCCAATAGCTTTTTGTTTTCTACTGGAACACTGACCACTGATGGTTAAACTGATCAAAAAAGATGATCAAACTAGAACAACAGAATGGATAAAATGGCATATCAAATAAACAGATAAAGAGAGAGGGGGTTCAACCAGAGCGTGATAAAAAGAGAGAAAGACAGTGAGAGAGACAGAGCACAAGAAAGTGAGAGAGGGAGAGAGCGAGAGAGACAGTGTGACAAAGTGTGTGAGAAAAAGAGAGGGAGGGAGAGAGCATGAGAAAGAGAAAGACAGAGTGAGAGACAGGCAATATTTCTTAACCACACTTGAAAAAAACAACACGACAGCCGACAATTTCAAGCCCCGATTGTATGCTTTCAGGAACTTCTTATATCTTCTTATCACTTCAAAAGGGCCACGGGCTGCAAGGTGCAAATCATAAAGAAAACCTACATTATGGTAGCCTGGTTCCGCCCGCCTCCGTACTTCCACTCAATTTTCATTTCCCTTCAGTACTTCGGTCTGGGTGTAGTGTATGTTCGAACGATTTCTTCTCCCTCAAGTTTGTCCCTCCAATCAGCGAACAGGAGGCGCGGCCTGAGAACAGTGATGTACAGGTCGTGCGCGAGTTTCAGTTGTAGTCAAACGAATACCAGGAAGCAGCAGGAAGACCATGGAGGAAGATGCTAACGAAGCTATTCGGTGTTGTGGAAAGGCTCTTCTTCCCACGGGATTCGGGCAAAGTTTAATTTTCCAGCTGGCTCCGTTAGTGGTGAAGGAGTTTCTTTTATATTAGTTTATTTTTAACTTTTATATTAACATATAGTTTGTAAATAAACATTTAATATTTAAATGATGTTACTGTTAATTTGTGCCAAAATGTAAGTAGTTAACTATTAACAAATATTAATACAATATTAGTTAATAGATTGTTTTCTATTTGTTAAAACATTAACATACAGATTTTATGCAAACAACTAATATTTATTTATATTTATATTTATTTATATATTTATTTATTTTACTCTCCTGGAACCGTCACCTTATCGTGGTGGAGAGGTTTGCGTGTCTCTGTGAACCTGAGGGCTGTGTTGTCTGGAGCCATGTGCTCCTGGTAGGGTCTCCCATGGCAGAGTGGTCTCAGGTGAGGGGCCAGACTAAGAATGGTTCAAGAAGACCCCATGAAAAAAACGTAATAGAGGAGGAGAGACCCTGCCCGGAGGAAGCCCGTCTGGAGCCAGGCCCAGACGGAGGGCTCATCGGCGAGCGCCTGGTGGCCGGGTTTGCCACGGAGCCCGGCCGGGCACAGCCCGAAAGAGCTACGTGGCACCCCCTCCCTCTTCGTCCTGTGGGCCCACCACCTGCAGGGAGACCCGCTGGGGTCGGGTGCGCTGCCACATGGGTGGCAGTGAAAGTCAGGGGTCCCGACGGACCAGACCCGGGCGGCAGAAGCTGGCTCTGGGGATGTGGAATGTCACCTCACTGTGGGGAAAGGAACCGGAGCTTGTGAGGGAGGTGGAGCGCTACCAGTTAGATCTGGTGGGGCTTACCTCTACGCACAGTCTCAGCTCTGGTACCGTACTCCTGGATAGGGGTTGGACTCTATTCTTCTCCGGAGTTGCCCAGGGCGTGAGGGGCCAGGCAGGTGTGGGGATACTCATAAATCCCCGGCTGAGCGACACAGTGTTGGAGTTTACCCCGGTGGACGAGAGGGTCACCTACCTACACCTAAGGGTGGTGGGGGGGAAAACTCTGACTGTTGTTTGTGCGTATGCACCGAACAGCAGTTCAGAGTACTCGGCCTTCTTGGAGACCCTGAATGGAGTCCTGCATGGGGCTCCAGTAGGGGACTCCGTAGTTCTGCTGGGAGACCAACACCCACGTGGGCAACGATGGAGACACCTGGAGAGGTGTGGTGGGGAGGAATGGCCTTCCTGATCTAAACCCGAGTGGTCGTTTGTTACTGGACACCATGTTTGAACATAAGAGTGCTCATAAGTGTACCTGGTACCAGAGTACCCTAGGCCGAAGATCGATGATTGATTTCGTGATCGTGTCAGCTGATCTGAGGCCTTATGTTTTGGACACTCGGGTGAAGAGAGGGGCGGAACTGTCAACCGACCACCATCTGGTGGTGAGTTGGATCAGGGAATGGGGGAAGATTCTGGACAGACCTGGTAAGCCCAAACGGGTAGAATTGGGAACGTCTGGAGAATTGGGAACGTCTGGAGGAGGCCCCCGTCCTAGAGATCTTCAACTCACACCTCCGGCTGAGCTTTTCTAGCATTCCTGTGGAGGTTGGGTGCATTGAGCCGGAGTGGGCGGTGTTCAAAGCCTCCATTGCTGAAGCTGCGGCGGTGAGCTGTGGCCTCAGGGTCTTAGGTTCCTCAAGGGGCGGTAACTCTCGGACACCGTGGTGGACACTGGTGGTCAGGGAAGCCGTCCGACTGAAGAAGGAGGCCTTCCGGGGTATGTTATCCCGGAGGACTCCTGACGCAGTTGCAGGGTACCGGTGGGCTTGAAGGGCTGCAGCCGCTGCCGTGTCAGAGGCTAAGCAGCGGGTGTGGGAGAAGTTTGGAGAGGACATGGAGAAGGACTTTCTGTCGGCACCAAAGTGTTTCTGGAAGACAATCTGACACCTCAGAAGGGGGAAACGGGGAAACATCCAAGCTGTGTACTGTAAGGGTGGGACTCTGTTGACCTCGACTGAGGAGGTAGTCGAACGTTGGAAGGAACACTTTGAGGAACTCCTGAATCCAACTAACACGCCCTCTATGATGGAGGCAGAGCTCGAGGTTGATGGTGGTTCGTCGTCAATTTCCCTGGTGGAAGTCACTGAGGTAGTTAAACATCTCCGCAGAGACAAAACCCCAGGGATTGATGAGATCCAGCCAGAAATGCTAAAAGCTCTGGGTGTTAAGGGGCTGTCATGGTTGACACGCCTATTCAACATTGCATGGGAGTCTGGTACAGTGCCAAAGGAGTGGCAAACTGGGGTGGTGGTTCCCCTGTTCAAAAAGGGGGACCAGAGAGTGTGCCAATTACCGGGGTATCACACTTCTCCTCCCTGGGAAAGTCTACTCTAAGGTGCTGGAAAGGAGGGTTCGGCCGATTGTCGAACCTCAGATTGAAGAGGAACAATGCGGATTCCGCCCTGGACGTGGAACTACGGACCAGCTCTTGACTCTCGCAAGGATCCTGGAGGGGGCCTGGGAGTATTCCCATCCGGTCTACATGTGTTTTGTGGATTTGGAGAAGGCATATGACCGGGTCAAAGCGAGAGCTGTGTCCGCATTCAGTTCCGTTCCCGGTGGGTGTTGGCCTCCGCCAGGGATGCGCTTTGTCACCAATCCTGTTTGTGATATTCATGGACAGGATATCAAGATGTAGTCGTGGTGGGGAGGGGTTGCAGTTCGGTGATCTGAGGATCTCAACACTGCTCTTTGCAGATGATGTGGTCCTGATGGCATCATCGGCCTGTGACCTTCAGCACTCACTGGATCGGCTGGTGGCCGAGTGTGAAGCGGCTGGGATGAGGATCAGCACCACTAAATCTGAGGCCATGACTCTTAGCAGGAAACCGGTGGATTGCCTTCTCCGGGTAGGAAATGAGTCCTTAGCCCAAGTGAAGGAGTTCAAGTACCTCGGGGTCTTGTTCGCGAGTGAGGGTACGATGGAGCGTGAGATTGGCCGGAGAATCAGAGCAGCGGGGGCGGTATTGCGTTCGCTTTACCGCACCGTTGTGACGAAAAGATAGCTGAGCTGTAAGGCAAAGCTCTCGATCTACCGGTCGATCTTCGTTCCTATCCTCACCTATGTTCATGAGGGAAGGGTAATGACTGACAGGACGAGATCACAGATACAAGTGGCCGAGATGAGTTTTCTCAGGAGGGTGGCTGGCTTCTCCCTTAGGGATAGGGTGAGAAGTTCAGCCATCCGGGAGGAACTCGGATTAGAGCCACTGCTCCTCTGCTTAGAAAGGAGTCAGTTGAGGTAGTTCGGGCATCTGGTAAGGATGCCCACTGGACGCCTCCCTTAGGAGGTGTTCCAGGCACGACCAGTGGGGAGGAGACCCCGGGGAAGACCCAGGACTAGTTGGAGAGATTATATCTCAACACTGGCCTAGGAATGTCTTGGGATCCCCTGTCAGAGCTGGTCAATGTGGCCTGGGAAAGGGAAGTCTGGGGCCCCCTGCTTGAGCTGCTGCCCCCGTGACCCGACCCCGGATAAGCGGATGATGATGAGGATGAGGACTAATATTTAATTAATGATGAAAAATCTATTGACTTGTCCCAAATAGATATTTTAGTAACAATTAACAAATATTAACAAAGGGTTAGGTAATGACTATTTTGCTATTTATTATGGCACCTTATTATGAAGTGTTACAAACTTTTGTATTCTTCACCCAAAGCCTCAGTCATCACAAATAGAACAAATTCAGAATATTTTAACTTGCATAGAGGTACCCACCAAGGTTGCCCTTTAAGCCCCTTATTATTTGCCTTAGCGATTGAACCGTTGTCCATTGTTCTTAAAACCTCCCTACGACTCCACTATCAATCTCTTGGGCAGCGTATCGATCAGATATCCAGCTAAGAGTCGCTCCACGCGTGAATTATACAATTCCAAAACCTAGACCAAATAAAGTGAGTTAAAAGCGATCCTGTTTCGGCAGCCTTTCCTGGATTAAAAACAACATAACAATTTAAATACCTGGGTATATATATCACTCGAAAATATGAACATTCATATGATAGGAATTTTTCTCCATTATTCATTAAGATTAAGGATGACTTTGATAGATGGAAAACTATATATTTCTCACTAGCAGGCAGGGTTAACACTAAGATAAACATTCTACCATGCTTTTTGTATTTGTTCAAAAGTCTGCCACTCTTCCTGCCTAAACTCTTTTTTGCTACTTTAGATAAGTTCATTACAGGCTTTTTGTGGGGCAATAATCTACCGAGGATAAATAAAGTGATGTTGCAAAGACATCGCAGTCAAGGAGGTCTTTCTCTCCCCAATTTTAGATTTTACTACTGGGCAGCAAATATACAGAAAATAATGTAGGCTGTTAACTGGTGTCCAATTGAAGCTATATTGTGCCCCTCTTGCTCCTTTGTATCATTGGTGACTTCTAATCTCCCCCTTTTCTCAAGACAATAGCCTACTCATCCAGCCCTATAGTTATTACAACATTGAAAATCCCAGTTCCACAAAAGATTTAACCTCACAGCTGCGTCTAGTCTAACTCCTATTCACAATAGTCACCTCTTTCTTCCACCTAGACTGGATCATGCATTCAATGTTTGGCTTAAAAATGGCATTACTAACATTGGTAAATTATATATAGGTGGGGTTTTTGGAAGCTCCGAAGGTGTATTTGTGAAATATAATATCCCTCGAAATCATCTGTTCCGTTATTTCCAGGTACGGCAATTTGCCAAATCTTAAACCCCAGTTTCCATAATCTACCGGAGGACTCATTATATGAAAAAATCTTTGGATTCACCACCAAAGCTTGAAGGGTGTATATCCAGAATATATCAGATTATTAACTCAGCTTCTGAGACTAATAATGTCAAGATTAAGGGTGATTGGGAAAAAGAGTTAGGAGTGAGTTTATCAGAGTCATTTTGGAATCAAGCTTTAATCAGAGTAAATGAGAGTTCATCATGTTCATGGTTAAGCATAATACAGTTTAAGGTACTGCATCGCTTAAACTACGGTAATTCCAAACTCTCAAAGATCTACCCAAATGTACAAGATAGCTGCAATCTACATCATAATTCACCTGCAGATCTTACCCACATGTTTTGGTCCTGCCCACAACTGGTAGATTACTGGAATGCCATATTTAAATTCCTGTCCGAATCCCTCAATTTAAACCTTCAACCTAATGCCTTTATATGTATATTTGGTACCAATTCTGATAAAGATCCAGACTTACAATCACAACAATAAACATAAAAATTACATTGCTTTCTCAACCCTTCTGGCGCATAAGAGAATCCTGATGGACTGGAAATCACCCCAATCCCCAAGTTCTACTGTGTGGGTGAAGGATCTAATATTCTTTTTAAAATGAGAGAAAATTTTGTTTTCTCTTCAGGGTCAATCTGACAAATTTAGTTCTACTTGGGGCCCAATTAAACAACACTTTGACAAATTGAAGAATCTATCGGCAGACTTGTAGTTCAGCACCTTTCTCAACCAACCTTCCTCCCTCCTGTCCTTTTTAATTTATTATCATAATAATCATCATTGTTATTATTATTACTATTGTATTTGGACTTTATTCTTAAGTTATCTTTTATCATTATTTATTAACTGATATGTCCTCCTGCACGCTTTGTTTGTGCTCTGTACTTGAATCACGTCATTTGAAGTAGTGTGTCTGTTTATCGTTTAGGGGAATGTTTTTGGGGTATAAAATGCAAAAGTTTCATTTATATTCTGCACGTATTACATGTACATTGTATTATTTACATTGTATTGTTGTACTTTTTTTTCATTCTCAGAATAAGAACATTATGCTAAAAAAAGAATATTCTTCCAATACTGAGCCATATCGAGATGGATTTTGGAATAGCAATTTATATATGATATCATCCCGCATTTCTTTGAATCCAAGACTTAAAGTCCATCTCTTAATATCCTCATGAGCAAAGTAGTGGGAAGGGGGAAGGTACTTACAGAAGGAGAGTGTTTGACGGAGCGAGGAGGCGTAATTGGACAGTGTGCACAGAGCACGTTGCTCATTGGGACAGTGCACTCGCTTTGGTGAGTCATTTTGGCGGGGCTCCATTCATTTCTTATTCTCCTTCTCCTTCACCACATGCCTCCCTAACCTCCCCTGTCGGGTGTCCTCCAAACAGTGTTTGTTATTCTTCGTTCACGTCACAGCTATTATATGTGGTTGTGCGTAAATGCATGATGTGGACCGCATACATGTGCTTGTTTTTGATACTTGAAATGGCTTGACAAATGGGCGCCTGATATTCAAGTATGAAGGCACATGCAGTGTTGCCTTTTACTGCTCAGGTAGTTATTAAATCCATCTTGAAAAGAACTGTGAGTCATTAATGTGGTCTGAGTACACAAGTGTACACGCACACACACACACAAACACACACACACACACACACACACACACACACACACACACACACACACACACACACACACACACACACACACACAGGACGAAGAGGACAAAGAGGAGTTCTGTGTGAGCGTTAATCCTTTAGAGGTTTCAAGGTTATTTATGTGGGCAGCATACATTTTCAGACATAGTAATACACACACTCCACTCTTCACTCTCTTAGGAAACGTTTGTTGACATGAGTTACCACTGGTCGTTCAGTGATTGCATTGTCAATCTAAACAACAAACCGCCATTGAATTCATCCCTGAAACTCAATTTAACCCTAGGGGGCCCGTCCAAACAACGTTCATCATCATTATGTTATAAATAATCTGACCATGTTATAAATAACACTGGCCTTAACAGTCTTAAAGCCAGTGTTCATCCATGCATAAAGCATTTATTTTGCAAATGCTGTTTTACATGCCATGGCTAGTGCAAATGCTGCTATGTACTCACATCAAAAGACATATGCACTGAATATTGCACTCCACTTAAAAAGAGTCAGTGTTCACATTAATTTGTTAGCACTATATGAATACCAATATAGAACAATAAAAAAAATTAAAAAATTAAAAAATAGATATAAACATAGTATAAAATGCACACCTAAGAGAGGTGTGAAATGACTTGGTGAAGTGAATCTCTAATTAGTTACAGCAATTGAGTACTTCATCGTCATCGTCATCTTCCACTGCAGACGTGTTCCGGTGAAACAGTGCTGCAAATTTATATTTATTTTTGTTAGCACATAAATGCAGAGATTGACTCGACTAAAGCAAAGTCTTGAACCGTTTGTCAAACTGGCAGATCATTTCTGTCAAACAAGTGGTAAATGCCATAGGGTTTTTTTTATTTTATTTTAAGAATAAGAATGATAGTATGAGGTTGTGCCAACATAACTCTCACTCATAACACCATAACACCTGGTGTGTCATGGTGGCAGTATGAGGATCGTCTCGTTTGCAAGTTCCCATTGTTGACCCTGAAGACGTTTCTGTGCTGTTTCTGTACAGGTCTGGATTCACCTAGATGCCCTGAGGAAGAGCGAACAGAATCGGCAGTTACCCGTCCTCTCAAGGTTTTTCTAACTCTTTTTTTCTAGCCTTTCTTTTTGTTAGCTAATGTTGTTCAACTAAAATGTCCTATCTTCGGGAATCCAAAATCCAAGACTTGTTTTAAACTGCCTCGATAATATGTATTCATATATATAATGTTTGGAGATTACTCCATTGTCTCCCCATTTTTGATTTGTTATTAACCATGATTATGCTTTTTATTTTATATTTTTTTAATTAATTTTAATCAATTCCCTTAACTGGTTTTGTTCAAAACCAGTCACCGGTTAAGTAATCTCTGTCGACACTACTCCCGTTTTTTTACTAAACCTTGGTTGACAAATAATATATCGTACCCGGTATGACTCATACCCTGTACGATTTAGACGTCCTTTACATCCCTGAATAGCATCCATCTCACAAACCCAGTCATTCCAATCTAATTTCCCTTATCGCAATACTTAATAGCTTTAATGTGCGAACACTTTCAGAATCATCTCACCATTCGTTTTAGATGATTCCAGTGCCGGTGTTCTGCCAATTTCTGCTCCCTTGTCAGATTTTGCAGTAGTATTGGTGTAAAATACACATACTGTACCCCTGAAATCTCCAATAAAGACGTTATTATACAGTGTCTATCGAGTCATGCTACCCTATCAAAAAGTGCTCCCTTATGTGTTTGGTAGCGTATTTCATCTGTTGACCAATTGCCTCTATCTAACGATGCTCCCAATACAGAATCACGTTATTTTACTCCACTACTCGCCCCATGTACACTGTAAGAATACAGTGTACATGGTACTGTATTATAACCTCTTTATTGGAGATTTCAGGTGTACAGTATGTGTATTTTACACCAATACTCAATAGTGTCGTCATGCACACGGGCAGAACCACTAGGTAGCAAAATCTGATGGGTAGCAGAAATTGACAGAACACCGGGCCCGCAAACCCTGGTCTGCCCGACTCCTCCTTTCCACTTGTCTGACGAGTAGGTTTGAGGCCCAACGGGGATGATCAGTCAGCCAGTCCTCCACGAATTGCACTCTGTCCGGACAAGGAATCCTGTTTGTGACGCCAAACCTGTTCTTTGAACTGAAATTCTTTGAACTGTATTGAATAAACCTAAAGAGTTTATTGTAATGAAGGGCAAAAATTGTATAAGATAAAAGTAGACTCTGCAGAGAGGCCATACAACACGACAAGCATACAAAGGTTGAGGTGCTGTGGTGTGCCCTGAACAGTGGGCACAGTTCAGCCTTAAAGCAGGGAAAGGACCTTGAGGGCACAGTTGCAGCTAGGGATGCCACTACTCCTTTCCACCATTCCAGGATGTTGGTATGGGAACATCTAAACCACCAAGGCTCTCTCAGTTCCCCTAAAGGGTGATTAGCATAAACAGTGAAATGGGGGTGGCTATACATAATAACTAAGAGGTCTTAGTGTCTTGCGAAACAAGATCTTTATTTTAGAATGCTTGTCCGATTTTCACCACTTCTCTACATCACCACAGCAATCAATAAACCAAATGCTCTGACAAAATCCTGTATCTGTGGCAGTCGCAGGCCCGTAATAAGCCTGTCTGTTTACCTGCCTAACCTGCTACCTGCGCGCACTCCAGACCCAGAGCTATTTAGTGATCTCTCTCTCTATTTGTCAGGGTTCTGGGTTTTTGTGTTTTTGTCTTGGACTTTTAGTTTGTTTCTCTGTAGTATCTTTTGTGTTTAGCCTCTTGTGTTCTGTTTCCTGTTGGACTTTAAGTTTGTAGTTTTCCCTGTTACTTCCTGTGTCTCCAGTCGGTCTTGTCCTAGCCCCTTGTTTATTTCCTGGTTTGTGTCATGTGATTCACTCCCTCTGTTTGTCATGTGATTCACTTCCTGTTCCTTGTTGTCCCAGTCATGTGCTTCAGTTTGGTTTGTCTTGTGATTCTGTGTCTCCGCCCCTCACCTGAGTCTAGTTATGAGTTTGAGTTTGATTGTTGTCTTGTCCAATGTTAGCCTGCCTCTCGTTGTACCTTGTTCCCTGCCCACCTGTGTCTTGTTTAGCCCTGTGTATTTAAGTCCTTCCCTATGTTCAGTTCACTGCTCTGTCATTGTTTTTGTCATGTTGCGCCCTGTTCCTGCTCCCTAGTGCTGCCTTGTAGTCTTTCTTTTGAGTGAGTAAAGCCTTTTGAAAATGTAATCTTGTCGTGCACCTGGGTCCTTAAAATCTCTATGGTAATTTGTGACACTATTTAGAGGTTTCTTTAAATAGCTCTGGGCAGACCTATTGCTATAGCGAGCAAACTAGTCATGTGTTTTTGGGGAGTGCATTTGCAGAGAGGCCTGGGATTTTTCGGTTGAATGCCTTTTTAAATCGATCTAACTCTGGCCGGTTTCTCCAAATTGCCTACCTTAGCTTTAATGTCTTTGATTTGACGATGGGTAGTGACAACGCTGTTAAAGATTAACTGATTATCCAGTGAATCGCAAAGAGATGACTTTATTATTTCAAATTGCTGTGAAGCGAATCTGTTACGTCCCTCCAATTTCTATCTGCTTGTTATTGAGGCTAAATCTGAAATATTTGGCAAAGGAGAGAGACAGATAAGATTAGATGGCATCTTAGTATAGTGGGGAAAAAGTGATATCCTAAAAATAATATCTTATTTCATAAATAGTTGTAATCTTTCTGATCTGAACCTCTGAGTCCTAATTGGGAACCACTTCATAAAAATGCATATCCTTCCAGATGCAACCATTCCCTATAAAACTTCACATACTAAATGTGTCAATTATGTATGCAGTATTCCTGTTCATCGTCATACTGTATGTACCAGGAGAAGTTTACATTTCATTTGCAAAGGCTGGTGTGAGCATCAAAAGATTGACTGCAAATGTAAATCACCTCCTAATTAGTCGTGATGTAACTCTTTACACATTTCTTTTAAATTAAATTCTAGATAGAAATAAAACTACATTCCCATTTATTATGAGCTCACTTTGTTTGGTCAATCAAAAGAAAGAGTAGAGAAACTAAATGCAATCACTCTGAATCGTCTGGCCCATGCCCTATACTGCCAGCAAACCTACAGAAGCATAATGTATTCACTTGAGCAAATAATGTTTGCCCTGCTTCTCTGAAAGACGAGATTATTATCTCCAGAATTATGAAAAGCGAAAAAAAAAAAAGATTTGCGCTTGTTTTTCAGAATGAATGGGGTACCTTAAAACCCTGCAACAGTGCTATATGATTCCAAATATGGGGCAAATACATGTATGGTATCTAAGGAGCTACATGTTACATAATCCAAAATATGTCAGAATGGACTTTCCATCTGAACAACTGCAATGTCTCAAAGGTGCCTGTGCAAAGTTGACAAATAAAAGCAATACCATCTGTAGGTCATATAGAAGCGAGTGTTTCCCAATGTCTCAAACACAAACCAAAGGAAACTGGATTTGACTAAACAGGCAGGACATGTTTATTACTTATAACCTAGAATTGACAGGGCTAAATTCACAATTTAGAAACCATAATCACACAATTAATCCAATGTGAAGACAACCAACTGTTATAGTTATTTTAGGTTATCAAAGAATCTAAAAAATACTTTTTCTTTATTTCTGAATTGGCAATGTTAGCTTATCCTGGAAACGTCTTCTGTATTGTTAGTCCTATTTCAGAGTGACAAATCCCACTGCAGCCAATGTTGACATGAAGACACTATTTGCAAATGTCTGTTTCACACCTGAGCTTTGTCTTCTGTCACGCAGTACTTTTTAATTGCAGGGTTACTTTTTAAGAAACAAAAACCCACAACTAGTTCTCTGGACAGAGAAAGCTAAAATATTTGTAATTAATATGGATGTGACCATATATAAAAAATATCAAACCACTGTCTGTCAGTGCCCTCTTGTGATAAACCACTTGCTTGTCATTTGATAGAAAAACAAAGTGAGAGGCGGCTCACTGTCTAACTGACACTATTCTGAAATTCAGGGGGAAAAGTATGAACTTAAAGAAATAGGCCACAAAAGAAGTAAAGATTTTTTTTATTCCATGATAATAACCTATCATGCAGCAAGCACTTAAGTTCAGGGTGTCCATGGAAACGTGAGCTACTAATGATGCGATGAACGTGTTGCTGTTTCCCCAGAAAGACGATACATGGGAGAGAACCATGTATGCCAAACAATGACTTGTTTAATGGTCCAACGGTTGGTTGGTTTTACGCCATCAAAGATGTTGTGAATATAAAATAGTATTTTTGATCAATATTTTCGACCCCACTATACAGCAGACTGTGGAACATGTTTCTCGACAGCTGGACATGTTTCATGGTGGACAAAACGGACACGCTGCACCGCACAACTAATGGAAATAATGGTTACGTCACTCAGCTGCAAGACAAATAGCATGCACATCAAAGGGAAGACTCAGTGAGTGCTGAATGTAAATCCTAACAAGCAACAACAAACAGTGCCTCCTGTGCATAACAGACTAAGAGGAACACCCAAGACGTGGAGGACATTTGGTGGATGTTTGCACAGACAAGACAACTAAAAACCTCCTTAATTGAGGAGCACTTAAACAGACTTCTGCAAAATGGAGCATACATTTGGATTAGCATTGCCAAGACATAAGAGATTGTAATTGGCTCATGAGTAAACTAACCATGGTACCTGTTGGAATTACTAAAGAGGGGACCACTTTGTATTTCTCACAACTTTGCAATGGTCTACAGGCATGATCACATTTGTGTATGGATACACAGAGGGTTAAAGTGTTTTTATATAGTCACTGTTTATGATTCCCCTGCCTTGCTGTTGTACCCACATCTTGGAGATAAAGTATTGTTCCATGTGTTGTGAATAAGAGATAAATTTAATATCACCTTCAATACTTGTGTTTCGCTCCATACTTCCATGCATACCTCCATAGTACTACATCATTTAAATGTATGTGATGTGTGTTTTGTTGTAGAATTGACTTGTCTTCATGAAGCCATGCTTCCTCATAACGGCTATGCTTTATCAGTATGGAGGCGGTTATCCGATCCAGAAACAGAGAGGACACAAGAAAAGCTAATGTTTCTCTTGTCTTCCTCTTTCTCTGTAGTTTAGACACATTTATAGATCATGAGCCCTGAAAAAGATGTATTTATTAGATTTAGATTTACTAGAAGAATAGATATGTCACACACTGTTTGAAGAGTGCAGTATATCGAGTACAATTAAGGTAGTCAAACAAGAACTGTTCATTAGATGCTTAACATTTATGGCCAAGGGCTTTAGCATACACACATACACACACATCACAGATATCTATATCTATCTATCTTTTAATGTTTATTCCCACCCACCTCCATGATAATCTTGTTGGTGTCAAGTCTATTTGGCGCATGCTGGAGCCTTGGGGCCGAAGCATGACAGGACATTTCATGGATTCACCACTGGGTTAGTCTTTAAACTTAGATGATTTAGAATAACTAACATCAGAAACTAGTATGGAAAGGCACAATATGCATTGCCTTATTGTGTTTATTATGAAATAATACATTTAATATGAAATATTGTGCAAATAAAGGTGAATCAACACATTTTATTGAGATAAAAATGAAAAAAAAATCAATTCTCAGTTGTTTCTAACGAATTGGAGACTGGGCCGCAGGCAAAGCCTGAGGGGATTTTAATAAGCAGAGGAGACAATGTACTAAAGGGGAGAATCACTGTTATAGAAAACATATAATTATGCGTTGGCTGCTGGCTTTAGTTTTATCAACCCTGATCTCCTGGCCAGAATCTCCTGGATATCCACACATGAAGTCCTGTTCGTCTTAATATGCATTCTTATCTTTTATGAAGTATACTGGATGTAAGGGGTTGGGTTGTCGGTTCGACGCAATATATTTAGTCAAAGTAACTGCATTATAGTCAATATCCAACCCTTTATATTTACATTATTTTAGCATTGACAAAAATGACTAACCACTCAATTTGTTTTTTAAAAAAAGACAATAGTTTTAGCAATTTTAGATATTTTCATACTTATTTATTCATACTATAAAATAGAATGCACATTTAAATCGAATCACTGAGTCAGATTACTTTTTTTTTTTGCCTTTACAAAGCTTCAACCTTTGCATCATCATCTTCACTGTTTGTGAACCACTCCTGATTGAAAACAGGTGTTCACTTCCGCATTCGTCACGATGTGTTGTGGTTGAGCCGGGGGGGGGGTTGGTGCGTTAAACACTAGGCAAGGAAGGAGGATGCGATTTTCTCACCACGAAACGAATGCCTTGGATTAGGTCCTGCTACAACTTGTAACGACATTACAACGTTCACATGAAGATTAAACATCCGTTGCCTGACGGTTACTGTATCCGCGATTGTTAGCGAGGAGACAGAGCCGCTGGTGAACGCAGGTGAGATCTCACACACACACACACACACACACACACACACACACACACACACACACACACACACACACACACACACACACACACACACACACACACACACACACACACACACACACGTTACCCAGTTAGCTAGCAAGCTAATTAAAGCTTTTTATATACTGTCTCCTGGTACCCATGGACTCTTCGGTCAATTCGGAAATGGCCTCTCTAATCGCTACGGTCTGTCCCGATATCGATGCGTTATCCGGGATGACATTGCTGGTCATTGTTTTATACTTGACAAATGTGGCTAACAGGCGAGCTAGCCTTCCCAGCACCACCAGCAGGCTGTGTTCACTGAGTCAGACTGCAGAGGCATGCAGCAGTGGTATGGGTTGCTGCTCTCTGTGCGTTTGACCTCTGGTGATATCCCCTGAGCTCTAAGAAGACCCTGGATGTTCAAGATAAACTTTATTGTCCGACAGAGTGTTACAACGCGTGCTGCAGCCGCAAAAGAATATTTGATATACAAATATCAAAGAAAAAACACAAAGCTGTTACAATACATGCATACAGTAAGGCTCCTTAAGGCACCTTTATACACATGATTATGTTATTTTAAGGGATTTTACTGTTGAGGCCAGTGTCTTTTTGGCAAGGCATTTGGCAAAACCGACATGTGTGTATACAGTTTATCTTTTTAATTGAAGTTAGGATCGGTTTATGTCAGTTGGAGGGAAAGGACTCCCTCCAACTGCCCTCCTGTCCTCTGCCAACCACCTTGCCTGTCTCCTTTTAATCGTCCCCTACCTACCCTGTCTCTGTCCCAGCATGCGGTAAGTGAGCCAGAACCTCCTCCCCAAAGCTGCTGCCAGCTGTACCAGGAGTGGCTGCGGGCGGCGCTAGCGGCCGGTGCGGATGAATGAAGCATGAAGAGCCCGGTGCACCGATGCAGGGACCCGGAGCATGGCCGCGGGGAACATGGCCGGGGGGACCATGGCCGAGTGGACCATGGCCGAGCGGAGTCCCGGCAGGAGTCCCGGGCCGGCTACCTGCAGGCCGAGCAGCGAATCCCCATCTCCAAGGACATCATCACCTCCTCCTCGGCCTCCGCCATGTGGTTCATCCGGGACGCCTGCGGCATCGTGTGCGCGGTCATCACCTGGATGCTGGTGCTCTACGCAGAGTTTGTGGTGGTGTTCGTCATGCTGCTGCCCTCCAAGAACCTGACGTACAGCCTCATCAATGGCGTGGTGTTCAACAGCCTGGCCTTCCTCGCCCTTGCCTCGCATTTCCGGGCTATGTGCACCGATCCTGTGAGTGTGGGGCGTGCCTGGCATGCATACTGGGCCAGAGGTCCGTTATAATGGGACAGGAGAGCGTTGATGATGTCCTGATATAACATTCAAGGATAAATTAGATAATAGAACATTTGTTCAAAATGTATCAAATGATTTGTAGTGGCTCATAAAGTTGCATCCTCGTAGTAATGGCTAATTTTTGACTGTGAATGTTTGTGTTCTTGGTACTTGCTAGGGGGCTGTGCCAAAAGGAAACGCTACGAAGGAGTACATTGAGAGCCTCCAGCTAAAGCCAGGCCAGGTGGTCTACAAGTGTCCCAAATGTTGTAGCATCAAGCCAGACCGAGCTCACCACTGCAGGTAGGGAGAACCAAAAGGTCAAATAAGTCAGCTTAGCTATGCATTGAAAAAGTCTCTCACAGTAACAGATTAGCTGCAAATGTTTAGTCATATTTTAGTCTCAAGAAATTCTACTATTGGGAATCAGTGATGGTGCGGTGCATGAATAATGAATCTTCTTGTCGTCCTTATCGTTCAAAAGTGTTTGCAAGCGGTGCATCCGGAAAATGGACCACCACTGTCCCTGGGTAAACAACTGTGTCGGGGAGAACAACCAGAAGTACTTTGTGCTTTTCACAGTAAGTGTCCAACACAGAAGACACCCTGAATGTTTTTCACATGGTTGGTTCAAAGTCCAGTAGTTCCACAGCCATATTATTTGCCTACTCCAAATATACAGATTGGCTATGTATCTGAATTCATATGCAGATAATAAGAAAAAAAAAGAGGAAAATATCAGTTTAGGAAGATTAGACAAAATGTCATCTGAAGCCAAAACAATCTGAAGTCCAAATCCATTCACATGTCTCCAGTTAGGGTTAGGCTTATCGGACTAATAACATGACCGGTGCATGGAAGAGGAAGTCCTGGCCTGGTGGCTACACCAGAGGCCCCAAAACAACGGCCCCTGCCCCCCTAGGCTGAACCGTCGTCAGATGATGGGTTCTGAGATTGACGATAATACCTAGTTGGTGTGACTTGTCACATTTTACTATTTTTGATAATCGCAATCACAAAGTTTAAATGTTCCTTCAACTTTTGACATTGACTCGTATTAAGTATTAATAGATTTAGAGTCTTCAGACACAAAACCACCAAAATCACATGTATGCATGCGCGCACACACGCACATGCACACACCTCATATAAAAAGTGATTATATTACTTCATCATAATATAATTTATAATATAAATACATAATATTATTTTTACTGCATTTAATTTAATAAATTACAATTTTAAATTAAGACATTTTGTGGAAGCTGTGAATAGCTTTCTGATTAAATTGGATTACGGCTAATGAAGGAACCATGCACCCTGCTGGCATTAATTGCCCTAAAGATGTATCCTGTAGGCAATTAGGGTGGTTGATTTATACACTTGTGTTCAAATGTTAGGTCACATCAAAGCAAAAACTGTTCATCACACAAATTATACATTTGAATGAAGAAATTCTGAATGTACATTAATCCATCCATTGTTTGCCACTGACTTGTAACAGAGTGTAATGAAATGGCTCTCATGATTTCCTGTATTTCTTTCCCAGATGTACATTGCGCTCATCTCTCTCCATTCTCTGACAATGGTGGTGTTCCATTTCCTCTACTGCTTTGAAGATGACTGGACAAGTGAGTATCTTTGTGTTCCCCACCACCTTGTTGTTGGTCCTCAGCAGGTGTCTGCCTCATTGTAGTTTCTTGATCATTGACAACCGTTACACCTGCCTGAGTTATGTGATGCAGAACCCGCTCCCCCTATTCAGTTAGGTTTCTCGTCTCTTTCTTTTGGTTTCATTTCAATCTTCTTTTTGCTTTGCGTCCGTCCTGGCATGTTCTATACTTTCTGGAACCTGGCTCTGGTGCAGCCAGCTGTCTGAAGGTCAGTCATACCTGGTAGCCTAGTTAGCATAGTGACGTGTGTGTGTGTGTGTGTGTGTGTGTGTGTGTGTGTGTGTGTGTGTGTGTGTGTGTGTGTGTGTGTGTGTGTGTGTGTGTGTGTGTGTGTGTGTGTGTGTGTGTGTGTGTGTGTGTGTGTGTGTGTGTGTGTGTGTGTGTACCTTTTTAGTTTTGTACTTTCATGTGCGTGTGTGTCTGTGTTTTGTCCATGTGTTTTTTTTGTGCTCCTGACATCTCTCAACCTCAATATTTCCTGCTTTTTATTTGTTTAATTATGGTCTATTCATTTATGTTTTTGGCAAAATTGCTTATAGTTCAGCTGTTCATTGTTGGCTTTATTATTGCTGGCTGGCTGAGTGGTCAGGTCAGAGAGAGGTCGGGGGAAAAAATCTGAAGATATGGACCGAAATGGAACAAGAAAAACCTTCCCTTTCCTCCGAAAAAATATTGTTGTAATTGTTTTGTTGGTCCAAGTCCCTCGTAAGAATAGAAGGTTTAATCAACCATGTGTTTTTTAATAAAAACAGCTTTGTCGCTGCAGCCAAGATTCATTCACACTAGAGGTTTGGTTTTTGTGGCCTGCTCGTATGTTATCGTGGTCATAGATGTGGTGTTTTTTATTTATAATCTGACTGGGGAGTAAGCTATTTGGGAAGATAATCAGAATGTTATATGTATTATAACATTGTAGTATAAACCTTATGTATCAATCACTGTGATCGATACATTATAAGGTAATAAACACGCTATTAATGATTCCGTGGATCAAACATATTCATGATTCCTTTGATCAATTATGTTATCGCCAGTTCATCTTTTTGTTACTATTTTAAATCCAAGTGGTTTTTGACATTTGGCATGAATGCCGGGCTCAGACAGAAGGCGCAGGGGGTAAGGACCGGCTTTTGTTTCTTGGCCCATCCAAGCTCTAATTCACACCCATCTCCTGGTGAGGCCATGAGAAGAGTTTGGTTGTGTAGGACCTCCTAAAGTGATCCTGTTCCTCTGACCTCTCTCTGTCTCCCCCTCTGCCTCCCTCTGTGTCCTGTTCCCCTCCCCTCATTCCTGTACATTCCAGAGTGCAGTTCCTTCTCCCCCCCGGCCACAGTCATCCTCCTCATCCTCCTGTGCTTCGAGGCCCTCCTCTTCCTCATATTTACCTCTGTGATGTTCGGAACCCAGGTCCACTCCATCTGTACCGACGAGACCGTAAGTCACGCCCACACTCCACGGGTCTATAATGTCCACCCCATCGGTACCAACCAGACCTTTAGTCACAGCCACACTCCACGGGTCTATAAGGATTCAGAGCTCTTCTGTGGTTTTTCCTTTCCTGCTTTTTTCCTGCTCTCTCCTGAGCACTTAGATGTGCATCGGACCGTTCGCTGCCTCTGTAGCTTGCAGATATGGAGATGTGGGACTGCAGATTCGAAGGGCTTGAGTGTCGTCACTGAAATCATTGTTAATATGAAACGAAAATCTGTTTCACTAAGCTGTGTAGACGGTGACATCCAAGACAAAGCAACAAAAAGTTGAGAAAAATAATATTCTTATTTCCATGCTTATCCAACCATCTGCTGTTGAAATGAATAGCTGAGCGAGTTATTCTAATTGCACAATTTCACACAATGCTGCATTGCTGCAGTGTTGCATGCATTTTATTTTCTGTGTCCTTGTCGCACAAATGAATGAACTGAATGCAAGTTCAAATTCCTCATTGTCCCTAAAAGGGAAAGGAATGCTCAGCTATATCCAGCCTTTTCTCTGGTAAAACGTTTAGTTGCAGATGTTTTTTGGTATTAGAGAAGTCCTGCCTTATTTGGGGAACCAGTTATGCATGATTTCAGACTGCTACATGTTTGATTATGCTAATTTTCCACACACAAGTGTAATTATTCATGAGTTCTGCTACCCTCTGATTGTGAAAGATGATCTTTATTAACCATATAGGCCTACTTGATATTCTAAATTAAAAAATACCAAACCGAAAACAAAAATTTAATCTAAATAGTGTCACAATCAACCTCATTCTACCAAAAAGAAATGGAACGAAGAAGAAACTGCGGACACTATGGCCTCCCTAATGGCCCTCTTATGAAAACGTAATAGACTAATATGTCGCCACTGCTCCTAAATTCAAGGAGCCCTTACTTTACTTTTAGTCTGTTTATTGGGGTTACTTTTTATTTCGTATTTTACTATTCTCTTAATAGTTTCTATTCTGTCAAATTTATTTGTGGCCGGGTCGTATGTTTATTTTGCCACGTTATTGGCAAAATACTTTATAAGTCATTCATCTTACAAATAGTGTGAAGAGTCTGCTTGTGTGTTTCGTCTGTGAGTTGCACACCCAGAAGCATCTCTTCTTCCTGCCTCCAAGTTATTTTTGTCTGCAACTCTACGACTAACATCTATGAATTACATTTAACATTAATATCGGTGTGTCAGCGTGTACGTTTTTCTGGTCGTAAAATTAATATTGTGCAGTAAATCAGAGTGGCTCTTGTGCTTGGTGATTGAAAAACACTCTCATACCTTGTTTTATCCACTCATTGTGTGGACAAATAAAGGTAGAAGGTTGCAAAGTTGGGCCCAACCAACCAGTTTATCAGTAAGCTGATATGGGGTGTGAATTTCACCAATATTGTACTGTAGGCCCCATAAGAAAATATCCCTAGCAGACATATTTCTAGTGAGTGCTTCTTAGATAGAGTGGAAACATCAGCACTGTTGTTAATATTGTAGGTGGAAGTGGAATAAAGCAAAATAATTGTGGAGAATATTTAATTCAGACAAATTGTAATCTTTACCGATTTGGCTGGATAGCAAACAAATAAATAAAATGAATAAGAAATAACATGGAAAGAAAGAAACTTTGACCTGGACAATGTATGCACAATCACTTAAATAGGTTAATGACTGTTTTATATATATGTATACATGTCCTATTTAATGTATTTCTATTCATCTTCATATTGGTCTGGCTCTAGTGTAAACCTGAGATGAAGCAGTTCAGGGATGTGTGTGGCCTTCACCCGTTTGGGGTGCCCCCCCTGCAAGTCCACCCACTGAAGTTGCGTTGTCTCTTGTTTTCAGGGCATAGAGCAGTTGAAAAAGGAAGAGAGAAGATGGGCTAAAAAAAATAAATGGATGAACATGCGGGCGGTTTTCGGACATCCGTTCTCCATATTGTGGTTTAGCCCCCTCGCCACGCCCGAACAAGGGAAGGCTGAAACCTACCAGTATGTGGTGTGAGAGAGAAAGAAAGAGGGAGAGAGAGAAAGACAGAGCGAGACAGACCGAGAGAGAGAGAGAGAGACAGAGAACTCAGTAAGAGGAGCTGGCAAGCTGAAACCATCCAACCAAACTAAACCAAACCCTTTTCAACCAATCCCCGCCAAGCAGGCCAAGACTAGCCAGCTCATTTACGCCTGCTGCTCCCAAACGCTGAACATGATCACTGAACTGTGACTGCTCCACTATCCACGGACAGCTCCTTCCTGTGTTTCTTATGCTGAAGAGAACATGCTTTTCATTTTATTTTCCGCTCTAAAAGAGAGGAAGAGGGACCCTCTTAAGGAAACCCTTTCTGCGTGTGAGAGGTGTTCGCAAATGCTGTACATGTTAGTAATACACATAAACTACATTATTTTTCATAGAAGCCTTCTGTCTACTTTCTGAGTTAACTCCCGCTGCATCCTAAAGTCTTCCTCCGGTCCCCAGACATCCCCACATCTGGAATGTTACAAACGGAGTCAAAATATCAAATGTAAAACGAAAAAACTGTCAATCTTCAGAAATGCTTTGAGCTGCATCTATAAAATGCCAAAGCATCTGGTGGAATGGCAGACATGAAACTAAAAAAAGTTATATTTTATTTGACATTCCTCCATAATGCCCAGCTCTGCGTGTTTTTATTTTATGAAAAGGTAGTCGAGTGACAGCAAGGCCATCATATTAACAGATGTTGTTGCTAAAGGTGTTTATTTTAGCTGTTTTGTTACCAGGACATTCTTTCAACTGATAAACATGTAAATTCCCCAGGCAATCTAGTTATTCATAAAGCAATACCTTTCCTTTCATTAGGCATAATGGAGACACGTTGATTGGAACACCTAATTGCATGCAAGCAAGGCCCACTTAACTCTCATCATCAATGTTTAATCAAAGGTTGTTTTTCTTTTTGCTTGAAAGGAATCTCTTTTTCAGGATCTGTTATTAGTCGTGACTGCGTTCATTTGGATGTCAAAAGCCCAAACGGTCGTTGTTGTTCAGAGAGAAAAGAAGACTTTTAACAGAAAAGTCTCTGTATTCAAACATCGTTTTCGGCCGCCACAATTGACAAGCAAACCTGTGTTTGAAGCACAATTTCTGCGTGTATGACTGAAATGGGGATGGTCATGGTTTGTGTAACTTCACACAGTCCAGTGCAAGCATTTAACTATTAAACCTTACTGTCACTATCTGCACTATTAAAGGAGCGCTGTGTAAGATTCTATAGTGCTCGGTCTCTAGTGGTTTACAAGTACACAGAGTTAATATACTTTGTATTTTTCATGTCTAGTCAATATTTGGTTCAATGTGTGTAAATGTGCTAATAGAGTTAATTCCATTATTTATTACCGTCAATTCACATTTTGCTATTGTGATCTATTGAAGGCCCGTAAATCATCTAGGGATGGTCAAGATAATGGAGAACTATCCTAGCTGGACATTTTACATTGCGTGGTTAGAACACAGCAAAATAAATATATATCCTAAAAGTCTCATCTTTTAATTTTATTAGTTTTCTAAATCTTACACAGTGCCCCTTATGTACTACTTGGCTGATTTGCACTTTTTAATAATTTTGTTACTTTTTATCTCGTCAACTTCTCTCTGTTCAGTTCCCATTTTCTTTGGTTTACTCTGTTTTGTATGATGTGCATATCTCTTTAATTATATGATTGCATGGTTCATGGAAGGACATATGTTTTGTGGGTGATTAATCTGCTGGTGTGCTAATGCTGAGTTTTGCCAGTGATTGGTGAGAGTGCTGTAGAAGATATTGGTGTTTTTATGTTTTAAACCTTTCTAATTATAATTATTCTGAAGAACTTGAGTACATGTGCAAAGAATAAATTGTGTGTGTGTGTGTGTGTGTGTGTGTGTGTGTGTGTGTGTGTGTGTGTGTGTGTGTGTGTGTGTGTGTGTGTGTGTGTGTGTGTGTGTGTGTGTGTGTGTGTGTGTGTGTGAGAGAGCGCCTGCCTGCATGTTTGGAGCATAAACGCTTGATGTATTGTTTGGGCCCCATGTGATGTGCAATGCATAGTTTACTCTGTGTCATGTTCATAATCTGAACAGATACCTCCTTACTGATGCAACAGATTCCTTCATGTTCTACCTTCCCTGTATAAAACTCCCCTGAATTTCCCAACTTCTGTCTATCCCTTCATGGACAACTCTCATCCTCTCATTGTCTGTTATGCTGCACTTTATTCTCTGGGATCTCTTTCTCTTTTGCCCTCCTTACATAACGACTCATGCACTTGCTTTGAATGATTTATAACTCGATGACCTGGTAGATTCTTCAGCAAGCCAGCCTGTTAAGCCTTGTTTGGCAGGTTTGCTGGTAAAGAGACAGAGGTAAGCTTGGAACAGAGATCACCCTAGTTGTCCTACTTAACATACATTCCATATGCATGCAAGTCTAAAGCAGAGGGTCTATGAAATATCCAACGTCTTCATTTTCCTCGTCTGTTTTGGTCAGTAGGCTCATTCAAACATAAGTTTAATGAGTGTTTATAAAACTGCATAATGGCATGATGCATGTCAAAATGTTTTTACCTCCTGTGCCCAGTTGACTAATAATAGATGCCTTCATTCTTCATCATAATTTGCATGTGACTGGCATTGCAACATTAATGTATCTGAATTTATTAAAATTTTGCCATGTTACTTAAGTCAGCCTATATTCAATATTTCATTCCCAACCTGTATTTATAATTTATACTTGGTGGAGAAAAGAAATATCTCAGTGGAAAATCGTCTTTTTTTTCCTGTTGCTTTTTTTAGTAGTCGTTGTGCATGCAGAGGACCACCTTCCTTCATGTGCTCCTCCTGCCCTCTCTGACCACCTGCTCTCTCTCTTTTCCAGGGAATCGAACGTCTGAAGGGAGAGACCGGGAAGTGGGATAAGGTTCCGTGTTGGGAGGCCATGCAGGCTGCGTGCGGCGGGCCCTTCTCCCTGTCCTGGTGCAGCCCGTTCAGCGGCCTGCGCTGTGAGAAGAGGCCCCTAGAGGCCCTGGAGCAGGTCCCCCAGGGGGAGATCATTGAGGAGGACATCATAGAGATTCCACTATACTAGTAGCGCCACAAGGCCCTCACTGCTTTTAATTCTATTTTAAAGGACTATTTAGTCATCTTGTATACTTAACACATGTGCAATCATGTGGCGATAATTTTAGTTTAGATCTTTTATAGACCCTCAAAATGGGAATTGAAGGCAGATGAGTCCAATATCTTCGATGCAAGATTCTGTTGAAAATGCAGCTATTTGTAAGAAGTAGCGTAGTTATAAAACAAGCACCACTACAATGCAACAATATGCCTCAGAGCTCGAGCCGTCCATTAGAAGACCAGACAAGACCAGAGAAGGTGTTTAAAGCTTTAGAGCTTCCCTAAATCTATGCTGAAACCAAGATGTTTAGGCTGATGTGTGAATAGAACTGTGTTGTGTTCGCACGCCTGGGTGTCAGATGATGCCAGTGTATGGACTGTGTTCTTAGCACCAGAACCAAAGGTTTTTGTGGTGGAATGGTCAACACTTTTCCTGGAGCTCAGGGAACACCACTGACCAGAAACAGCACTAAAGGCATGATTAATTAACGGCCGAGCCACTGCGCTGGGTCTCTCCAATGCCTTCTTACCATGTGCCTTAAAAGTTGGGAAGAGCAAATTTTAAGCATGTATTCTTGAGTGATTGTAGGGGGGTTGGGGTTTGCCTAATGTTCAGCTTTCCGTTTGTTGATTCTCTGCTTTTATTTTAAATTCCTAACCCTCTTGTACTGTTCGACTTATGATACTAATTGTGTAAGAAGGGCTTTTTTTTGGATGCTATGTCTTTGGACCTTTTATGTTTCATCGTGTTTACTGAATAATTATGAATGACAAATGTTTTTTTTTATCAAGCATGTGTTTCTGGGGTTTAACAAATAAAGGTTCAGTTATTGATTGTATGCATACATTTATTTGATCAGGAATTCAAATCAGTGACATTATTTGTGAGAGTGTAAAATGGCAGTTTGTATTGCATAGAAAACTCACTTTCCATAGTGCTTATTGGAATGCATGTACGTGAATACAGATCTTCGTACACACAGGTGAATGTATATTGCATAATATATGAGCAAAACTTTCACACACACATATTTTATATTTAATGTGTATTTTTTACAGCTTATCTAGTAACAGTGGACCGGCGCTGGAGCATATGAAACGGTCAGTGCTCTTCATGGGAGATTCTGTCCGGAGTGCTGATCCTATTCCTGTAGTTCTGTATGGATCAGCAAAGATACATACAATATAGAACAAAAGTTCCCACTAGTGTGATTGCATGTCATTGCAAGGCAGTCGTTTTAGCTGTGGTAGTACTTGGTGTTTGTTGACACATATTGTTATAAAATTGGATTAAGCTCAGATTGCAGCTGATCATTTAATCCTTGTGCTTTGGTGAGCATTTTCTTTTGGCTTGGTCTCTAGGGGATCACATTGCAACAGTGTTCTCTTTGGAAAGTGTCTTCAATTGTCTTTCTTGCTGTCTTCCTGCGATACAATCTGGGGCGTGGACTCATGGAGCACCAGCAGCCCGGAGAGGGTGAGCGAGATCCCTACCCACCACAGAGCCGCATGTGTCTCTCCGAAAATCATTCTCCCTAGGACCGCCTGGAGGGAAACACAGTGACAAAAAGAGATATGAGATAGTTAGTGGAAGTTGGGATGGAGGCTAACCCTTCTTCATTTTTCCGGACTATCTTGAAATCTCCATTATGTAGTACTCTGGTTCTAAACTGGATCTGCCTGCTGTATCTTATGAATTAATAGGTCATTAGACATGAAACATGAATTTGATCGCTTCTCTGAGTAGGGCACAAAGGTAGAGTCGAGCCTGGTCTTGTCTCTTAACACAAACATCCATTAGTCTCCAAACATAACAAAGGCCAGTGCAGGAATCAGATGGTGGAACTTGTAAAAGGAATAAGGTTCTACCTTCTACAGATGTGTGACTACAGATTACACTTCATTGATCCCCATTGATTCCCTGTTATAGTTAGTCCATAACTTACAGAAGAGACAAAGTTTGATGCAGTGGTGGTCACTGTGGCTCTGGCGGAAGAGGAGCAGTGGCGAAGCGCCTTGGAGAAGAACGTCCACATCACAGCATTGCAGGTGAACAGCAGACCTCCGCACATAAGGCGCAGAGGAATGTGGAGCTGAGGATGAACCCGGACGTCAGAGATACATTAACATGCATGGATCTCATATCAAAATAGTGTGGCTCCCATACTTTGACGTTATGCGTTAATAAACGATAGATATGCATTCTTGAGGGCAGTATACTGTGAAACAAAAGCTCAATATAAAATATTTAGAATAAACTAAAACTACATGTAAAAACTCAATAGCATCGAATGTATTTGCAATAGGAAATATCCATAGCTCCATGTGTAATGTGGCCCATATGTATACAATGCACAGGAGGTGTGTGTTACCCAGTCACAGGGGGTTTCCTCCTCAGCGTGTCTGCTCCAGTGGTCCTCAGTGGTCCATCTCTTCATCCCTGTGTCACACATGTCTTTCAGGTAATCCGCCCCGAGGGACAGTTTAGCAGACGAAGAGGCTACGGCGCCAAGAATGCCGGCCAGCAAAGCGTAAATATCCCCAGAAATCATGTTCCAAGGACAGTGCGTGGGGTTATACGATCATAGGAAACAATGCATCGTTGAAACGAACGTCTGGTCAGCGAGCGCTTCCTTGGTCCACGCCAGACAAGCCTTAGAATATCAGCCAATTACATTGCTATCTCAAAGCACGTGACTTATTTATTTTTATAATGTTAGGAAGCGCACACTGATGACGTTTAGCTCTGCTTAATCTGTTATTGCTTCGCGCGCCTACTACTACAATGAATAAGAACATAAAGAAAAGTGATATATCTTGGGTGAAACCCACCGAACCGTCGTTTCTAAAGAAATTTAAGAGTGATGTCGGATACAAGGAAGGACCCAACGTCGACACGAAGGTGTGTGTCCTTCTTGCACGCTACATAGCGTTAGCTGCCGTGTGTGTCGGAACGAATCACATCATCTCTATTATGGATCATCACATTTACAATCAACCCATCGCCTCCTGTAAATAAACACTTTGACAGTTCAGATTTACCCTATGCAATTAGGAAACCATTTACCAAACAACCCATGATACAATCATCTATTGTCCATATACTAGGATGCCTAACATTGACCATCGGCAGCTCGTTAAAGGTTATTGCATGTATTGTGTTCCGTCTCCAGCGTCAGGCGATGCCAACGCTAGATGATGACAGCGGCAGCGACCGTGAGGATGAGCTACCGCAGGTCGTCGTCCTGAAGAAGGGCGACCTGAGCGCCGATGAGGTGAAGCAGATCAAAGGCACAGGCGACGGCGCCTCAGAGAAAGGTGTGTAGGAAGGACTGGCAAATGTGCAGAGTATTGCTCATGCAGTTCAGTTCAGTGGTTATTATTCCATCCGTCAATGATCGCACTATTTTGGTTGAGTTGACACACATCCTTTAAGATTATACTTTTTCTTTAATTCAGAAGTATATTTTCAGCATATCTAGTTTAACAGTGCACTGGTGCAATCTCTCCAAAAAAATAGGAGTCAGGACCGTGGTCCTTCTGTCCGTTGTGTTGATCCTATCCATTTGGTTTTGTATAGAACAGTAAAGGGGACCACATTAGATAAAATTGCAAGAGCGTTTTACTTGCAAGAATTGTTGTGCCTGATACTATTGCCCATGCACTTCAGTTATTATTGATATTACTGTTTTAGTTTAGCTTGAAGTCCCTCTGACTCATTCCGCATTACATCTGACCATGTGGAGAGAGAGGAAAGGGATGCAGCTATTCAAACGCAAGCGTCATGCTTCCTTTTGGTTTACAGAGGACGAGCCTCCTGCAGACGGTAAGATCGTGTTCAAGAAGCCGGCCAAGCGCTCCTCCACGGATAAGTACCAGGGCATCACAGCCAGCTCCAGCAAAAAGAAGAAGAGTACCACAGGGGAGAAAGAGAAGAAAGAGGAGAAGAAAGAAGAGGAGGAGGAGGAGAAAAAAGAGGAAAAGGAGAAGAAAGAGGAGAAAAAGGATAAGAAGGAGGACAAGAAGGAGAAGAAAGTGAAAAATAACAGTCTTCTGTCATTTGGGGGAGATGAGGAGGAAGACGAGGGCTAACTGTTTATAGACTCAAGACAAAGGCAAGTTTTTATTTATTTATGGTGAACCTCTTTTGACGATGATATGAATTTGGGTAATCTGGGAAAAAACCTACAATTTTCTATTTTCCCCCTATCTGGATGACTGAACGAAAGTTTATTCAGACAGTGTTGACTTATTTACTGTATGAGGTGTTAAACTTCAACAAAAAAACAACAACCTTGTCATCACGGTTTCCTGTTCAAAATGTGTTTATTGCGATATGTGTATTTCAGTAAGTGTCCTATGAATGTTGAGTCATCCTAAGTGTGGGGAGAACTTGCCATGAGGTTTGCAACTCGTCTTGAGTATTGTTGGGTGTTTATTCATAAATTGATACATTCATCACTTTGTTGAATGTATGGATATTATAGCTTCAATGATGGAGCTCTTAAACTTAAAGTGTTTATGTTAAAGCAATGCATTCATGTCAATGCACGTGTTTTTCATTTTTTTTTTTACATCGATGTGCTTTTGTTTTGTAGCTTCAGAGTTTTAATAGTGAACCATTTGGATAATGTATTAAACATCTTGTTTTTACTCAACTGCCATCGCCTCTGTACTTTTTGAAAATAAGAAAAGATAAAAAACATTTATTACAAATAATAAAATAAAGAAAAGAGTGATGACTAGTCTGAAGACGCTTTTATTATGGATGAAGTATATTGTACACAAATAGAATGGACATGAACTATCTACATGCAATTTGCCTATATAATATCATTATCCAGGTATATACCAAAATACAGTATGTAATCACTACAAAACAAAAAGCAAAGTTAGTCTAGTCTGTCTTTAAACTTTGGCTTTAATTATAATGGTTAGAAAGACAGACAAATGCATTGTACAGGACACTACGTGTTTAATTGGGCTTTAAGCATCCCGTTGCTTCGTGACTCAACTATGCAACTATGAACTTAAAAAAATAATTTGGAAGATTAAATCTTTTCATAAATGATTGGGACCTAAATGAAATGGTTTGATTTAAAACAAATCGTATTTAAAACAGCCCAAATGTAATGTTAGGTTATGTGGTTTTCCCTTACACAAGTTAAAAAGCTGAGGGAGGAAGTCTGATGGTCACCTGAGGCAGTTGTAGGAAAATATGATGTACCCGTAAGAAAGAAAGACCTAAATCTATATCAACATCCACTGAGCTAAAGGGATGATGGTTTCCACAGAGGCCTCATCACTACAGCACTGAAAGGGATCGACATATTTGATGTTGGTAGACAATAATTCTAACTAGACATGGCCATCCTTGAGCAGGAAATCAGTTTAAAAAAATTGGTCACAGCATAAGAATGTGTTGCTTTCTTTACACAAAGTCAATAAAATAAATCGAACTTATTACAAGGCTGTTCTTTAGAATAAACCTTTTTCCTGATCAACATTATGTACAAGTGATAATTTGGGTATTTAATTAGTGGGTATTAGGTTCGGTTACCGTATTGCAACTTTTAGCATTATTGGCGTTGGTTGGCGTTGTTGCTATATACGCAACACACATGTCATAACCTTATATGTGCCACAAGGTGGGGCTGTTAAGCCTGAGATGGACCTATTCTCAAAGGAACGACATTCATTCATGAACGCCAATCGATAGTTAGATTTGGGGCCGTTTGTCTTCAATACAATATTGATATTGTAAACAAGGAGGCAGGAATAAAGTCATGGGTATGTATTTGGTAAAATACAAAACTCAATATTATAAAGTCTAATAACAATTTGACATACCAATGTGAATAGACAAATCAGCAAATAAATAGCAGTCAATCTGCTCAAAGACATTGTTAAATCCTGTCTAAGTAATGCCTCGATCTCCATTTTATCCCGACATGTGACCTGTTTTGGGATTATTATTATTATCATTATTACAGGAATATCCTCAGACGATACGTTTCCAGCTGAATTTATAAGGAAGTGAGACAAGACAAGGATGGGAAGGCTTGATATGAGAATTTGTATCAAAACGCTTTCATTAAAGTCTTTCAATTTTGGCTTGGGTTGAGGAACACTACCAAAATAGAATACAAGCCAGTAATTATACTGATAATATCACAAGTGCAACCGTCTCTCCATGTAAACAAAATTGGCAGTGTCAAGTGTGCTGTCTGTTCAGCCTGACGCAGAGTGGACAGGACACCATACAGGTTCTGTGTCGTGTTGCTAGTCTCTTCAGCCGCTTTCTATCGTCACGATCAAAGTAAAGTAAAATATGTCAACTTTCTTACAAAAATAAAGACCTTTCAAATGTTAATGTCTTAATCTTAATATCAGCCATTAATATCATTTTATCATGATTGATTATTGCAAATGTTAATGAAAATTCGAAAAAAGGTAAGCTTATTGAAGGTAGTCACAGAAAGGTTATAAAATAAATACAAAAAAGAGGTCACGTAAGTGCTACAATTACAGGGTTGTGTTTTGTTTTTGTATGAAGAGCAGCCGCCGTGGATGTGTGAATCAGACTGTGGCATGCAGGGCTCCCTGGGGCGTGAAGGCACCTCACAGGTGCTCTGGGTGGCTCTGCAGGCAGGAGATCATCTCCCCCACGGGCCTCCTCTCGAAGCAGATCTGAAACACAGCCGTGAACAGCGGGAACCTGCAGAGGAAGGGAAGGGACCCGAGAGGTGGTGTTCATTATCAGCCCTGCCTCACAGTATCTCAGAGAGGTGGTGTTCATTATCAGCCCCGCCTCACAGTAGCTCAGAGAGGTGGTGTTCATTATCAGCCCCGCCTCACACTATCTCAGAGGCTGAGTTGTAGATGTCCCTGTGGCGGGAGGAGAATAAACTCCTTTTGAAAAATAGTCGTTGTGACACTTCCATCCTTCCATACAGACTCATTAACATATGTTGTTTGCTAATACCAAATTGTTCAAATAAGATTCCAACAAGACAAGTTAGTTGTCAGATAATAAATCCTCTGGATGATGTGTGAGTGGAATATCTTTGCACAATAAAAAAATCGGAGAAAGGAGAAGTCAGAGGTAGGAAAGAGAAAAGCATCCCTCTGTGTGGAGGGAATAGCAGAGCCAGAGGTCCAGGGAGAGGGGGACGGCGATGGAGGAGCTGGTGGGTACTGACTTGTCCACCAGGCCTCTCTGCTGGAGGATGTGGTACACCTCTGTGGACGTGGCCGGCCCCTGGAGCTTCTGGCCGTTCAGCATCTCTCTCTCCAGCTCCTCTATGCTCTGGCAGGAGGAGGACCAACACATCGGGAAACATTCACAGGGACACCATTGGCAACATAATGGCTGGATTCCAATATTCAGTCGAAAGTGATTTGACACTTGCGTCCTGCCACGTGTTTTCCTTAAACGGCCAATTTACCCGCTGTTACAATTGTCATATTGCTTAAGCTGCAAGGGGCTTAATAGGCCACCGAATAATTTTAGAGACCAAGGATACAGTATACTAACAAGAAGTGGTTTATTTTGGACAAGCCCTCATGTTAAATATCTCAGCTGATCACACCACCATATTGCCACAGATAACAACCGTCCTTGGCTACGTATGTAGACTGAATGTTGTGATTGGCCCTAATCCTCGACATCATTGACGTCTCCTTCTATCCTTCAGGCTCCGGATCCATCCCAATCCCACATTGCTCCTTTCTCGTGCTGGGCGACTACCGCTCGCGCTCGAAGCTCGAGCGATCAGACCGTAGCAGGAGAATCAGGAAAGGGTTCTGTGGGAGAGTGTGTGTGGATGATGGCTGGTTTAAGGAGCCTCACCTGGCCGAGTCTGACTGGACTCGGCCCACCCAGCCCCAGTTTCACATTGAGTAATCAGTGTGCACAGGTTAAACCAGCCATCTCCACACACACACTACACACTCGGGAAGAGATCTCCTGCATGGCAACATGGAACACCAGGCCATGTTTCACTTTCAACAAACCTTTACAATAAACCGGTCTTCTAACATCACCACCCTGCATCCTCTGTCTGGAGGAGCCCGACAGCAGGCCCCTAGGTGCCGTGTAGCATGGACTTTGTTTCAGGTTCTACCTTGCCGGTCTGGGCGAAGGCCTCCGCGACGCGGCGGTTGCGGCCACCGTAGCAGGTGGTGATGAGGTCGGCCACGCCGCAGCTCTCCAGGAAGGTGGCGGAGGAGACGCCGCCCGCGTCCTTGGAGAACAGCTTGGCGAAGGCGATCATCTCCATCAGGCCCAGGCGGATCACGGCGGCCTTGGTGTTATCCCCGCAGCTCAGCCCGTCGCAGAAGCCCGCCCCCACTGCCACGATGTTCTGGAGAACACAGTATTATCACTCGGGGCCGGTGTTACAAATAACCCCCCGAAAGTAATGAAACGCCTCGAGTCAATCAACAAAAACTACCCCACAAGATTCTGCCCCGATTATTCAAAAGTAATTAAATATACTCTGAATTCATTTATTCAAAAACTTCCCTCCAAGAAAGATATTTTAGCTGCGACCTACGTCACTACCGTGGCTGACAAAGAGGGCAGAGAAGAGAATTGATTGTAAAGATAACGCTTGATTATAATGACAGGGTTCTGATAACGTACCAGATAGACTGTCCATTTCCTCTGCTAGACACATTGAATACGATCAGTAAACAAGGTGGCATAGTACCAACCTCTAAGACCAAGCTATAGACATCACGTATATCTCAACACTTATATTATACTTATATATATATATATATATATATATATATTATACACTTATATTAATCTATCCTATCAATGTTGTCTTGTCTCTTTGATGTAGCAAAGAGGTTGGTTCTGTGGCGTCACCGTGTGTTGCTTAGCGACTGATGTAAAGTGTGTGTACCTTCAGTGCCCCACAGAGCTCCACCGTGTCTGCATCGTCCACCACCGTGATACGGAAGTTGGGCGTCTGAAGGAGCTCTTTAAACAGCAGGCCGTTCTCAAGGACCTTACTGCCTACACACGCACACACACACACGCACAAACACACACACACACACACACACAAACACACAGCTTTGTCTGTATAGCACTTTTTAGAAAACACGTTACAAAGGGCTTTGCAAGTTGACAGTTAAAGAGACTATATAACTGGGGTACCATATGCAAATTGTGCTAAAAATAGCAAAGCACTGAATTCAGATTCCACATCAGTGGAGACAAAATAAAAGTGTAAATCACCTGTGTGTTAAAGCACTACCCATTTCCATTCCCCAGGGAACATGGTGGTGGTGATGGAGAGGTGTGAGGTGCCCAGGGCTTGGTTCGCCCTGCCAGCTGTGAACTTGTCAATGTCTTTTATCCAATACAGCCAGAACTATAAATGTCGGCCAAGTCATCGTAAAAAAAACACCACGGCTGGGCGCCCCTTTACCTATGGTGGTCTCGCAGAACTTCTCGGCCGCCACCTCGTTGGCAATGTTGGCGCCCATGAGAACGCTGACGTCGATGCCCATCTTCTCCCTGATGATGTCAGAGATCAGCTTCAGCCCATCGGGACCCTCATCTATCCCCTGAGAGAAGGTGTGTGTGTGTGTGTGTGTGTGTGTGTGTGTGTGTGTGTGTGTGTGTGTGTGTGTGTGTGTGTGGAACAGAGAAAGCAAGAAGCAGATGGACAGAAGCGCAGGTGTAAAAGCCATGTTCTTGTATGTTCATGTAAAGAAAATACCTAGCTGGAACACTGTCCCCTGGTGGCTTCCTGGACGAGCAGCAGGATGTTGGGGCACTATTGAGCCTTGAACAGGTGCCAGCAATAAGTGTATGATAACAACCGCTGTGTTCCGTCAGGTGTAATTACCTTTTAAATCAAAATATGGGACTATTTGGACCCTTGCTCTGCCCCCTTTTGTTTCCAGGCAAGTTTACGTTCTTTTATTTGGAACTTTGGTTTTTGAAAGCAACAAACAAATGCCATTGGAACAATAACCCTGCAAGCTTTCACGTCCCTGCTAAACAATAGAAGAACAACAACGAATGGAAGGACACGCGTCAGATAAGGTTATTGGTAAATTAAACGCATTATTAAGTGTGCTTGTATGACTGACTTCAATGCTTTATCTGAACAAATGCCCTGTTGTTTGTGAAAGGGCAGACCTCCAAAGACATACCATTATATAAACTCATATTGTAAAAGATATTCAGCTGAGCTAAATAAAGCCAGCCGAGCTGGCTTTATTTTTTTTTTTAAGCCACATATGGCTCTGACATTGGTCCTAATTTCAAAGGCTGAACCAGATGCATCATGGGAATCCATCCGTTGCTCCATTTACTCAGTAATGGATATTACAGCGAAATGGTCAGGTTTGGTCATCACCGTTTCAAAAATAAGCCTAAACACTGCTTCACTTAGGGTTTAACACACACACACACACACACACACACACACACACACACACACACACACAATCCCGCTCTGGTCTTAATGGTCCAGAGGTTTAAAGCAGCCTTTTTACCTGGTGAGGGGCATGGATTTAGCGTCCATAATAGCCAGCGAGAGAGGAGCAGAGAGGGGAACAAAGCGATGTGTGTTGTCATGGCTTTGATCTAGACAGCATTCAGACTCTAGGTAATAACCCGGTCCTCTCTCAGACGAGCCCGCCGGGCCAGAGAAGACTCTGTTTGTTATTATAGCCCCATCACATCTAATAGAAGAAGTTTTCCTCTGGGCCTCTTCACTGTTCACTGACTCACACACAGATGACCTCATTTTAGTTTTTAGAAACTTTTTGTTGGAGAACATACACTGTTTGAAAATTACATTTTCAACATGAATTTTACATTAGTAAAGTTTAGTGTTAATACAGTGTGTCCTTAATAAAGTGTGTTGTTAATACAATGAGTCATTAATAAAGTGTGTTGTTAATACAGTGAGTCATTAATAAAGTGTGCTGTTAATACAGTGAGTCATTAATAAAGTGTGTTGTTAATACAGTGATTTATCATTTCATCCTATAGTCCTGAGCCGTGTTACCTTGATCAGTGTGATTCCTCGGGCCCTGGTCGACACACAGCCCACCATCTGATCACACAGGTTCCTGATGAACTGGTGAGGAACAACAAACACCAGCAGGTCTGCCCCCTCCGCAGCATCACACAATGTTGGCACGGCAACCTAGAGAGGATGACGAGAGAGAGAGAGAGAGAGAGAGAGAGAGAGAGAGAGAGAGAACAGACAGCGGGAGAGTGAGATAAACAGAGATTAGAGTACAGAAAGAGAGATGGAGGTAAGGGCCCTGCTTAACCGGGGGGGGGGGGGAGGCGAGAGAGTGAACAACACGCAGCAGAGTACTGTGGTGTGTATGAGGCCACACACCACAGTAACACTCATAATGGGAGCCTGGAACTAGAGTCTGCTGTTGGCACAGTGGCACAGTGGCACAGTGACTAGCACTGCTGCCTCAGCAAGAAGGCCCTAGGTTGGGACCCCGAAGGGGGGAGGGGCTTTCTGTGGGGAGTTTTTATGATCTCCCCGTGTTAACGGGGGTTTGCTCTGGGTGCTCTACTTTCCTCCCACACCACAAAGACCAAAAATACATACATTACAGGTTAATACTCCTGCCTACTGAGCGCTGAACACTGCTCCTACTGCTGCAGCTAGTGAAGATCACTGCCCACTGCTACAGCTGGTGAAGAGCATTGCCCACTGCTGCAGCTAGTGAAGAGCACTGCCCACTGCTGCAGCTGGTGAAGAGCACTGCCCACTGCTCCTACTGCTAGTGAAGAGCATTGCCCACTGCTCCTACTGCTGCAGCTAGTGAAGAGCATTGCCCACTGCTGCAGCTGGCGAAGAGCACTGCCCACTGCTCCTACTGCTAGTGAAGAGCAGTGCCCACTGCTCCTACCGCTACAGATAGTGAAGAGCACTGCCCACTGCTCCTAGCACTGCCCACTGCTCCAACAAGGTCCAACAACACATCATACTAAGTTAATACGTAGATTGGAGGAAGAGTTTCCACTGGTTCTTTACAGCGACACACACACACACACACACACACACACACACACACACACACACACACAGCTTACAGCAACCAGCCAAGCCCCCCCACCCTACCACATTCTCAGGCAGCTTGAACCCCGGCAGGTACTTGATGTTCTCGTGCTCTGTGTTGATGATGTCAGAGAGCTTCCTGCCGTTGACGTTCTCCTCAAACACCCACATCTTGACAGTGGTGGCAAAGTGCTGCAGAGACTTTGCGTTACCCCCGATGATCCTCGCTATGGCGGAGCCCCTGTACCCATAGCAATCAGAGGAGGAGGAGACATTGAATCTCACCTGCGCTTCACAATGACGACACTGACACTCCTACACGACTACTTAATTGGTAGCATTAGTTGGTTGTTGTGCAATCTAGTTAGTTGAAGCTGCTGTAAGCAATATGTGAGAGTTGATGGGAAATAGAGAGATTATGAAACTAAACAACCCAAAAGAATGTCCCCACTTACTCTGCTCCCTCCCTTCATGACCTGATAACAACCATGATAATAACATGATAAAAACCATGATAATGACCATTATAATGCCATTATAAAATTATGATAATAACCATGATAATAACATGATAAAAAAACATGATAATAACCATTATAATGTCATGATAATAACAATGATAATAACATGATAACATGATCACAGTAGGTTATGAGAGTTTGCACAACTCACCAGTTGCCTGAGCCGACTATACACACTTTCAACGGCGAGGCCATCGTATACTTTGTCTTCAAATATAACCTTCCTGGTAATTTACTTCCTTTAAAAAAATAATCATATGTTTTATTATAGTCAGAGGTAGAGCGGATGATGAGAACAGAGGCGCCCGAGCTGCGGACGGACGTCGACTATATATGACGTGTTTGGCGTGGCGCTTAGTCCTGCTGGGAATTGTAGTTGAATTCCATTTGTATTTTCACCAAATATGTTACAGCGAGATTGGAGGGGATGTGGTCAACTAATATTTTTTTTAAGTTGTTCTGGACAATACCTGTAAAAAATAAACAGTTGAACCATCTTCAATATTACACCATCTACGTGTTTTATTTGGACATCATTTATCAAGTGAAAATTACGTCTAGCAACCCATGTTATATCATCACATCACTCGAGCAAGGCATCCAACTGAAAGGCACACACAGCATCTGATAAATGCCATAGATTTCCGATATATAAAAATCCTTTCTCAACATGGATTAACTTTTTGGGCCACTTCCATAAACTAATCTTTCAAGTTCCTAAAAGCCCCCTGAATACATCGAGATGATGGGATCAGACCCTAACCGAGGTGTAGCTGACGATGACATCATCGAAGATGCTGCATTCCTTACAAGGAGGGGGCGTTTCCCGAGTTATGGGGGAGTGACCAACCCGGGATTTCCAAAACAAAAACGCAATAACGTCAGAGAAAGGAAGCTAGTGTACACCGCAGCGAGGACACAGCCGGAATATCCCCTCCCTCTGTCAACATTTCCGAAGGGTCTCTCTGTTTCTCTGTCAGCGCTTCTCTTTAACTCGCACCACCATCACTTTGATGTGCATCGCCGCTGAATGAGCGTCGTGTTGCCCTCCTCCTGCTGCACTCTCTCTACTCTGTTTGCCGCTGTTCCTACTTCCACACAGACGTTCTGCAGTGGACCCTGGGGGTGCAGGAGAGCCACTGGGATCTGTCGCCACAGACATGAACCGTTCCGCGCGTCACGGGAGCTCGGCGACGGGACGGCAGCAGGTGTGGACCGGGCGGTCTGGGAGTCCGGTGCTGGACGGCAAGGCGGGCGGCCCGGCCGCAGGTGGTGTCCAGGGAGAACTGTCCAGAGGTGCGCAAGACGGTGACGCTGGCCCCGGTCCTCCTCAGCTTCACCAGCACCGCAGTGAGCGGCTCCTGGAAGGCGTGCTCAGGAAATACACAAACCTGCTCCAAGGCTGGCAGAACAGGTAGGATGTTCTTTCGCCTTGAGTTTGATCGGTCTTTGATGTGCCTCTTGGATTATTGGATCTTATGTTTTACTCAAGTAGCTACTACCAACAAGTCAATGTATCCGCACAGGTATAAGCTGTTACTCTTTTAGTGTATGTTATTGAATGTTGCTACTTTTCATTTTTTTATTATTATTTTATTATTTCATGGGATATCCATCATTGGACTAAGTCACTGGGATATTGAGACTCCTCAGACTAGAAAACGCGAGTCAATCAATCATATGCAAAGTTATTTTGTAATGCAAACTAATGGTTATTGATCTGTCGCTGGACTAGCCTACTGGTATAACTTCCTGGACATGCATCTATCAAGCCACGTGTTCATTCCAATCATCTTCCAGTCCCATCAATCAGATTTCACGAGCTCAGCCGTCTAGTCGTTCATTTGGGAAGCCGAAGCAAAGAGGGGATTGGGCATTGGTGCGTCTTATAGATGCCGGGGCGAGTGTGTGTGTGCGGGCGAAGCCGGTGCGAGTATGTGTGTGTGTGTGTGTGTGTGTGTGTGTGTGTGTGTGTGTGTGTGTGTGCGTGTGCGTGTGCGTGTGTGTGCGTGTGCTAGTGCGAGTGAGCGTGTGTGTGAATGAGAATCACTGAATGAGTCATCCACTCGGGCAGGAAACCCCCTGCACTACTCCTGTACTCCCACGCGTCCCTCCCCCTCCTGCTTTCATCTCCCCTCCTTCCCTCCTTTCCTCTCCTCCTCTCACTGTCTCCTCCCCCTCCTCCCCTCCTCATTTCCTCTCCTCTCTCTCCTTTCATCTCCTCCCCATCTTTCTTTCCTCCCCTCCCTATCTCCTCTTCTCCCCTCTTCTCCTCCCCCCTTCCTCAACACCCCCTCCACTCCTCTCCCCCCCCCCCCCCCCACACACACACACACACACACTGTCCCACTGGATCGATAGGAAGACCATCCAGACGTGTAATGAGCTCCATGATCACATTTGTGACGGCTCGTGGTGGTACACACACACACACACACATATACACACGTATGCACGCACACACGCATGCACTCATACTCAAAGACCTAACTGTACAGTGTGTGTGTTAAGGGGCAGATCTGATGTAGAGTTCTGCCTGTGCATGAGCTCTCTCGCTTCTACAGTATAAATATTGAAGCCATCGCAACATATCTCAATTCTGTCACCCAGCCCCCAAGTTTAATTGCCCATTCTGTCAGAACCAAAAAGAGAGGAGACAGAGAAAGTGCTGGATGCTCTCTTGGATACTTGCAGCTTAATTAGTTCTCTCTCTGCCACACGGGAAGCTGTGTTGTTGTTTGTAATAACAAGTCACTTGACGTGGAGTTGGCCCGGGCCGAGTGTTCTCCAAACCTGCTCTCGCCTTTGGCAGGCGGTCGACTTGCGTCTTTGATAGATAGATAGATAGATAGATAGATAGATAGATAGATAGATAGTCCTTTATTAATCCCCCTTAGGAGAAATTCACAAGTGACCAGCAGTACAGTGGGAAATGAGAGTGCGAAAACAAGAGTATATATACAAATAAATTTACCAAAAAAATATAATAAAAAACTATTAGAATAAGATAAAATAAACATAATATACATGTAACTGTCCGTTTGTAGGTGACTTGTGCATTAAAAAATTAATATGACTAAAAGTATAAATGTGCCAATGTGCAGGGTTCCTGAGGTAATGAAAAATGAAATAAATAACAAGGTTTAAACAACAATCAGTCCTGAGGTGTGGGGTTTAGTCCTTAGATATAACAATGTCATGCCTGGAAGATATAATCGATGTGCCTGGCGGAGTCGGACAGGGTAACTTAGTGTAGCGGTAGACGCAGGAAGTGCGTCTCAGATGATGTGAACCCTCCCCCCCCCCCCCCCCCCCAGCGCTTGATACAGTCAACTGCCGCAGCACTGAGGAAGACTGGGGCATGCTATTGGTTCAACACTCTGCATTCAAAATCTCATGAATAATAATAAATAATGCATTCGATGGATGGAAGAATATCAAGATTATGTGTTGGGAGTTTCACCGTTGTTATGGTTGGGTCGTGCCATGAAGCCGGCTGAGTGTGAAGTATGTCAGTGTTGTTGGCGGTCTGTGAGTCCACTCCACAGGTCTCTATGTCCAATCTCGGAAGACAGCTCTGTTTGCCTCGCTGTCTGCCATGGTTTCCCTGCTTCAAGCTCTCAAGCTCTCTCCCTGGTTCTTGTTTTATCTCATTCTTTCTCACATCTTACGTGTTATTCATCTCTTAGCTTGTCTGTGTGTCTATTATATTTGTGTGTGTGTGTGTGTGTGTGTGTATGTGTGTGTGTGTGTGTTTGTGTGCTTGTTTGTGTGTGTGTGTGTGTGTGTGTGTGTTTTTCTTTGAGTGTCTACATACTTATATTTGACTGTGTGTGTGTGTGTGTGTGTGTGTGTGTGTTTGTGTCTCTGTGTGTTCCTCCCGTTCTCACCCAGCCCACCTGCACGTTTTGGGATCTATGTGAATATTCCTGTGTATCGAGTGTAGGCCCTCTCTTTAGAGAGCTTCTCCTCCCATGAGTGGTGGGGGAGGGATTAACACCGGGTCAGGTCGTGATGGAGAGGATGAGGTCACTGGTTCACCGCCTGGTGGGGGCAGCAGGCACACATTTTCCATGAATGAAAGCAACAACTGACCTAGGAAATCAGTGTGCATTTTTTTAATGTACATTTCCAAAATACATTTCCATATTTTTGACTTACAATTATGAATTTGTAATGACATGCACACACACACACACACACACACACACACACACACACACACACACACACAGTGGTATCCCTGTATATACACTAGACTATATGATACTCCACTCTTCTAGTACTATTCTGTACATCACGGTTCCATGGGAATGCTGACGGTCTAAAAAGGGGTTGATTGCTCTGTGAAAACAGAGATTTAAATTATTCATTGCGATCTCACTTCTCTCTCCCTCATTCTCTTGCTCTCCTTCTCTCTCTCCCATGTGTGCACTCAGTCACCATCTCTCTCTTTCTCCCTCTCTCTCTTTCTCTTTTATTCTCTCTCTTTCTCTTTCTCCCTCCTCCACCTTCTCGTCCTCCTCCACTTCCACCTCCTCCTCCAACACATGGACACATGGCGTGGCCCCAGATTAAACCCTGGGGTAAAATAACATCCTCTCATTCTCGCTCTCGTTCTCGCTCGTGCTGTCGCACCCTTTCGCCTGTAGCTGCTTACAAACGTGGCACACCATGCAATGATGAGCAATGCTCCATACTCTCCACACTCTTGCGCGCTCAATTCCCCCTGATGGATGTTCTCCTGCCTTTAATGATCGTTGACTGCCAGCTCTACACCTCTGGGACAATGTTCCACAATATTGCTTTCTTCTACAGTATATCCCCCAAAATTGGTCTCATATTTTTTGCCCATTGCTAGAGTAACAATAAAGTAAACCGGACAAATATGTTCCTTGGAAAGGAGGAGGCAGTGTTGGCAACATTTACATCCAGCTCCATATTTGCGTTTCTATTTCCAGATTTGGAACTGCTGGTAGAACAATTGAGGTTGCTGCTGTTGTACATATCTCTCAAGTCTGTGGTTCCCCGTCCTGACCAGCTCCTCATCTCTGCCCCTTGGTTCCTCCCCTGCAGGTACTTTGTGTTGAACCAGGAGAGGAGTCACCTTCTCTACTTCCTGAGTGAGTCCTGCCGTAGCCAGCGCCCACCCCGGGGGTCCCTGCCGCTCCTCGGTGCATCGGTGGTCTCCTGTGAGGAGTCCCCCTACATGTTCACCGTCTTCTCCGTCAACGGGGATGTCTACAAGCTCAGAGGTGAGGTGGTGGTGTGGTGGGCGGAGGACCTGTGATGAGGATGCAGTGTTGTGGACGATGGGGAAGTCAACTGGTTTCTCTGCCTGGGCGAAGAGCTGAGCTCCAGTGAAGGAAACGTTAATCCTATAGTCTCAAACCAAGCTTCTTAGGCAAGGGGCCGGACCCACCATGGGCCGTGATCCACTTTGGGTGTAGGTCGTCTCGAATCACGAGATGAAGAAGTTGAAAAAGCTCACATTTCATAAAAAGTGGTGCCAGCACATTACGAGGGCAAACATATTAGTTTTAAGCCAAAATATGAATTTATAATCAATTAATTAGCGACAACTACCTAATAACTGCAATGATATCATCCTCCTCATTTCATTGAACAAATTCAGATTCCTAACAGCCTCTTAACACCACTAAAGATAAAGATAACTGGGGTGTGATAATTGAGGTGGGATCAAGCTCCTGCCCACAATGTAAATCACACCTCAGCAACTCTCTATGTGCTTGTCTGTGTGTGTGTGTGTGTGTGTGTGTGTCTGTATTTGTGCATTAGGATGTGTGCATGTGTGTCTGTGAGTGAACATGTGGCCTGTGTGTGTGGGTGTATGTGTGTGCATTAACATGTTTCTGTGCATGTGTGCATGTGTTTGCATGTGCGCGTGTCTGTGTAGGTGTGTGTGTAGGTGTGCGTGTATGTATGTGTGTGTGTGGAGGGACAGTATCAGCAGGCTAGGGTTGGGTTCACCCTGAAAGCTTACAGGAAGCAGTGGTATAGTGCGGTACAGTGTACTTTACTGCTACCGCTTGGTTTGTCTGCTAACAATATAGTAACATGCAAGATAACGGAGTCACGCACGCACGCACACACACACACCGACTCACGAACAAACATAATCATTGTCAGGTCATTAAATATCAGCTAATAACGATATGTTTCATCACATTAAATCAGCATGTGATGAGCAAGTAAGAATTTGGTCTTTCACTGCAAGTTAGGCACACTGCGTGACACGCATTACTATTCAGTCTAAAATACAATCAATCATTTCTTGGGACTCAATTGAAACATGTGTGCATGATTGACATTGACAGAGGGTGACAGGAAGTGCATGTGCGAGTGCACACACACACTCGTGCACGGGTCTCTCAGCGCCTCAGAGGGTTTCGGTATACAGGGGTGTGCAGAACCGGACTACCATCACAATGGTCTGGTGGGTCGACCGGAGGGGTCAGCTTCCTCCAGCTGTGTCTGTCTTGATCGTTCTACCCATCCACCTGTCAGGCAGCTCTCCCCCAGCTGTCCCCCGTCCCCCCCCCCCCTCCCGTCCCCTCTACCCTCTCCTCCCATCCCTTTCCATGGGGGGATGTTCTTTGTCCCTTTTTTTATAACTTCGTCCATCACCCTTTCTCTGTGTGACATTTAATCTCTCCATGTGTTGTCCGTTGCATGGGGTGTGACCAACATAATCCCTGGTGGAGGCTCTGTTTAGAGATGTGTGTGTTTATTCACTGGTCCTCCTCTCTGCCCAGCCTAGCAGAAAGAACCTTGTTACAGAGTAGCCTGAGGTTAACTTTTTTCTGTGAAATGTATTTTATTATTGTGTAGTGTTTGATATAATGCACATGCAGCTAGATGTTTAGCTGGTTCTAATTATAGCCTTATGATTCATGGCTGCCTTTATGTCACAACCAGTCCGTCTAATCGGCCACCCTTTGTCTTACCCCCAAATTCTCGAATCTAAAAGCCTTCTTTAAAGCGTAGATAAATGTAGAAAAAATATCTGAAATAAAGTAAATAGATAAGGACTATAATGGATTATACAAACCATCAGCACCCCCCCCCCCCACCCCCCGCAAAAACAAACACACACACAGGTTCCTGTAGGTTAGAGGTTCCTGTAGGTTAGAGGTTCCTGTAGGTTACAGGTTGGGCTAGAGGTTCCTGTAGGGCAGACAGTAAAGGCAGTGGATGTTGTTGTGTTTTGATGTCAGAGTATGTTTGTTTTGCCCTCAGCCTCTGATGCTCAGGAGCAGCGACTCTGGATGACTCAGCTGCAGCTGTGCTCTCGACGCATCTCTGACACCAACGACAAGGTACGCACACACACACACACATACAAACAAACTGACAAACACACACACACACACACACACACACACACACACACACACACACACACACACACACAGGTATACAAATGTACACTGACACTAACAGATGCACACACACACATACACTGTCTGTCTGTCTGGCTGTCCCTCTCTTTCTCACTCACTCATTCGCACAAGTCACACCCATCACACACCAACACACACACACACACACACACACACACACACACACACACACACACACACTAAAGTAGTAGTAGTAAGTATACAAATGTACACTGACACTCACAGATGCACACACATACACTGTCTGTCTGTCTGTCCCTCTCTTTCTCTTTCTCTGTCACTCATTCACACAAGTCACACCTATCACACACAAACACACACACACACACACACACACACACACACACACACACACACACACACACACACACACTAAAGTATAATAGCAGTGGAATAAATGGCCAAATTGTTCTCCCTCTGCTGGCCTGTTTCTCGCTGCAAGGCTTCACAAGGTCGGCCAGCCCTGCTGACTCAGCACTGTCAGCAGGCCTACAGTCTCGTTTCACAGCCCATGGATGACCATCTGGGTGTCTGGCCTCTCACTGGCTGCTTCAATGCTAGCAGCAGGGTGTGTGTTTATTTTGCGACTGAATGGTAGTTCCATGTTACGGGTTTTCTTGGAAAAGGAGTGATTGAGGCTCTGATTCTCCTCACATCTTACCAGTGCAACATACTGCTATTTAGTCAGCATTGTATTGGCACATAGTATCAGCCAATCAGAGGTGATCCAGGCAATATCATGTAATAACCCATGGAGGGAGTCATCTAATGAAAGCCCATGTGCTCGAGGTGTAGAGGTGGGGTACTCCTTTAAGGTCTTCTTTACTAACGCTCGATCGCTTGGGGAGACTCGGTCTTCATGGTGATGGCATGCAGTCTTCTTATTGATGGCATGCAGTGTCTCGTTCACTCAGTTGTCTCAGAGGCGGCCTCCTGTTAACACCCCCCCCCCCCCCCCCAAGCCAACCCAATGTGATACAAGGGGGAAGACAGAGGGAAGGCACTCCGGCCTGAAGGAGTGCCTAACTCCAGCCTGAAGGAGGCGCTGAGCTGCAGTCTGCTGCCCTTAGTGGGCCTCTCTCTCTGAGCAGAGAGAAAGAGAGGGAGGGGGATGGAGGGAGAGAGAGAGAGCCTCGGAAGTAGTGTATATGTTTTAAAGATTAATGACTCGCGTTTTCTGATTCTCAATAAAAAAAATGTGTGTGTGTGTGTGTGTGTGTGTGTGCATGCATGTGCAAGGCTGTTTGCATTTGCTGTCCTGTCTCGTAAGTGACTCATTCAGTTGTGAGCAAGCAAAACTCTCGCGCGTCCTCACGGTGAAATGGAATCATGTGGAATCATGCATTGTCTTGCGGAGCCGACTGAACCCGCCGCTGGGCTCCATGCCCTCATATGGCAGGGGGGCGTTGTTCACAATTCGTTCGCATCTTGATGGATGTAGTAGTATCAACAATGAACTGACTCCATAATGGTTCACCTCGAAATACACCAGAATTTGGATTTCTGTCTCTTTGTCTCTATATCTATCTCTCCATCTCTATCTCTCGTTACCCCTCTCTGTCTCTCCCTCTATCGCTCTATAAAAAAAACGTAGGCCTCTTCATTTAACAAACATCATACCTTTTTATGTAAAACGGGTGGTATCCAGTCAAGCACCTTGTGATCACACTTGAAATGTTCACTTGAAGTAGAACATTTTGAATCTGCTCATCAGTATTCTGTAATGGAACGCAGTGTTGACAAGTGAATCCTCCCTTACCTGCCTGATCGCTTGCCAGCCTGGTGTCTGTTTAGCCTGTAATTCACAGCACAGTGAGGAGACTACCAGTCAGAGCAGAGATTGATTGAGACACATTTGCTGTAAGTGTTTACCAGTCCCCCCCCCCAGAATGCGTTCTGAGAGTCTTCCAAGTTGTGATTGACTCTCGGAGTGCAGATACGCAGAGATCAAGTCCTCTCAGCGTTGTGTACTGTGTGTGTGTGTGTGTGTGGGTGTGTGGGTGTGTGTGTGTGTGTGTGTTATGCCTCTTGAGGGAGGTGGGAGAAGTTACAGGAAGAGCTGTATATAACTCTGATATGAAACTGCTCACACGGGGGAAGTCGTGTTCAATTGGACTTTGTTATCTGGAAAGGTTGTATCAGTATGTAAGCATGACTTCGGATTTTTTGTACTATTCTGCAAGTTATTTGAGGGGGAAATAGTCTCATCTCTATTACAGGCAAGTTAGAATTATCAGACATTTTAACCAACCAATTACCAGGTGGTAGTTCGATAAAGGTCTATAACAGCCTGTTTAGTTTTAGGAAATATTAAAACACATGAAAAAACAATTGCTAAAATAATGAGATTATATTACCTTCCAGATAGCAGTGGTAATACATTGGCCTTTTGGGCAACTTTAAAGATACACAATTAAATGTAATAAGAGTGTCCAATCCAACTTACCATTTCGCATCAATCAGCAGGAACCTCTATGCTCCAATGTAATGACCACGTTTAAACCTTACAGCAGCAGTACAGTTTTTGAGCCTGCGTGTGTGTGTGTGTGTGTGTGTGTGTGTGTCTGTGTGTCTGTGTGTGTGTGTTTTTTGTGCGCTCCCACTGGATAAACTATGCAAGCAAGATGTTCTTACTGCATGCAGCTCTCTGTCTCCGCCCTCTCCCTTCAGTCGCCTCACCTCCGCAAGTCCTGTGTCGGCTCTCACCGGACGACACCCCCCTCCCCCTTCCGCTCACTGCCCTCCCCCTTCCTTCTGCTTTTATTCCATTCGCTCATCTCTGTGCGCTGTGCCCATGCACATCTCATCTCTCGATGACTCGCGTCCCTCGCTCTGCCCCCTCTTCCCTCCACCTCCTCCTCTCTCCCTCTCGCCCCTTCTCCCTCTTCTATTCAAAACCCACTAAATTCACCTCTTCTGCACTCGGTTCTCTTATCTCTGCATTTCCTGTCTCTTGGCCTGCTGCACATCCTCTCTTGCTTGCTACAAATGTCTCTCTCTCTCTCTCTCTCTCTCTCTCGCTCTCTCTCTCTCTCTCTCTCTCTCTCTCTCTGTCTGTCTCTCTCTCTTTGTCTCTTTGTCTCTCTGTCTCTCTATCTCTCTGTCTCTTGTCCAATTATCTGCTGTATCTCTCCAGTGCATGCATGGCTGACTGAGTGTCCCTGTGCCCAGGATTGTGTGTGTGTGTGTGTGTGTGTGTAGGCGTGTGTGTAGGCGTGTGTGTTCGTGTGTGCACTGAGGCAGAAGATGCCCTTGTGTGTGACGGCGCCGGCGCCAGAGTGCGGTGACACGGTGTCCGATGCCGGCGGGGGAAAGCAGCTCGGGCAGCTGCTGATGCCAACCTGCCCCCCCTGCACCGCCTCCTGCTCCTCCTTATTCCCCTCTCCCTGCGCCTCCTCCTCCACCTCCTCCTGCTCTAGCTGCTGCAGTCATCTCTTCCAGACCTCATGCTGTGTTTCCTCCTCCTCTTACTCCTCCTCCTCCTCCACCTTCCCAGCATGCTTCTCTTCTTCTCCTCCTCTTCCTCCTCCTCCTCCTCACCCCTCCTCCTCCGTCTCCTCATCAGACGTGACATGTTGCTTCTTCCCCGGGGGTGCGCACCTGGGTACACCTCCCCCAGGCACCACCTCCAAACCCCAACCCCAACCTCCTCCTCCAAGTCCTCCCGCTGCTCCTTCCTCCCTTCCGTCTGACCACCACCACCATCACCTCCATCCTCGACTGGAGCTCCACCCTGGGGGTGCACCTCTGCGTAGCCCTGGCAACGTCAGCCCCCACCAGACCTGCAGTAAAGTAGGGTGTTCCTGGATCCTGGGCTGGCCGTTCCTCGGGAGTCTACTGGAGGTTAGAGAGGTAGGAGGTCAGGGTTCACCTTGAACAGGACTGGCTGCTGCTGAGACTGTTGGGATCTGCCAGCTGCGTTGTGTGTTTCCAGGGTTTGTTGTTTGGTTTGGAACGGGCGTCGCTTTGATGAGACATTCCTCTACTGCGCATTGGGTGTAGCTTGGTTGTTGTGGGGGTTAGTAGACAGGTGATGCTTGTGTCAAAGTGGGCTGTAGTTGATTGAGTCTTCCTTCAGTGCTTTCTGCTACCAGGAGCTCTACCGGCCGTTACTGTCCTCATTCCTTCTGCCCGCTCTGGTAGAAATCTGAAGTGCCCTTGGGTCACTGCTCGCTATTGATCTGACCCCGTCCGATAATAGGAATCGGTCTTCTCAAATAGTAATATCAGCACCCTATCATTATGAATGCTTGCTTATTTTACTATTTTATTAAGTGGGGCGCAGGGAAATTCAATAACGCCGCTGGCCTTTGGTCTCTGGAGAACGCGGTGACTGGAGAGATCCCGCTGAGCTGAGGGAACAAGTCTTGTTCTTGCTGTGTTTGTCAAAACCAGCCAAACGGAAATTATTCGTTGATTCTAAACGTCTCACCCCTGCTGTTGAAACAGCAGTGGTGAGAAGCAAGCAGCTTATAGCTGCTTGCTATAGCTGCAGAATAATAACACGTTTATTTATTAACGTTTATTTATTGTGTGGTACCATTGCGAGTTGCACTCTGTATCATCCCCATTCTTCTGTATCTATCCAATCAATGCAGATATTCAGATATCAGGTCAGTATACTGGGAAAATGTGTTTGACAGCCAAAATGTTTGTGAGTTTCAGATTTAGTATTCATAACACAGCATTTTAACTATTACTGAAAAAGATGAAACGGCATGATAAAATGAAACTGCAGGAACAAACAGAAGGTCCTCCTGTCGGTCTGTGATCGCCCTTCCTTTGGCCTGTTATTTCACCTCTCGGGAAAATTTACTGCACCTTTTTAATAATTAATAAAGGATAATAATATTCTCGCGCGGCTACATCGGAGCTGTCCATGGTGCTGAAGGACACCATGTCTTAATCTGCTCACATTTGAAAGGATGTGTGTTTGAGTGTCTCCATATTTTAGAAGCCAGTGGCCCTTTAGCATTATTACAAACACTGATGTCTAATTCTACTGTCTACTAACATACTACGCATCGTTTGATGCTCTGTTGTGTGTATTATTACATTACGTTCCATTTATTTAGCTGTTTTATTTAACTGTTTGTCCAAATGTATACATACAATTCATTCAGTAAGTAAACTGCTTCCAGTTCAACTGCTACCTTATAAAAACAACAGATATAGGTTTTGGGGGGTTTTCATGGGCCTGGGGTGCAGTCTGAAATACATGGAGTGTAGTGGAGGGGCCGGGGTGTATGGTCTGACCATGTCCTGGGTGAAGGAGGGCCCTGAGCTGTTCACGGTAGGCAGATACGAGTTGTCGTATCGATGTTGGCAGCGAAGGACAGCTGGTCATCATGTCATTCAGTGTCACATGCAGGTACCTTGGGTGTGAGACTGGACACCCACATACATGCACACATGCACACACACACACACACACACATACACTGGAGAGATTGTGAGACACTCACACACATGCACACATGCGTTTAATGTGTCAGATATGCTGCTGACTATGCACAGGTTGGCCTTGTAAAAGGTCAGTCAGGTGGGGAGATATTCCAGTCTATGACATTATTCTGACGATGGGGGAGAAGGGAGAGGACAAGGCTGGTGAGAGAGGTTAAGGGAGACTGGAAGAGCGCTGGCGTTTCACAGGCAATGACTCACAAGGACACTTCGTTACTGAGCCAGGCACTTAAGACCTCTGCGCTCTCGACCGATTAGCAAAGTAGAGGAAAGGGAGGGAAAATAGGGAAGTTACAGTAAGAGGGACAGAAGATTGGAAAGAAAAAGAAGAAAAAAGTGAGATCTGAGTTGGTGGTGGGGTTGAAAACTTCAGACGCTAAATAATATTGTCGGAGGAGTGGTAAACAGAAAGATTAATTGTGCTCCACGGAGGAATAAGAAGAGGATAAATGGAGGGAAGGGTTGGCTGCTGGAAAGATGGATGCCTTGGCCTCAACATGGAAGACAATGACAGACAGAGATAGATGACAAGGGAAGGCAAGAGGAACCACTTTTCTTCATTAAAGGAAGCACGGTTTATTGAAACAAAAAACAAGTTAATTTGGAAAGTAACATTTCAAGAAGCATTACATTAATCCACACCAAGATGGCAGTTGTTAAATTAGATTTACTTGAAGCCATCATTGATTAATGGATCACGGATACGTTTTGGGAGATTTTACTTTTTTTTTTTATTATTATGTTCAGATGTGAGATGATTCCAACAAGGAACATTTCAACACAGTGTTTTTCATCCATTGAAATGTTAATTATTTTACTTTTTCAGAGAAATCAACAACAAAATGATGTTTAAATTTGGAGAACCACTTTTTACTTAACATAAGAGTTTGTGTTAATTATACCACATTCACGATTAGTAGACTACGTGGACTTATCTATTCTAATATCATATTCTTATTCTTATTATCAGCACAACGATAACCTGCTATACACATGGCTGGCTTCAGCCATAGCCAATGCTTAACTCTTCACTATCATCACACCCCTCACCTGAGCTGCTCCCTGTAATGCTCTGTTGATACTCTATTGAATTAAATACTTTGTCGTCAAAAAGTGTCCTATAAGAAATTATTTTTTATCATGCAGTAATGAAATTAAAAGGTTTGCACAGCAGGTGGTCTATTAAAGGTGATGTAGGTATGATTTATGAGATATTCATTTGAGTATTGTTCTCATGTGCAGGGATGAATATCTGTTTTGAAAGTTTTGGCCAATCTGGGTATCTCTTCCCTTTTTGTGTCAGGGATCCATCTTGCCTGTCAATCACAGGTTTGTGAAATTCCCAAATTTTCACCCACTCCTCAAAAGAGAGGAGGGAGCAGAAAGGGAGCACTCATAGTTAGAGGCCATCACCTCTGACAGGGCATTTAACACTTCAACTGTGTTGAAATATTCCATGTTTGAATCATCACGCATCTCAACATAATTTCAACATTATCTTGTTCGAAATGTTCGGAAAGTTAAATCTCCTGAAGCTGAGAAGTAAAATTAATTTGGAAGGCAGAACCAGTTGTGGGGTCAGGGTTCTGTGATGCTTGCGCCCCTGGCTCTGCCGTCTAGCGGTGCGTTCCTGTTGATACCTGATCTGATATTTTTTTCAGAGCAGCTAAAGAAGCAGAGAGAGCCATTTGTCATCCAGCGGGTTTTAAAAGGGGAATCCATCCCGTCCAGTGATTCGTCAACCTGTCAGATCAGCTTGTGGTGATGATTGTATATCAGGGAGTGATTCGTCAGCCTTTCTGTATTTGCGATATTTGTTATATAAACTCTCTGCTGGTCACGGGGCCCTGTTCAGGGGAACAATCTTAGTTACCGGTGTGCCGGCCAGTGCAGGACACACAGGGTTTCAGTTATGACTGTGATTAATGGTCTAAATCATTAGCTTGTCCATTTAGTGATGACATTGACTTGCCAGATCTGAAAGCAATTCGTCATCCTGTCCATTTGTTGTTCCCGGAAGAGGGCTATTTTAAGGGTCTCCTCATCAATTTGGGTTTGCAAACTCAGTTCCCACAATCAGTCCGAGTCATTAATTAATACCCCCCCCCGCCCACCTCTCCTTCCAACCTCATTCATTCAGGTTTGGGGAGCGATTCATCTGCCTGTCTGCTGGGACTCTAGTGAGTCATGCACAGAAGTTTCTGTAGTCTCGTTGTGTCTCTTGTTTTGCATGAGGGTTTGATGCGGGGGAGAGAGAGGGAGGGATAGAGAGAGAGAGAGAGAGAGACTAGCTAGCTAGATAGATAGATAGATAGATAGATAGATAGATAGATAGATAGATAGAGGGAGAGTGAGAGAGAGTGAAAGGGAGAGAGAGACTGGCTCAGGGATGCACCAAGCATCATATTTTTTGACATACAAGATCACACTCAAAGGGTATAGTGTTGTTTGTGGCTTTTGTTTGATTATATGTCACACTTTAGAAGCGTTTAGTATTTGAGTACTTAATTCGTTCATTGCCTACCCTAAATGTGCAGCTACCTGTAGTATGCACCTTGCTCAAGAAGGCCTCCTGAGGCTGCAGACCTCCTACAGACCTGCAGACCTCCAGGTCCTGCTGTATAGTGCTGTCTTCTTCATTCATTCAATTGGGACAATAACATTGTCTTCTGGTACAATGGCAGAAGTGAAGCCCAGAAGCCTACTGAGACTGATGTTTTCTGTTCATGCATTGAGTATACTAAAATAATACTAATTATTTAACAGCCACAGGGCAATAACTCTTTCACGGCTCCACAAGCAATATTTGGTGTCTTGTGCTATTTATATATGACGGGAAGAAGGGGAGGGTGAAAATGGGGAGAGAAGCTAAAGTGCGAGGGAGGGAGGGAGGGAGGGAGAGAGAGAGAGAGAGAGAGAGAGAGAGAGAGAGAGAGAGAGAGAGAGAGAGAGAGAGAGAGAGAGAGAGAGAGAGAGAGAGAGAGAGAGAGAGAGAGAGAGAGAGAGAGAGAGAGAGAGAGAGAGAGAGAGAGAGAGCGCCCCAGGTTTCTCTCCTCATTTTTACTTTAGAGAGCAGGGAAGGAAAGAGGCTTGTGAAGCACTTAAACTGGAGAGCAACGGTGAGAGTTTGCAGTAAAGAAAGAAACATCTCCTTGCACGGAGAGAAGGCAAGCCTCTCTTCCCCGGAGGTTAGGTGTGTGTGTGTGTGTGTGCTCCTAGACACTAACTCTACTGAGGGAATAGGAGCCCTATTATACTGCTTTGTGTAAGTCAGAAATAACTCTGCCTTACAGAGACCACTGCAGGATAGATAGAAAGTAAGAAAATAAGTAAAAATCCTGTGTCAGATGAATCTGTGCTCTTTATATCTGTAGATACAAGTGTAGACTGAGTGCTGCCAGCGAAACTGAATCCTCAAAAACAATGTGACACAAAGAAATGACACATTAACTTAATTTTACTAATTCATTAATTCAACAATAACAATTATAGATCGGTTATCGGTAGACCATGCTATTGCTTCGCTGGATTCATAAAACAGGTTATGGTTCTGCTAACGGTTAGGAAAAACAGACAAAGAACATGATGGATGATATCCAGTGAAGCAAAGCTTTAATGGAAATGGTAGAATGGATTGTTCGTTTATAATTAATTTCACCGTCTATGTTCTGCGGCAAGGAGGACACAGGCCACAAACTCCCTTTTATGTAACTTTAATTCACTTCACAAAGAACAAAAATGACATGAAAATGAAGGGATAGCTGATGTCCTGCTTGTTGAAACACAATTGGAAGATGATTCAAAAGGAGGCAAGAAACAGGAAAAGTTGGGGGGGAGAGGAGACGGTGTGCTAAACGCTAGCTGCTCTCTCGCTATCGAGCTGTTGAGCACTGATGACTCACTGTCCCCCGGGAGCAGCACTTGTGGAGGAGAGACACGATCGAGCTAATGCTAGCACTGTGAGAGCATCTGTAGAGGGAGAGACAGCCTGGACATTTTAACTGAGTCTATGTGTGTGTGTGTGTGTATGTGTGTGTGTGTGTGTGTGTGTGTGTGTGTGTGTGTGTGTGTGTGTGTGTGTGTGTGTTTGTCTATGTGTGTGCCTGTGTATGTGTGTGTTTAAGAGTGTTGTGTGTCTGTGTGGTGGGGAAGGATTTGTGTGTGTGTGTGTGTGTGTGTGTGTGTGTGTGTGCTTGTCTATGTGTGTGCCTGTGTATGTGTGTGTGTAAAAGTGTTGTGTGTCTGTGTTGTGGGGAAGGATTGTGTGTGTGTGTGTGTGTGTGTGTGTGCGTGTGCGTGTGCGTGTTGAATGTGGTCGTGCCTATACACCAACAATATTTGTGTTGGTGTTTGTGAGTATGTGAGCGAAAAACTCTGAGATGCATCCTATCACTGCTCCCCTCATTCCGTTGTCCTAGATAAGACTTGATATCCCACTGGTCTGCAATCTACAATTAGAACTGACACAGTCGTGTCAATTATAATTACTGTGTGTGTGTGTGTGTGTGTGTGTGTGTGTGTGTGTGTGCGTGCGCGCGTTCCAGCAGAGCGTGTGTATGCGTGCGCATGTGTGTGATGCTCTGATGCATTGTTGCAGCATTCTCCTCAATATATTCAATATTCTATTCCTTATCTGACTCCAATCTCTTCATCTCTCTGTGAGGCGTTCTCGGCCCCAGTGTTGTGCTGAACAACCGGAGGAGAAATGTATTCTAGGCTGGCCACTTGAGGGGAACTCCCTTGGGACTCACCCTGGCACATGGAGCAGCACATCTTCGACTCTTAGCCTCCACGTGGACCTACAGCAGTGTCTGTCCGCACAGCCACGGTTATACTGACTTATACAATCACAATGGCGTTCTCCTGACTGCTGGGTCCCCTCCACTCCGTCGCCCCCATCCCTCCCGCCCCAGGCCCCCTACTGAGAGACCCAACCAAAGCAGTGTTTTGTATCCCATCCAAGTATTGCTAGGCCTCACTTACTGCATGACCCACAACCCGATGTCGTGATAGTCACAAAAATACAAAACAGGATAATAAGATTGTGTCTGGCCTCAGCCATCTTCAATAAACGTAATTCAATTTATTAGGCTAATGAATTAGACCCCTGTTAAATAACATGGAAGCAGCTCAGCAGTGCGTCTAATACAGATCAGTTAGACATGTCGAACACTCTGTGCTTGCTTAATTCTTATGTTAAAATGATTCACTATCAAACATTAAACAGATGTCTGTCTGACGTGTTCACAACATATGTCAATGCTGTGTGTTTACTCTCTGTGCATTGTTGCAGGCCTGTGTGTCTATTCCAGCTAGTGTATGTGCATATGTATCCAGATTACGGGATGGAGAGGATGAGTCTTGTTTGGACAAAATGCTTGAAGCTGTCTATGAAATGCAAATTAACAAACACATTGACTTAGTAGTAGTATGTACTCTCATTCATAAAATCAACATGTCCTTTCTATGTTGTATGGAGCTGTAGCTCTCTACTGTCTCTCTGTCCTTACACCATATATGTCTCTTTGTCTGTCTCTGTCCTTACACCCTGTTTATGTCTCCACGTATATAACACGTGTCCTATCTGCTGTGTGTAGGTGATGAGCCAGGTGGCAGGTCAGCAGAAGAACCTGGTGAACTCCATTGAATCCCTGCCCCCCCGGGGGGGACCCCTCTCCTCTCTGGACGAGGTAGGACAACAGCCTAGCAACACAGATCATGGACAGTATCATTGTTGCCACGGCAATGGACCATTTATAGAGTAGGGTGCAGTCACTGGCAATTGACATTCAAACCAAATCCAATGTGTGCTTTCTCTACTAGTTGCTTAATAGTGAATGTCAATTCGCTATTACTTAGTGGTGAGCTATTATTATTTAATAGTACCAATTTTGTCATTGCTAAATGGTAATTCAGGAACAGATAATGAGATACATTTTAATCCACAATGACATGCATTGATGGGAAAATTTTAAAAATGAATAGTTTTGATGAAAATGAATTGCAAAGGGTTTGAAAAATAAATCACCAAGTCCCTCTGTGTGTTCGGTTCCCTGTAGGGACATGAAACATCTGAAGTTGTCATCCTGAATACTGATGATAATGTTTCGTTGTCAAGCTGTAACCGTGTCCCCCATTGCTCTCCATTGGTCACTCTCCTGAGTGCAGGACCTGCTGCTCCTAAAGGCCACGTCGGCGGCCACTCTCAGCTGCCTGGGGGACTGCCTCAGCATGCTGCAGCATAACGTGACCCAGGCCCTCACCACCCAGCACCTCAGCCCCCACCACAACCACAACCAGAACCACGTCCCCGTCCCTGTCGTGGTCCCTGTCGCGGCCCCCACCCCCACCCCCAGCCCTGTCCCCACCCCCAGCACCTGCCCCAGCCCTAGCCCCAGCTTCCCGGGCCTGAGTGTGGCCCGGACCCCCAGGGAGAGGGTGAAGTCGTGGAGCCAGCAGCGCGGCTCGGGGGCGCAGCAGGTGGAGCAGCAGGTGGAGCCGGGCCGGGCCCGATCGTGGAGCCAGAGCCCCGGTCACAGCTCCGGCGACAGCCGCAGCCCCAAGCAGGGCCCCAGCGGGCCGCCAGCGCTCGCAGGTCACTCTCATGTCGGCTCGTCTGATGCTGGCTTGTTTTGGAAAGTGTTGTTTGAAAGGTGTTAAAGTGACAATGGCAAAGATCAGTCAATAAAGTCATCTATTGGTGAATGAGTACAGGATGATGAAAGCCTTTGCATTTGAAGTGTTATGAATGTCGATTAGTCGGGCCAATTAGCAGTGGTGGTTCTACCGGGGTAGGCGGAGCTACCGCAACAGACGCAACAGACTTCAACTCACTTGTGTGTGTAGCGGTGGACTGTCTTTTTTACCACTAGTGCCATCAAAGAGAAGGAAACAGAGATCTTCATTATTGCCACTTTAACCATATTGTTTTAAGGTGCCTTTTAAATCAATTTATAGCAACATTTTGTTTTTTTAATTACATATTTTGTTTTAATTTATGTTAATTCATCGATTTTGGGGAGGGGAGGGGGAGGAAATATACATTATCCATTGTGCAGTTGTTTACTTACAATGATAATTTATCATCAACAGTCAGTAAGCACATGGTATGACTGTTCTTAATGTCCTTTTTCTCCTCTGCTTAGAGAGCCCTGGTGGTGGGGGTCCCCGTTCTCCCGGAGATGGACCCGTTCAACCCGGAACCCCATCCCCCTTCTCCTCATCCTCCTCTTCCTCCTTCTCTTCAGCTCAAAGACTTGCGGACCGCGATACAAGCACTCAGGTAGATTACACTGAGTCCTAACCACTTCGGCTTGATGTTTAACACAATGACATCAGCTTGTTGTTATAGAAAACGACATCCCTAACGTTCCATGCACAATGACATCAGCCTCCTACACCCGCCATTTTTGCAGTATTTAAAATGCAGCATACAAGACTTGTTTACAGGAACATATTTATCATATAGCACATCATTTATGACAGCACAGGTGTCCTTCTTTACAAGGTAGTGTGAGCTGTGGTGCTATTGCTAAGCTGAGATGCTAATGCTAATACATGTGGTGGGTGCGAAGCCATGGGTTGCCAAAGTCCTCCTTTAGGAAGCACGTCTTCCCAGCTCACCGGTGACTCATCAACACTTTATATTTAAACCAGTGTAGGTTGGACAATACGCAGTTTGGATTATTCCCTTCTATCGCCTCGCCAAGACGCTCTGTCAACCACGTACAGTTGCTGTGTGTCTCGGTCCAAGCCCTGTTTGAAGTCATGTCCATGCCTAGCGCCACTTCAACTGCATTAAAAGGACATTAAGCACCTTCTTAGTCTCAAGAGGAGAGAAGGATAGAAAAAGAGGATTATAGTGATATGGAGAGAGTGAATAAGAAGGAGAGAGAGGCATAGATGTAGAAAGAGAGAGAAAGAGTGTCAGAGAAAGAAGTAGAGGAAGGGAGAGAGGTAGAGCGAGGTAGAGAGAGGTAGGCCTATGTAGAGAGAGGTAGATGAAGGGAGAGAGATAATTCTAGTGCAAAGGAACCTCAGTTCTAAGTGTTTGCTTCAGCTCAGTGGACTCAATATTCAAAGAGAGAGAGGGAGGATGTTTTCCGTCTAAAATCCCAACTAATAACCGCTCCTGTAGCCCAGGGCTCTCGTCTGGGTGATGCTGCCGACAATGTGTGTATATGTGTATGTGTGACAAGACACTGTGTGTGTGTGTGTGTGTGTGTGTGTGTGTGTGTGTGTGTGTGTGTGCGTGTGCATGCGTATGTGTATTGTATTGTAAAGGCCAATTTACACCGCAGACGTTTTAGACACGTTTTTTAGTCGGCCGTCAGACGTCCGACTTCAGCTAAAGATAGAATTCATTCAAACTAGTGCACTGATTTACACCGGCAGAGTTCTACGCCCGTCTCACGGCCGACCAAAGCTTCAGCCGACACTTCTATTTTCAAGCGTTTCTGAAGCGTCTCGGTTATGATGTTATCTGATGAATCTTGAAAATATAGCAAAATAAACGGCAGCGGTGTGAATTGATACGCCTACGTTACGCCTACGTTACACTCACGTCTCTCTCTCGCCTGCGGTGTAAATTCTCCTTAAGTGTGATTGTATGTTTTTTGGGGGCTTTTTCTCTTTTGTTTGCATAGCTAAAGGTTGCCCTGTGCCTATATATTGTTTTACTGTTGTTCCTTATCATACTTTTTGTATGTTCTCTGTCTTAGTGCTGTTTTTCCATGGATGAGCCAAAGGATGTGAACGTTAAGGTGTTTTAAGGACTGGAACAGAGGGAGCTATAGTGTGAGACCAAAACGCCAGGGTTTCCTGTTGATTCCTAGTTGTAAACCTTTCATATGAACTGGATATGAGTGTTAAAGCTACTGGAGCTGCAATTTAAGAGCTATTATATGAGCGTAGTTTGGTAATGACCTAGCCACCTGCCAACCCAAGCTATCAGTTGACTGAGACTGTTTCTGGATGAGCGAATTTAAATTTGAAACCACTCTCGGCTCATTTCTGACAAATCAGGGCATTTCTTGTCTGATTGGTTCAGGTAATCCATCCTGCCTGTCAATCACAGGTACGTTAATGCAACACCTCCGAATGGAGGAGAAATGTCTGGAGGGAGGGAGCTGAGAGGGAGGGGTGGTTATTTTGATTGTAGCTCTTTTCAGCTTTGTCTCTTTCTCAACTCTTGGATCTTAAAGCCCATGTTGCAGGTTAACCGGAAGTTTCGATTAATGGGTACATAAAGCACTCAAGATATGTATATAAAGTTAGAAATGTCTCCAAAATGGTGTTAAAGTCCATTTTTTGTAGTTTTTGGTTAGTAGCGGTTATTTTTTTACGCGCTCGGCGATGACGTCACATGAGGTAGTCGTGGTGGAAGGTAGCCTCAGCCTTGAAGCTGCTACTAGAGCACTATGGCGTCTAACTGGGATGAGGAAGAGGCTCAATGGGAAGAGGTGGCAAGACCCACAGTTAATATTTATGATGGCCCACAGCCATATAATTTCGAACCGGTTAGACGTGAGAGGGCGAATGAGGAAGTACAGAGAGCCGATGGCCGTCAAAGACAGATAAATGCATGGTCAGAGGAGAATGACTGGAGAGTTGGTGAAGTGTCCTGGTGAGCTGTTTAGAAACGCAGCAACGCTGCTATTCACTTTTTACTGTCAGTGAATAGCATCGAGTGAAAGTCAACGTTTTCTTTATATCTAGTGACAGTGATTATGTCGTTGGCTATATTTCTAAGCTTTTACCTCTTTCTCCGGTGAAAATGTTGTTTGCAAACGTAGCCGAAGCCGAGTAGGCTGGTCATGTCTTCAGTGTGATTATTGTTGATAGTGCTAACTAGTTTTCCTCGTGATTGATTGTCATTGACACCGTCAGGGTACCGCTTACCGGGACAGGGAGAGTAGTAAGCGTGTCTTTGTCGCTGTGTTTGGCAGGTGTCTGTGTGGGCGGTGTCGTCCCATGGAAACTGTGGTGGAGAGCTTGTGTTGTAGGGAGGTGAGCGCGTTTTGGTCGCTGGTCGAGGAGCTCACCCCGCGGCCAGCAGATGTAACGTGCCTAACTGAGCATCCTGGATTTGAGGCATGCTGCCTGAATCCGTTTGTGCTAAAGATAGCATACTTACAGTTCAGGCAGGATCATGGTCCCCTTCAAGCCAGCAGGCACGAGTATGTTCATTGTTTATGTTTACTTTACCATTACTAGACTAGAGATGTGTTGCATAAACATGCATGACAAACAGGTATAAAATTAAGTTTCCAACCTATTTATCCCTAGGCAATACCGGTACACTGCGTACAGGCAGGCTATACGCTGGGCTTATGGCGTTCTGGGTGTTCATATAAGGAAGCCTCTACCCTCCTGTCTGGTTTCAGCCATCAGGCAACAGTTTCAGTGTGGTGACGAGACCTATCATGGCTTTCAATGGCCTCGTTTGAATGAAAATGAATAAAAAACATATTGGCACAACATGAATAAAATTAAGTATTTTTCAGTTCAAGAATTATGTCATGCTTGTTCTGTTGTGATCGCTCAACTGCCCTTAAAATGTGATAAAATACACAGAACACGTGAATTCCAATAAAAAGTTTATTGGTTTATCCCAATTAATGGGAGTAGAATACTGAACAAAGAGACAGGTTGGAAAAAAAATAATACAACTAAATGATTGGGAAAATAATAATAATAATACATTTTATTTAGCGCCTTTCTAGGCACTCAAGGACACCGTACAAGAGTACACAAAAGCAATAAAATATACAATAAAAAGGAACTTAGAATTGGTTGGACAGACCAGTTGGCATCAGGTGGAATAAGCAGTTTGAAACAGATGTGTTTTGAGTTGTGACTTGAACTTGGGGAATGAATCAATGTTCCTGGGTTGGGGTGGTAGTGAATTCCAGAAGAGGAGCAGAGCGGCTGAATGCTCTGCTCCCCATGGTAGTGAGACGGGCGGAGGGGACAGACAGGTGTATGGAGGAAGAGGATCTGAGGGAGCGGGAGGGAGTGGGGACATGGAGGAGATCAGACAGATAAGGGGGGGCGAGGTTGTGGATGGCCTTGAATGCTACTTCCTTCTGCAACTCTCCTCCTTTCTCCTCCTTTCAGCAGTGGGGAGCTGAAAGGAGGTGAGTGTGTGGGTGGGGGAAGGTCGGCTGAGATGCTAAGGTGAGGGATTGGTCCAAGGTTCTGGTGGATGTTCTTGATTTCTTCGGTGAAAAAGGACATAATAGTTGCAGAAGGTGGTTGTGTATAAGTGAGGGGGGAGAAGAGTCCTGGGGTTTGGTGATATTGTCGAGTAGGGAGAATAGTGACTTGGAATTTCCTTTGTTGGCAGTGATTATACTGGAGTAGTAGTGGGTTTTAGTGCTGGCAATGGAGTCCTTATAATGTATGATGTGGTTATTGTACATATCTTTGTGAATAGTGAGACCAGTTTTTTTATGGATCGTTCAAGTTGCCGACCTTTGGCTTTCATAAGACGAAGATCGGGGGTGAACCAAGGGGCGGGGACGGTGAAAGAAACATATCTGTTTTTTAACGGCGCAAGGGAATTGAGAATATTATGAAGTCCGGTGTTATAATGAGAGACCAGATCATCAGGGGTGGATAGGTTGTGGATGTCAGATAGGCAGAATGAGTGGATACTTGAAGTGAGAGTGGCAGGGTTAATGTTTTTTATGTTCCGGAATGAAATGAGCCGTGGTGTTTTAGAGATGGAGAGAGTGAGTTTCACTGTAAATGAGGAGAAAGTGGTCAGCCACGGGGTTGACAGGTGTAAACAAACCCACTAGGAGTGGAATCGTTCAGCTGGGAATAGTCCTCGGGCTGTTGCCACGTCTCGGTCAAGCAGAGAATGTCCAGCTTACGGTCGGTGATGAGGTCCTGGATGAGATGGCCCTTGCCCGTCAGAGAGCGAATGGTGAGCAGAGCGAAGTTGAGAGCGTTGTCACAGCTGGTGGTGGTGCTAGCCGACCGACCCAGGCGGGCCAGCACGCCGTGGTCGACAGCCCGGCTGGTGGAGCATGGAGGGCGATGAGACCGGTGTCAAGAGCTGGATTAGATGGACTTTATTGCTGTTGAGCTGTTGTGGTGAAAACTCCGGCGGGACCCTCGGTGGATGTATCTCCGGCGAGGCTGGAAGGTGATGTCCGGGTGAAGGTGGAGAGCCTCGGGCGTAGGTCCAGGCAGGTGACAGCGCGGAGCAGGTCGGTGGCCGAGTATTGAAGCAGACCCGCGACTGGCAGGTGAGCGGGCAGTAGAAAGAGCCACAGACAGACGAGTAGGATGAATGTCCTACCGGACCTCATTGTGAACGAGGACTCGGGCAGCGTCGACGGCCAGAGAAAACGCCAGGTGGGGCTCAAGCCAGGACAGGACAGGTGAGCGGTAGTTGGGACAACCACAGGAGATAGTGCCGGCAAATTGCCGGAGTATTCTTAATGAGGGCAGTTGCACTGTCCGATTGAGTCATAAACCAAGTCATGAACGTTAAAAAGTCACCGGCGAGCAGCGGCAGCAGTCGTGCCAGCGTTCACTCGCTCCGGATTGATAGATAACTTCTAATTAGCTTTGTTGAAGCGTGACTGCTGGGCTAGATAGATGCTGACGGCCTCCTCCTTTGGAATTTGTGTGAATGATTTGGCGATGGGGACGGGTGCTGAGGCTGACAAATTGGCGCTAACCTCTTGAAGAGCCTTTGGTGAATTTGTGTAGCTCTCCTGAAGGGCCTCCATTAGCGACGTTGCATAACCTGCAGACATAATAATAATGATAAAATACTGTATAAAGATCACAGTCACTGATCACAGATGTCTCGTGCAACCATGTCAAAATATGATAAAACTGCATGACACTGCTTACCGTATGAGGCCTTCTCTTTGATGGGACGCACTACAAAGGCACCTTTTCTGAAGCGTGGATACCGCACGCAATACTTCTCCGTACCATCGCTTCTTCGTGCTGTCTCTCGGTTTGAATTATAGTTGTAATGTATCGCCGCTAAGAGAAGCCTACAGAATAACACATTTGAGAGCACCTTAGAAACCTGGTGTATGTATGATAAAATAGGGCACTACTATTCCATTGGATAGCACTGACCTGCTATACATGCCAAGGTATGAAAACCCAGTGTGCTTGGGCGCGAAGTGCAGGATGAGGGAGTGGTAGGCTTCAAGGGAGAAAGTCTGGTGTTGTGGAGACAGCTGTTTAACATCCTTAAGTAAGGCAGTCCTTGTGATGATGCTTTCCAATTTTATTGCTGCCACTGAGCCTGCAAAGACCAAGATAGGTAGGCAAGGAGGCAGACAGACACACAGACGGAAGACATTCTATCATTATAAACAAGGTATCTGTCCACATGACGTGGGTATGGTAGCCTTCCATCTTCAAGACCCCTTCTCACTCTATTTACTACCTTGTATGCTAGACTAATGCTTAATGCCATCTGTAAAACATGGTGGAGGCGGTGTAAGGGCATATGGGACCATCAGTTTACCATATGTATTTATCACAAAGACAGAGAGAGAGACAGTATTCATCACAAAAGTCAGCGTGTCATAGCACCAAGGTAATCACTCGACAAAACGCATAATGCCACATACTGTACTGTACCTGGTTCCAGCCACTCTTTGTTGCGTTGATCCCCCTCCAGAGGGGCATGAGCGCAACTGGAGAAGGCAGGGGTGTCATGGTCGTGGATGTCCTGAATATGATTGACCAAGCTTCTCCATTTGGCCTCCATCACAGCTGGGTTGCCATCTGGGGTTGAGGCTGCAGTCCAGTAGAGGTGGTTGACTATAGCTGGCCTCCACAGCTCTAGTTGGTCACATTGTCTGTCTTTCGAGGCTGTGTCCAAGGCCTTCCCCAGACCTGTTTTAGAACAAATGGTATTAATTGAAATGCAATAACAAAAACTGCTTCAAGGTTCCAACAGCAGATACATACTTTTTCCAATGTGCCAGACATCAAAATAATGCCGTGTCCCTTCAGGGCACAGCTCTTCTCTCACCCATTTGGCAATCTAAGGAGTAAAAGCCAAAACTTTTGTGAAGGCTTGCACTGTCTGGCTCTCAGCGCATCAGCAAAGCAGAAACGTCAAGCCTCAGTGCAATTCATTTATCTACATTGAACATTTTTATTGTAAATACCTGGCGATGTCTGTCCGTGACGAGGGTTGACACATGCAGGTCCTGCCTCCTCAGCAAGCTGATGCTGCGCTTAAGCCCCTCAATCTCACACCAAGTGCTGTTGGGGACCTCTGAACTCTGCAACATGACATAACAACATGATGGCAAGTGTAGAGTGCTGGTGGTGTTGCAGAAAGCGTGAAGGAACCGGAGGGTTGCTGGGCCAAGCATTATAATACACTGTACACTAGTTAGGAAATATGTAATAAAGCCCTATGCATGGTTGTACTAGTGGAAAAGTGCTATATTAAGATGCTATATTATGATGCAGTCCATTTACCAAATTGCACAGAGTTTTCTTTGTTTCTTTGTCCAATAACATCAGGCTTACCTGGACAAGCTGAACGTCCACCACCTTGTTCACTCGGTCCTCTATCAAAGAGTATGAGCCGTACTTGGCACAGTGCCCTGGAGAATCCGACCTGGGGATAATTACAAATTTGAATTATGTTTCAAGTTTTTAATAACCAATGTCTAAAGACAATCCACCATGGATTGATGCCAACTAAAGCTGCCCTACATGATAACAAATAACAAAATCAAAATGTGCAACTGGTCTGAGCTCTTACACACAAAAACAAAGACACAGAACAATGAATTAATGACACAAGATTTCAAAAGTTAATTTTTTACACCTTTCCAACATTGCCCTTTTCATCTGGCATACCCCTTAAATAGAACAGAATAAACAAATTCTGCTTTACCTGCAGTCACCAGCAACAATTAGGCCTCCATCCATTGCCCTGAGTTCACTAAAAACATTGGCCTGATCGTTATGCCAGGCCTGAATGATGACAGGGATGGTGTAAAGGCGCTGATGGCGAAAGTAACTACTGGCACTGATGCACTGCAGGCCAAACAGGGTCAACACTCTTAATGTTTGGGTGGCCAAACATCCAGTAAAATGAATGGCCCCACTTAGTTGGAGGTTGCAGGTCGGCATGTTCCTGTGGAGCATTGGCTGGTTTTGCCAGTAACGGTGGTAGCCACATGATGCACAGACCTAGATATGTAAAAAAAAAAAAAAAAGAAAGAAAAAAAGAGTAATCAACAGTATATCAGGATTCAATATAGAGTAAGTACAGTACATTACTGGTCAAAAGTTTAATGTTTTCAATGAAACACACATGACCAATACAGTATAACACTCAAATATGATGCCATCACAAACCAACAGACTAAAGTCAGCCTGGTACATACATTGTAAATTAACTGGCAAGACAGTCAGAGCTATCATAGCTATTATATGTAATTAGATATTCTGATTTTCTAATCAGATGGCCTGCTGCGTAAACAAAACCGTACCTGCTTGATCTTAACCAAAGTTCCTTCCTGCTGCACAATGCTACTATCCGACCTCTCACAACAGGCCGGACAGGTGGCAAAAAGGCCCATCAGCTCCTCTTGACAAACAATGAATTTGTCAATGCCACTACAACAACAAAAAATGAGGGGGGGTGTCATTCAAACTACCAAAGCTACAGTACACAAAAAAATGAGAATTCAAAATGGTCTATGTTGGTTTTAAATTATCTCACTTGTGGTGGGGGTCACACGTGTAAGGTGGCTCCTCTTCAAACAATTCCTCCTCATCCTCCTCATGCATCGGCTCTTCAGGCAACCACGATAAGTCACTGATGACAGAGGCATCATCATCATCTGTCTGTTCAGGACTAGCGAGGGGAGTGGAGGTTTGTGGGCTGAATGACGTCTGTATGCCCACGCTGACCATCTTGGGCTTCAGGTTAACCTGCACAGCTGTGGCAGAGGCAGTAAACATAACCAAACATATGACAATCATGGCAAATCTAAGCGGCTATGTTTTGGTGTAGGCTATGTATTAATTTCATCAATGTGTATGGAAATGTCCTTGTCCTTGCATAGATACTGGCAAGAATAGATACTGGCAATGTTTTAGACAGAATATCTACCCCTTAAAATACCCAATATTTACCGTGAGACCATCGGGGGGGCTTCAAATTACATTGTGTCCCAGTGTCAGAAGTGGAGGACAAGAGCTGATCCCCAGTATTGACACTCTCCATAGTGTCTACACTGTCCGCGGTCTCCTGCTGTGAGGCGTCTGTCAACATCTTGCGAAAACAAATATAAAAAAGGTCAGCGAAATGCAAGGGTGTAGTGGTGAAATAAGAGGTGGGTAAACTATGAATACTTAGATCAGTGATTCGCAACCAGGGGTAATATAAATAAAATTTCATAAGTCCATCAATAAAATGGGACGTGTGTGCTACAACTAGCCTAGTTTCCCAGTGGAAACAATAACCTATGGCACAGCCGTGCCAAAATCAAAACATTGTGAGGGGGTACTCATGGTATGAGAAAAAGGCTAAGAGGTAGCTAAACTCTATTGAGAATGAGGAGTCACGTGATTTTTGGGGAGGGGAGGTGTTTGAGCCCGTCCGCCATGATGGCATCCACGGCTATCGGTTGAAATACGCAACATAGAGACGCAGGAGACATTACGAGATTGAAATAAAGAAATAAATGGAGAAGAATAAGGCGAAGGAAAAGGGTCCTAGTGAAAATGCAGAGAACACAAGAAGACATTAGAAACCATTATAGTCAATGTAGGCTATTCCACTGGATACGGCAGCGGCACGGAACAGTCACCAAACCGGCACTACTTTTTTTTAAGTTGCCGGTTCGCAGCCGTGTCTCAGAACGCTTGTACTGCCATTCATTTTATGATGTTTATTCATTAATTGCGCCGCGGCCGAACTGACGCGGATATTCTCTGATATTATGTAAGCATAAGCACAGCGGTAACCACTGCCGTCAAAAGACGCTGATCCATCTTCACTGTTGACGCGAGTTGCTCTAGTTCTACCTCCACGGCCCTGCAGCGGGCAATTATCGGACAAGATTGTCCAATAGTGTGTGGTGTTCCGTCTTGTGTTCGAATCTCATGTATTTGTATTTACGATCGGAGAGCAACAAATCGGCTGAGATTCTCTTTATGTGTGGTGTACATCCGACTCAACTCTTGTAGTGTGGGGCAGCCTTCAGTGCGTTGTCCATTTAGAGAACCTGACAAACTGTAGCCCGCTGTTCTTGTGGTTTCCTCGACGATCGTGTGATGAGGCATTGGAGCAGTTTTTAACGCAGCAGTTATTTCCAGGCATTGTTAAAACAGTACAGAGTTGCAACAACCTCCTCTGCTAGCAGCTACCGTGTCAACAATAACGCAAAGCTCAGCTGCACTCGGAGGGGCGTACCTTCCAACATGGCGGGAAGGGGAGGGGCTCTGTGCCGTGACGACAACTCCTCATTCTCAATAGAGAAGTGGATAAACTCTGTTTCTGAAATTTCAGAGGTGGGTAAACTGCGTTTACTTGCGTTTAGCCTCCACTACAGCCCTGGCGACACGGTCACGGTCAAATATATGTGAAAGAGAACCGTAGCAGTCTTACACAAAACGCAAACACACTGTTGTGAAAGCAGCTTGATGATGACCACCACTGATCCAAACATGAAGCCATGAAGCTTTCATGACGATATGGACATTTACTTCATGGCAATTTTGTTTTGGCTCATATTCGTGAATCACGAAATATGCTCTTCTGATCATGCTTGTCAAAGTGAACACGGTATGCAAAATACACACAGAGCTAGCTAACGCGCAGCTTGTAAACATTATAGCATGATGCTTGCTTACCGTGGCAATCTCTCGCTTGCGGCAGACGGTGTCTCTCGACCTCGGGACAGGGCAGGCAGAGAGGTTTGCATGCACAGACGGCACGGCGGTAGGAATTAACTTCGCCATCCTCTCACTCTTTAGACCAAGTGAGACCATCTTGGCATCCCCTGAGTAGTAATCCTCCTCCTTGAAATGCGCGCTGCATATTCTCGAGTACGCGGTAACAGAGCTAGCTGAAAAATCTGCCCGCCTAACCTTGACAAATTGCACCCAGCTTCGGAAGATCCCTTTGTCCTTGGGGAAGCAATGGACCCTATGTCCAGTCTTGCTGGAGTTCTTGCACCCGCCACAAACACAGTAGTAAACCATTTTATCTATATATCTACTATCTCTCTATCTATCTATCAGCTATCTATGTTATGCTATGCTATGCTATCTCTCACTATCTATCTATGCTATGTTATGCTATCTATCTATCTATCTATCTAGGCTATCTCTATCTATCTATCTATCTATCTATCTATCTATCTATCTATCTATCTATCTAGGCTATCTCTATCTATATTATTTACTTATATAATCTGACACTGTCACTCTCACTAGCTGCTACTCGTCTCTCTCAAAGATATCAAGGCGGGCTTTCGGCTGTCGTCCCAAAGCGGAGTACCTCATGTGACGTCATGCAATGCATTGTGGGAGAAATAAGAATCATCGCTAACCTGTTAGCAAACCGCTAACATATCACCTACTTTTCCTTATTATATTTCTTTTTTGTGATACCCTACAACATCAAATACAATGGATAATTGTTTAAATGTTTATTACCAACTAGAAAACTGCCAGAAAAGAAAAAAAAAAAAACCTGCACATTGGCCTTTAAATACAGCAGCTTTAACACTGAAGCAAACAAGTACACAGTTTGCTTCAGAGTAACAGCCCCATTCTGCCAGACAGGTGAAGTAAAAAGGACACAGAATCAGTATCACACTATATATTTAAGCAATAGATCACGACAGGCTGTGGTATGTTCTCATTATACCACAGTTAAGGGGCGTTGTCTGTCGCGACGCACAGCAGAGGGACGGCGACCCCCTTAACTGGTATAATGAGTACATTTCACGGTTATAAAACGGTTACGTAAGTATGGCGAAATGAAAGTCATAGACACCCTCAATTTTGAAAAAGCGAGAAAGTCGGAAAAGCATTTTTTTTAACGACTACAAAAAAGTAATCCCTCCTGGCTGCCTGCAAAGTGTACGCCGGTTGCTATGCAACACACTGTAGCGTCCTTCAGAGAGAAGGCTAGGCTACGGTACGGCTACTATCGAGTTCACTCACCGTGTGCCTATTGCTTTACAACATTTCCACCCTCTCCAGCAATCAACATATTTTTAGGCTCCAGTGAACTATGCTATTGCTTTTATATATAAATAAACAACAGTTCAAGTTAGGCGCGGAGTGATACTGTAAACTGAACGGGCGTCATAGCTGTGTGTATACGCTCAATAACAGTTGGGAACCAATCAGATCGCTTGATTTAAGCCTCCCGTTTTATAAATATATATATATATATATATATATATATATATATATATATATATATACTGTATAAATACTGTATGTATATAATGTGTGTGTGTGTGTGTGTGTTGGGGGGGGGGGGGGGGGGGGGGGGGGGGTGGCAGGGGGCTAATGCAGATTAGATATGCTCAGGCCCACTATAATGTTCCTGTCTCTCCCTCTTCCTCTCCTCTAGTCTCATTCATTTGCTCTCTCTCTCATAATCCTGTATCATATTGATGCTTGACAATGCCATGCATTCTCTTTAACTCTCTCTTTAACTCTCTCTCTCTCTCTCTCTCTCTCTCTCTCTCTCTCTCTCTCTCTATCTCTCATGCTACTGGAATGAGTTCCATCAATCTGAGTCAGCGGACCAGAGACGGTTGGCGTCACATATCGACAGCTTGATATGCCTCTCCCCCCCTCTCTCGCTCCTTCTCACTCACCCTCTCTCTCCCTCTCTCTATTTCTTCCCCCCCAACATGTAGGCCTACTGACTGTTCATCTTCATTAAAAAGCCATTTTGATTAAACCTCTTGAGTTGCTATATATATATAAGATATATATTGTACTATACTGTATGTATAATATATGTATAATATATGCATATAGGTTATTATTATTAATTTAATTATTTTGTTTTAGTAACTCACAACCACGTCATCATGTTATCTTTGCACAAGCTTTAAATTATGCACACACACACACACACACACACACACACACACACACACACACATACACACATACACACATACATACATACATACATACATACACACACACACACACACACACACACACACACACACACACACTCACACAGTGAGAGGGACCAGGCCCCCTTGTCCCTGAGCAATTCCTTTTGTGATGAGATTATACACCAGACTTGGCCCAGTGATGCCCAAACACTAAACATGTTTACAGCCATATTAGGTAAAACGTTCATATTCTGTGGTTCTACTGCCAAACATGTGCATCGCTGTGGTAAGCTCATGGGATTAAAACTCACCATTGATTGGAAACATGCTATTGTTCGATATCAAAGACAACGCAGGGCACGATATGCTCTTATCCGTTTTCCATCTTATGCTGATCATACCTCACTAGGTCACTTTACTTTTGCTAATGTATTGCACTGTACGACAATTAATATTCAAACTGCATCTTAATTGCTCTTTGCACTTCTATTTAGATCTCTCACTACATTCCGTTGTCATTGTCATTGTACTCTGCACAATGACAATAAAGTTGAATCTGAATCTGAGCACTGTACTGATGTGTTCTACCAATAGAAACAGATCCAGCTGCTCTTCACTGAGAGACTCGTGGATATCCAGTTACTCATCTTTAAACAACCAGCACACACTCTTTGATGACATCGGCTTCTTACTTTGTGTTCCTAGAGCGCATTAAAACATATCACTTTGGTCTGCTTTGGTCAAAATAATCCATTTTATGTTGAACGATCATTCCCACCCCCCTCCACACTAACTGTATTATATTGGGTGTCTGTCTTCAATCCCTTTTGCCCCCTGGATCACTGCCAGCCTATACGGTTTTCAGTTCTCCCCTCAAACAGTAGAGGGTGCCACTAAACAAGCCTATGGACTACAACAGTGTTTCTCAACCTTTTTTGAGCAAACGCCCCCCTTACCTTACCCTGATCCTCTGGCGCCCCCCATTATTGTTAATTTTGTTTAAAAGAAATTGCGACACCCGTGGGTAGGCTATATCCATTACCAACTCCACTCCAACTCGTGCTACATTGCTTGAAAAAAAAAAAAAAAAAAAAAGCCGTCTGTGCCGTTTTGGTTTCTTCTGGACAAGAAAATGTGTATTCAGAGTTTTATTAAAAGGTTTTATTATTGAGCTATTGAAGTTTAATACGTAACAGTGCTTGTGTACATTTTTATTGGTTATTGAGCTGTTAACCCGCGAACTTGGGTTCAATATGTGCACGAAAGACTCCCTTTGTTTACGTGACGTTGCCTAGCAACGCTCATGTGCATGTGCAGCCTTTATCCGCTTCGTTCTGAGAGTAGCACGTTTGCAGCCAAATAGTAATTAAAGTAGTTTGTTACTATACAAGTTAAGCGCCTGTAACATGAGTGTTAAATGCGTATGTGCCGGTTGGTGTGCGTACCTTATGAAAAAAAGTGTTTATCGGTTCGCAGACGTAATGAGAGATGTTGCAGTGGTCTACATGTAATGCGCACGTTCTATTCTATTGTTTACAATACAATCCCCGAAGAGGACGGAGGGGTTTCATCGATGGCCTATGTTCCCTAGGGAACTTAAAGGCCTAACAAACTAACTAACTATTGTTTACAATTAGCATGCTAAGCGAAGTTAGCTTTATTCACGTCTTATGTTGATTCATGTTGCTTAGTGTAATGCCCCATCCGCCGCTTGCTTTGCATGTCCCGCAAACCAACCAGTGGAAGTCAGGGGAGGGCGAAATAGTTTCGGAAAGCACCACACTACTGCGATGAGGTTGATTTGTTTATCGGCGTTACTATAGCGATCATGGTACTGAGCATAAAGTAAAAAGTAGATAATACGATAGAGGGGTTAGAAACCCATATGAAGATAGGCTTTTTATTTCAGTTATCCTATTTTTGCACCGAAAATATTTGAAAACCGTGAAAGTTTAAAAAGTTAAAAATAATTACTTCTACACAAGCAAAGTTGTGACGCTCCCGTGTTCGTTCCCAGCGCCCCCCTAGGTTCTACGAACGCCCCCCAGGGGGCGCTGCCGCCCCCGTTGAGAAACCCTGGACTACAACAATGTGTTTGTGTTGGTGTGTGTGTGTGTGTGTGTGTGTGTGTGTATGTGTTTGTCTGGTCACTGTGTCAAGCGCTGCAGGTGTTTCCAATCAAGTCTTACCAGAGAGAACATTGCCCCAACCCCAAACTGTCTCCTGAGTGTCTCACAAACTCCTCATGATTGACACTTCCAAACTGCCAATCCCCTGACGCTTCTCTGAGCAGATAGGAAACAGACTGCTGTCACAAGGAGACCCAGACACCAGGGTCTCTTTGTGTGTCTGTGTGTCTGTCAGAAGGGAGGGAGCAGCCAACAGCTGTCACAAGGAGACCCAGACACCAGGGTCTCTGTGTGTGTCTGTGTGTCTGTCAGAAGGAAGCGAGCAGCCGACATCTGTCACAGCACACCACTGCTGTCACAGCAGAGCACTGCTGTGTGATAGTCAGGGCCGTGATGTCTTGCTCATGTGGACCCTGGGGGAGAGGGCGAGGGCGGTAGCTCTGAGGGCAGAGGAGAACAGCCAGCAATGCTGTAGGAGATGCTTCGTATTTTTGGGTTTCCACTTGCTCTGCAACTTTGGTGGCTGAATACCAATAATGCCTGGGTTTCCACTGAGTTGGTTCCATCCAGTGTGATGATGTTGTAAGCCTACCGGACAGACACCGATGGGTGAGGTTCGGCATGACGTCGGCCTCCTAAATCCCAGTAAAGAGCGTAAGTAAATGAAGACACTGAATATAGTGGCTTTCAGGTTTCCTTTCCATTCCTTCCAATGACAGTGGAAGGAAGAGCTACATTTAGATGATGTAAGCACCTATTTAGTAATATAATGACATGCAGCCATGCGGTTCCACTTGGTGATCATTATTTCACTTGTTTATATTGTTGTGCAGCCTGTCCCTTTAAGAGACAACCTTGCGGCGGGTTGTTGGAGCGTGCGGTGCAGGGGACAGGGAGCAGGTGTGTTCTACATTAGAGCTGCATTCAGAAGGGCTGTGTGTTTAGGTGCTCATATGGGGCTCTTGACACAACAAATTGTATGAACTGTTTGTTAATTACCGTCTCTTCCAGTGCTTTTTAATAAAAAAGAAGCATTAATAGCTAAGAAAAATAACAGCCATATTGTTATACTGTAGCTTTACAGAACAACTAGTGGGGGAGAGTAGTGTAAATCAATCTGGAGTTGGAGGAAATAGAAATGCTATGCATGATTCATAACCCTAAAGTTGACATTAAAAGGCTAAGAATGCCTTTTGTTTTTCAACTAAAAGTAATGAGTTTAAAGATTTAAAGCCTTGAAAACAGAGTTGACCAATCTGATCAAATGTTAAAGATGTTATCCATGTATACAAATTGCTTGGTGGAGGAAATGGACGGAACACACACACACACACACACACACACACACACACACACACACACACACACACCTTGTTTCAGTGAATACTTCCTTTCTGCTATGTGCTGACACAATAGTACATTCCAATTCAATATTCCATGGAATATTCCATGTCCTCCTGTGGAAAAACGTTATTTTTATGCTCTTCCCCGATGACCACCCACCTCTTTTATTATTCATCATCAATCCTGCTTCTTGTCCTGCCACACACACACACACACATACACACACACACACATAAACATACACACACATAACTTCTATGATAAGCGTATGTGGGACAAGAATTGACTCTACCATGCCGTTTTTTCCAGTGAAAGATAATCAGCCACAGTGATCTCGTGAGGTCATGAGACGAGAAACCGGTTGCCATGACAATGGCTATAAGACCACAGAGGTGATGTTGGAGGATGTGTCTACACCAGAGCTGGGGATTCTGTCAGTAGTGAGATTAGTTGTATTACACTCCTTTTCCATTGTCTGTCTTTAATTCTGGGCAGTACCCCTCATCTCTGCTCGGTTGACCTATCAGTCCTTATCTGCACTTTGAGAAAAAGTTAGCCTATATAACCTGATTTGACCGATTTTGTCCCTTTGTTGTTATTAATAGTAAAGTGCAAGCATCTGCGGTCCCTTGTATAAAACTGAATCCACTCAAAACGTCAAATGAGTTGTCATCCTGAAACACGGCTCCAGCCTGGGGGCAGGAATGAGAACTTGAATGCATTTACTTTTCGCCGGCCGAGACACAGATTTAGACTTTTCCTTTTCAAAGCGCATTGGTTTGACTGGATGGTGGAGAATCAGACTCACGTAAGCACTGGAGACAGTTTAGGGTCGGAGGAGAGCGGCCTTAGAAGAATTCATTCCACATCAATGGGATTTAATTAAGATAATTAAACTCTGAGGAATCAATTGTAGCTGTGTAAAAATAGACAATGCGAACGATTCCTGTAAGCGTACCATGGTGAGAAATGGTACGTGTCAAATTAAAAGAAAAAGCTGTAAAGTTGAGGGGTATTTATAGTAGTGTTAACGCATTAACAACAGACAATGCAATGTTTACGCCAATAGTTTGAGGTTCAGTGGTGCACTGGCCTACACTGGGACCAGACCCTACTGAGCTCCGCCTGGGTGGACGCTCAGCTACAAAACTCATGAGCGTCCATTTCCCAAAGTTCAACGTTATCTGTACACAACGTTTATAGATAACCTGGACCTCAGCTGCTACACAATTCACTCTAATGTTAATGTGGATGCAACATGAGAACCCAGAACCTCTCCAAATGCTTCTTTAAAATGTGTTTTTGGAACACATGCACTCCCATGTACAGTGGCTCAGTGTTCCCCACAGTGAACAGAGCTAGTCATGTGTTAGTGCCTGCAGCTGATCAGAACCCTGGGAGGAGACAGGTCATGGGACAGGGGATCAGCAGGCAGGGAGCGGAGCTTCACATGGCCACACACTACACACACACAAATGGAGAGCAGGCAGGCACACAGGCAGTTGCACACGCACGCACACACACACACACACGGGGGGGGGGGGGGCAGGCACGCAGAGGCACACGCATGAGTCCACATACATGCAGACAGGCAGGGAGGCACACACGCACAAAGGCAGAAACAAATGCTCCTAAACCGACAGTTAAACACACATTTACACAGCCCTCTGCAAAATGATTCTACTGAGGGGCAGCTCTGGAACACACAAGGCTTTGGCTTCAAACACCCCTGATGAGACTGACCTGGAGGGAGGCAGGGGACTCTGGGGGGGAGGGAGGGAGGGGGGCAGGGATTCTGAGGGAGGGAAGGAGGGAAGCAGGGGACTCTGAGGAAGGGAGAGAGGCAGGGGACTAAGGGAGAGGGGCAGGGGACTAAGGGAGAGGGGCAGGGGACTCTGAGGGAGGGACGGGACTCTGAGGGAGGGAAGGAGGGAGGGAGACAGGGGACTTGAGGCAGGGAGGAAGGCAGGGGACTAAGAGAGAGGGGCAGGGGACTAAGGGAGAGGGGAAGGGGACTCTGAGGGAGGGAAGGAGGGAGGGAGATAGGGGGTTCTGATGGAGGGAGTCAGGGGACTTGAGGGAGGGAGTAGGGGGTTCTGAGGGAGGGAGGTAGAGGTACTGAGGGAGGGAGGTAGAGGTACTGAGGGAGGGAGGTAGAGGTACTGAGGGAGGTAGAGGTACTGAGGGAGGGAGGTACTGAGGGAGGGAGGTAGAGGTACTGAGGGAGGGAGGTAGAGGTACTGAGGGAGGGAGGTAGAGGTACTGAGGGAGGGAGGTACTGAGGGAGGGAGGTAGAGGTACTGAGGGAGGGAGGTAGAGGTTCTAAGGTTTTCCACAGAGGCAGGAAGTGGTGAACGATTCTCTCAAACTGCGAGGGCCTTCACACGTCACACGTCATGTTATAATAATGGAAGTTAACGTAAATAGTAAAAAAAATAATAGTTTCAGGTATGTCCTTGTGTTTCGCTTTTACCTTCGGAGTATACCTTCGGGTATGTCCAGCTGTATTTTATTCAAACTGCACAAAATATACATGACTCTAAGAACACCTTTATCTGCTCTTCTGTTGCACCCATGAGAACATCCACACTTCAGACTTAATAGAGCGAGGAAAATGTTCTACTGAGTGACCCATAAAGTCTACAACTCCCATTCTATATTGGGTAGTGGTGGCTTAACACACCTCATAGCTGGCAAGACCATTCGCTGTCTACAGAAACGTCAAATGTTTTAATTTTAAGGCAGAATTCACATATCCCTTCATTTCTGTTTGTGTTCAAAATGCAGTTAGGTGAATTGTTTAGTATGCATAATTCTATATAGTATACCTATATTTTTAACAATTAAAGGTTGGTGTAGGTAAGAGCTGTGATCTGAGAGTAATTGCGCTTAGCCCTCTGTCAGCTATAAGTGAGTGAAGTGCTCTGGACAAAATATCCATTTTGAGTTAACTGCCTCCGTATGAGACAATTTAGATATTCTACCACTCCCAGCTCTTTTCTGACCATTTAGTTACTGTGGGCAAGGCGTCTCTTCTGAGAACGATTTGCAGAACAGTTTTTTTTCTTTTAAGTTTCAAAGTCTGGCTCTGCTCTCTCTTTACAACTCTCGAGTGTTACATACAACCTTAACAAATCTCAAATGTATTTTTTGAAAAGCACTGGTTGAATTCATGAAATTGAAAAGATGAAGTGGAGGTGGTCATCTTTAAATCACACGTTCTAATCCATGCAGTCCTGCAAATCTATAAAAAAAAAATGTTACCGTCCAAAAATATTCAAATGACACTATTTCTTTGTGTCCGTGCTGCGTGAACGTGATGGTTCACAAAGAGACGGGAATGAATGTCATCCTTCTTTCTTCCCCCATTCACCCCATTCATTTCATATTCTTCTGTATCACATGCAGGAGGAGCTCAGGCAAACCCTTGTCGTGGACTGAGGGTGAAATGATAGCAGGTAAAATAAATGGCGACTGGAGAGAAGGAGGGGAAAAAGCGTGGGTCGTAAAGGAGGGAAAAGGATGGAGAGTGTGGGGTGGGAGGGGTCCACAGAGGAGGAGGGACTGGAGCAGACATGCTATCTGAAGTGGGAGGGGCTGCAGTGCAGTGTGTACACGGTGAGGAGGGGAGGGGCCTACAAGAGAAGAGGGCTGTGTGTGTGTGTGTGGGGGGGGGGGATGGATTTTCAGCATCACTTTTAATCTGCCTATCAGAAGCACAGAAGGCACCACTACCACTGCGCTCGGTCCGTCTCTTCTCTTCATCCCCCTCTTTGATTTAGTTAGTTTTGGTTCTCTCTGTTTTTTCTTTACTTTCTGTTTTCTTTCTTCTTTCTTCCTCAATGTCTGTACTCTCCCTCCTCCTCCTCTTCCTCTCTTCCTCTTTCCATCACCCGCTCTGGTTAGTGGCTCCAGCGCTGTGATCATTGCAAGGCTACTCCTGTGAGTGTGTGTGTGTGAGTGAGTCAGTGAGTGTGTGTGTGTGTGTGTGTGTCCATCTCCCATCTTCTCTCACCGGATGGTGGATATGAGAACAAGCAGGACGTCCAACAAGCCGGCCTTGGTTCCGTGCCAGCCCAGCAACGTGAGTGTGTGTGTGTGTGTGTGTGTGTGTGTGTGTGTGTGTGTGTGTGTGTGTGTGTGTATGTATGTGTGTGTACACAAACATGTACGCATGTTTGTGTTTGTGTCTGTGTGTGTGTGTGTGTGTGTGTGTGTGTGTGTGTGTACGCATGTTTGTGTTTGTTTGTGTGTGTGTGTGTGTGTGTGTGTGTGTGTGTGTGTGTGTGTGTGTGTGTGTGTGTGTGTGTGTGTGTGTTCCAGCTTGTATTTGCCTTGGAGTAGTGGCATGTTCACGTGGTGACATTAGTGTCCTCTGTAGCTAAAGTTGAACTTTGCAGCTTAACTTAGTGTGTATAAGTGGGTTGTGTGTGTGTGTGTGTGTGTGTGTATGTGTGTGTGTGTGTGTGTGTGAGTGTTTGTGTGAGAGAGAGAGACCTATAAAGAGACTGGGGGCACAACGCACGTGCACTTTTGTGTGTGCGTTGCCATAGATAACACACACACACACGGTGGGACTGTGGGAACAGACCAGCAGCTTATCATCAACTTCCTGATCCAGGACACACTGGGGAACTGGGCCCTCAGATAAGAAGGAGAGAGAGGACAGGCGGGAGGGAGAGTTGGGGAGAGTTAGAGAGAGGGAGAGTTAGAGAGAGCGAGAGTTAGAGAGAGCAAGAGAGAGGGAGTCAGTGAGAGTGTGAGAGAGGGAGAGTTAGGAGAGCAAGAGAGAAGGAGAGTTAGAGAGAGTGAGCTTCAGGAGAGAGAGGGAGAAAGAGAATTACGGAGAGAGAGAGAGAGAGAGAGAGAGAGAGAGAGAGAGAGAGAGAGAGAGAGAGAGAGAGAGAGAGAGAGAGAGAGAGAGAGAGGGGGGGGAGAGTCAGGGAGAGGGAGAGTTAGGAAGAAATAGAGTTATGGAGAGCCTTCTCTACAGGCACAAACAAGCCTTCAGTTTCAGTTATGTTTGGTTTGATTTTGTTGGTTTGATTTCGTGATTTCGGAGTTACAAATAATTAATATATATTTAATTAGAAAACTTGCATCTGGTTGCGTTAATCATATATGCTCACATTTCAGGGATAGGGCAGATAAAGTTTGAGTTTATTCACATTCCAACTAAATAATTAGTTGGGCATTACTCTTTCACTCTTCTCTAAATGAGAACAGGAACTGTGGTGATACCGGTTGATTGCTGATTGTTAATAAAAACAAACAATGAGAGACTCTGTAATCGCTCTGTGGTGATTGGATGTTAGGCCTGGCTATTACAACATCATCGGGGAAGAGCTTATACAAATTGCTTTAATCCGGGGCGAAAGACACATTTCTGTATGCTCACAGATGGACAAAAGATTTTTGAAACTTTCAATCTATAAACGAGAGCCCCCCGTATAGATACTGTTGGACAAAGTGTCCGACGCACGGCTGTTTTCTGAATCCCCAGCGATGCAGGCTGCAGACGCTGCAGGCTTTCGGAAGTAAAGTGTCTCTAAAAAAGGCAATCTCTGAGAGGGTCACGAGGGCTCTTGAGAGACAGCCTGTTCTATTGGCTGAGGCTAACGGGATCCTTCAAGTGGAGAAAAGCTTCCCTTTATTGAGCTCCAGTGTCGCTCCTGGGGGGGCAGAGTCTCTCCATATGGACACGTGTCCAAAGAAAAACCTTTCAATATATTTCTTAACAACCTTGCTTATCTGTAGACTTATCCGTATCTGCTGTCTGTGGATAAGTGATACAAACACACACTTCATAGAATTTGTACGGCTTCAATCAAAACAGAATCTCAACTCCCAATCATAGCACTCTTTGCTCCTGTCCTCATTCATGTTTTTACCCCGTAAATACTCTGGAGGGGATGGGAGGGATGAGAAGCAAGTATGGAGGCCTGTTCTGGGCCAAGCCACGTGGTGTATGAAATATTAATCTGTAGTACCAGACCTCAGTGCTGGAACAGACTAAGCCAACTCTCACGAGGAATCGGGAAGCTTCGGGGGGTTACCCAGGGCAGGTTGTAGAGAGACAGAGCAACTGATGCCACATGGACTACCTCACGTGGCCCCTGGGGTAAACACAGTGGTCCTTTGAGCCCCCGTTTCACCCTTGAGTAATGTAATAACCTATAGACTGAGTGGTTTGGCTTGTGACTGAGTGTAGGGGCTGGTGAGGTGTTAGCCCCGGGGGGGGGGCAGCTTCTACCAGGCCTCCAACAGGCCAACATTGGAATCAATTGGATATCTGTATGCTGGCGTCTGGGTTTTATATGATGTGAGCCCAATATGGTTTAAAGTATGGATACTGGACAGTTGTGTGTGGTTTGTTGAAGTGGAAATATACATTTGAATAAGAAAAATTCATGAATGAGTTATTGAACAAAAGGGTGAAAGGGGGCAATTGACTCTAGAATGATTATTATTACATGTAGATTCATCTTATTCTGTATGGGAAGAAACAAAAACACTGTTCTATTATTTACAATTAGATGTCATAAACTTTGTCACCAAAATAAACCTATTTCATCTAGAGAGTCATATTTGCTGCATGCATATGATAGATGAACCTAAAGGGGCCTCATTAGCATGCTTTACATTCCTCTGCTACAAGCTTCCTCTTCCTCTCTCTCCCACTGAGAGGGGGAGAGAGAAACCGAACAGCGGAGAGAAGAAAAGAAAAAGCTTTTCCTTTCTGTCCCTGTAGTGCTTTGGGGACTAAGTGGGCTTCCTCACATTACTGGTTTTCTTTCAACAGCTTCCTGGATAAATCATACAGACGTTAGGTATAGGGGAAGAGAGACAGACATTAGGTATAGGGGAAGAGAGACAGACATTAGGTATAGGGGAAGAGAGACAGACATTAGGTATAGGGGAAGAGAGACAGACATTAGGTATAGGGGAAGAGAGACAGACATTAGGTATAGGGGAAGAGAGACAGACATTAGGTATAGGGGAAGAGAGACAGACATTAGGTATAGGGGAAGAGAGACAGACATTAGGTATAGGGGAAGAGAGACAGACAGTAGGTATAGGGGAAGAGAGACAGACAGTAGGTATAGGAGAAGAGAGACAGATAGTAGGTATAGGGGAAGAGAGACAGACATTAGGTATAGGGGCACATTGGCACATTCCACACCAGTTTATTTTAGTAAATCAAAATATCATGCATTTTGTTTCAAAAGTGTTCATTTTTTCTGGTCGTGGAGCAAACAAAATGACCTTTGAGATTGTCAACGTGACTTTAAGACTTAATTATATTCTTGCCATTGTGCAGGCGGCCCCTGTCACAGAGCTCAGTGAACACAGTAGAGAAAACACAACGATCTCGTTCACACTCCAATCTCACCGCGTTGAGAATTCAATTTCAAGCTGCCCTCCTCTCCTTCCTCCTCGGTCCTGGACCAGCAGGGTCAGCCGGCACCGCAGCAGGCCAGCCAGCAGACCGGCGGGCCCCCCGAGGCCCCCGATCCCTGGGAGGAGGCCACGGACACAGAGGACAACGACGAGGAGGAGCTGGGTGTGCTGGACGACCAGCGCAGCGTCATCCTGCACCTCCTCTCACAGCTCAAGCTGGGCATGGACCTCACACGGGTGAGTGAGGGCAGAGCCGCAGCGTGTTGGGGGGGGGGGGCGGGGGGGGGTGAGGAGGTTGTGGTTTGGAGCAAGGTTATTATCTTTAATGAAAACTAACCAAGTAACGGAAACTAGGTGTGTGTGATATTTTCCGTTGACTGAAATAAAAATAAACAAGTCTTTACAAAAAAAATAAAGATTAAAAACTGATTAAAGCTAAACTGAAAAGTCAAAAATAATTGAATAAAAGATTTTAAAAAAGGCTAAACTATAATAACTTTGGTTTGGGGCATAATAGATGGCTGAGAGGGATGGAGGGAGGCAGGGAGGGAGGCAGGGAGGGAGAGAGGGAGGGAGGCAGGGAGGGAGGGAGAGAGGGAGGGGATGTTGTATTAACAAAGTAAAACATGAATGAAGCCAGGAATGAAAGGCCGGTGTGTGAGGCCTATGAATCACAGCTGTGGGAACACAATGTTAATGGAGCGCACAATACACAAGCTTAGTTATGATAGTATTATGATATATTTACGATGATAGTGTTATGATGATAGGGTTATGATATTGTTACGATGATTGATATCGTTATGATGATAGTGTTATTATATAGTTATGATGATAGTGTCATGTCATCATCCTTCCATCCATCATCAATCCCTCAACCCACCCTCCAACTACTTTTTATTTGTAAGATACATTCATTCATTAATCCACACCTCTACAAACCCATCTTAGTATGTATCTCAGTATCTCATGAGTATGTACCCATCTCAGTATGCATGTAGATCTGTCCAGCGTCCAGCCTGTGCATGTTCCATTCCAGATTGATGCATGAGAGGGGGAATCGATGTGGAGATCGCGGCCCCCCTGGCATGGCTCCATTGATGGGTCTATTAGGGAGAGAGAACAGCAGGCTGATTGACTGCTGGTTGCATAACAACGGGTTAGGAAGTATATGTAGCCCAGTGGGTCCTGAGAGGTTCTCTCTGTGATGCTCTTCTTCCAGCTGTGTTGAGCGTTCTCTTAGTAAGGGGATAGAGTACTGCAGATCAGTCAGGCCGCCAGGACGTGTTCCCCTCGATGCTAACTCCTATTGATGGGTCTGTCCCTTTGTCACATAATCACAGTGGCAGTGAAAGTTTCAGATGGAAGGGAATAAGTGTCAATATCATTCATATAGCATAACTCATGAGCTGCACAATTTGCATAGAGAGAGAGGAACCAACCCTATGGATGGATGGAGATAATGATATTTGTCAGGCAGGGATGAAGTAGAGGGTTGACTGTTGCACTATTGATCTCCCACATGCATGCATGCTACACACATACACACACACACACACACACACACACACACACACACACACACACACACACATCGCACAGCCTTCTATCTGAGTTAACATGATGGGCTTGCATTGAGTTATCAAGAGATGCTGCTAGTTATGTGATCTGTGTGTGTGTGTGTGTGTGTGTCTGAACATGTTTGTTTCACAGGGAAAGAATGAAAGATATAGTCTTACATTCAACAGGATTTTCCTGTCAATAGTATTGACTCATATGTACTAGTCAGTGTATATATAGTGGCAAAACACTCTCGGGGGCTTTTTCTTTTTTTGTTTCTAGCAATGTTATTAAAGGACAATTCCGGTATTTTGAACATTGAGCCCACTTTCTGGTTTGTCTATGATGAAATGGACGTGTTTTATTTGTCATTTTGTAAATCCCATTGAAACGGAAACCGGACCGGAACCGGAAATGGAAATGGGGCTGTTTACATTTGGTTGTAGTCTTTTCGCTCGGTTCTAGCTCTACTGTTGATGCGGAGAACCGAGCCAGCCCAGCTCCTCTTTCCGTTTCCGGTCAACATGCAGTGAGTCTTTCAACAGAAATCAATTTACAAAATGACAAATAAAACACGGCATAAACTGTATTTCGCTACAATACTTGATTTGGAACATCAACAAACACCACTAACCACTCGGTGAGTTGCACATTTCTGAAAACAAATGTTTAGGGTTGTTTTAAGGACAGGTTTGTGAATGCCCATAGACATCCTAGACATCCTTCATCCTAGACAAACCAGAAAGGTGGGTCAATGTTCAAAATACTGGAATTGTCCACAGTCAAAAAAAACGAAAAATGTGAACAAAACTTTTTTCTAGCAAACTGTGCCATTGTGCAACAATAACGTACTCACATCATTAGTAACCAATCAGAGCTTGTTTAACATAAAACAAGCTTAGCCTAGTTTTCGGAGCATTGATTGTACGCTGGGATGACTAGAGTTGTTTCTGACTGTGAGCTCACTGATCCACAAACACCCCTTTAACTTCATCTGAACTCCCCAACCCTTGTTTGGTGTGTTTCTTTAAACTCATCATCATCACCTCAGTTAAACCTAGAAGCTAGCCCTAGAATGGTGAGTGTAGGTGAGTGTAGAACCCAGATGGATTCCAGACGGAGATCTTGGAGTCAACAGTTAATTGTCTAACCTGTCTCTCAATCCGCCCCCCCCTCCCCCCCACCCCACCCCCCCACCAGGTGGTGCTCCCCACCTTCATCCTGGAGAAGCGCTCATTGCTGGAGATGTACGCCAACTTCATGGCGCACCCCGACATGTTCCTGTCCATCACATGGGGCGTCAGCCCCGAGGAGCGCATGGTGCGCCTGGTGGAGTACTACCTGACCGCCTTCCACGAGGGCCGCAAGGGCGCTGTGGCCAAGAAGCCCTACAACCCCATCCTGGGGGAGAGCTTCCACTGCTCCTGGGCGGTGCCCTACGACCGCGTATGGCCCCTCCTCCGGAAGGGTGGAGGAGGCTCCGCCCCCAACCCCGCCCCTGGCCCCACGGCCCCCGTCGGGTGCACCCAGCGCGGGACAGGACGTGATGTGGGCAACACCACCACCAACACCACCAACACCACCAGCAGCAGCACCAGCAGCAGCAGCAGCAGCTGTGGAGGAGGAGGAGGAGGAGGTGGAGGAGGAGTTGGTGGTGGTGATGGGGGGAACTCTGACTGCTACCAGGTGCGCTTCGTGGCGGAGCAGGTGTCCCACCACCCTCCGGTGTCTGGGTTCTACTGCGAGTGCCGGGAGAGGAAGATGTGCGTCAACACCCACGTGTGGACCAAGAGCAAGTTCATGGGCATGTCGGTGGGGGTGTCCATGGTGGGGGAAGGTGAGCGGGAGTGTGCACATTCTCTACAGGTTCTCTACACGCATGTTACCATAGCTACGGTTCCAAACATAACACTGTGTATATGCTTATAACCGGATATGGACCAAGCTGTTTTTTTTTTTTTTTTATAATTCTTCATTAGATTCCATTTTATTGCTATTATTTAATTGTGATAGATCATAAAATGTATGGATGGATTAAGGATGGCCTACCATTATGGGCAGGTGTTATAATTACATCCACCCATACGTTTAGATGTTCAAACTATACGACAGAAGACGTAATTTCTATTTTATTGCCCTATCAAGGCTAATTCATGTGCTGCCTCTGCATGCCAAAGCATTCTGCATTGCTCACAGTGGGACTAAGTGGTTTCCTAATGGATTTAAGTCCACTGGGAGTTATGCCGTAACCCAACGAGATCCCATCTCGACTGAACATGGTGATTAATAGGCTGCTAGACACCCATGAAATAGGTTTACGTTCAGCTTAGGAGTGATCAGGCCCTGTGATAGGCTGGAGATTTATGATGCTACAGCCCACAACGGAACAGTAGACACAAGTTTGACTCTAAGTCGCATTATGTTGAGATAGAATATTGTACTTTATGTAGTTCTTCTTAGCATGATGCCATGCTGTACTTGGCAGCAGGTTAGTGGTGAGGGTGCCTGACACCCAGCCACAAGGTTCCAGGTTCCAACCCTATGGCTGTGTTCTAAGCATTAGGCGCCGTTGAGCAAGATGTCTACCCGACCACTACCTGCTCCTTACATACATGTGTACATGGACCTGGAGTTGGTACTGAAGGAGCTCTGTCTTTGTTAGGATCTTTAAGTCACTGTACCGGGTTCCAGTTCACAACTTGCTGGACGCCTGAGGCGCTCCGTGCTAACTGGTGCATATCACGCGTCAGCTGCTGTGCACCACCCACCTACACAGCCCACGGGGCAGGTGCTATCATTAGCATGGCATAATTATTATTATTTATTTGTTTTAGAGAGAGAGAGAGAGAGAGAGAGAGAGAGAGAGAGAGAGAGAGAGAGAGATATGTTAGCTCTGTCAGCTTACTTGCTTGTGTAAGCTGTAGGCTAATTAAGCCCTAGCTTTAATTAGGACAGCATTACGCATTAATTACAAGCCCAGGCCACATGAGTGTTAGAAGTGTACAATATGCAATTGCCGATTGGAGTGTGTTTGTGTTTTGGCTGTGATTAGTGACTCACAGTTGTTAATAGGCTTAATGAGGTAATGACATGGTGGCACAAAATACGTTTTGTGGAAACGTATCATATTTTCTTCTTTGTTTTCTTTCTTTTTCTTTTTCATTTATTGCTTCATGTTGGAAATTGATGGAAACCAGGAAGGGTTTGACTGACCTGCAGGATCAAGATACCAGACTGGTGCCTGCTCGGTGGCTCAGCCTGCTGGAGCCCAGATGTTAAGCCCCAAAGATGTCCTTACCAAAAAGACTATCTAGATAAATAGGTTGCTTTACGGTGGAGGGAGGCTGACTCACTGCAACCTTTATTTAACCAAGCAGGTCACACAGGAGCACATTCACCATTGTAAATAACTCCAGCCAGGCAGAGTAGGTCATTAGAACCGTGGCAACCTGACATGTTGCTACTGTAGTGCAGCACCCCTCACACTGCACTCTGCAGCCAATCTGCACTTTATAATCAGCTGTCATTTTACAAATGTGTATATTTACCATGTAATGCTGTCTGATGCATAAACCCATTAAATAAGTGCACAGGCACACACACACACACACACGCACACATGCACACACACACACACACACACACACACACACACACACACACACACACACACACACAGACACACACACACACACACACACACATCTATGAGTTTTTCATAATACACTGATATTTGTAAAGAGAACAGGGTGTGAGAGACTAGAGTGTGTATCTCCTCTGTCCTGGATGGTGGACATGGATGTGTAAGGCCTGGGCCCTGCGAGTGCCATGGGAACAGGACAGCTGTCTGTTATATAACTGCCCAGGGAAAAGTTTGTGTGTGTGTGTGTGTGTGTGTGTGTGTGTGTGCTGTGTGTTTGGCGTGTATATGTGTGTGTGTGGGTGTGTGTATGCAGTGTGTGCAGTGTTTGTTCATTCGTATATGGTGGCCCACTTTGCCCATCCCTTTGGTGCTGGGATGGGTACAATAACACATCTGAACAGTGAGTTTGTATGGTGTACATTAATGCAACTTGATGGACATGACGCAGTGGCCACAGAGAAACCAAAACAGTAAGCAGTGATTTGTTTCCCTGTTTTTCCACATTCTCTACAATCTCCCAACGGAACAAGCGAGGGCAGCCAGCGTCTTCCTTTAAATCTACTTAACCTTGGGAGTAGTGAACCGCATGCAGATGTCGCAGCTGCTTATCTGATTACTGATGTGGGAGCGTAGTAAGGAAGGGACTGAGTAATGGATCTCTTGCTTTGGCAGCAGAATACAACTTACTTCCTGACCTTCTCTCTCTTTTGCTTGAAAAGAGAAGCCACTCTTTGTGGTGTTTCTCATTCTTGGATGTTCATGTTTGGTCTGATATTGATTTTTGCGATGCTTAAAGGGGTAGTTCAGGATTTTGGACATCGGGTCTCATTTCCAAGTGAGCCAGTGTGTATTTATCATTGGAGACCATTTTCAACACTCTTCATTCAGTCCTTCTAGTTGCAGAAATCGCTGGTGCTAGGCTAGCGCAAGTCGAGGGGAACTGCTAACCTGCCAATAAAAACAGTTTTACCCACTCCCGAGGCAAACCAATTATAATGCCAGACTATCGATGTAAATGTCTGTGTTGATAGAATAGTGTGAGAAATAAACTTACCCTTGCATCGCATTGCATTTAGTTTATAATCCCTGTAGTTGGAAGCAAGCTACGGCAGCGGCGGACTGATATTACCTGGAGTGCGCTTCTCTGTTTACCTTCTGCTGTAGTGAATTGGTTGCTACACCGGAGCAAAGTGAAATTCCACCACTAATGAGAAAGTAGTCCCCCAAAATGTAATGTAATCATTGCGATACAAGGATAGTTTTATTTCAAATATTATTCTATCAACACAGACATTTACATCGATAGTCTGGCATTATAATTGGTTTGCATCGGGTGTACTTTGGAGTGGGTATATCTGTTTTTATTGGCAGGCTAGCAGTTCCCCTCGACTTGCGCTAGCCTAGCACCAGCGATTTCTGCAACTAGAAGGACTGAATGAAAAGTGTTGAAAACGGTCTCCAATGATAAATAACACACTGGCTCACTTGGAAATGAGACCCGATGTCCAAAATCCTGAACTACCCCTTTAATCGATTGTAGGTTGAGTTGGTTGTTGCATTTGTTTGTCCATACCTGTAAAAAACTTGATGGGTAATAACCCCCCCTGTTCTAGCAGTACAACTTTAACAGGAGATTCAAAAAATGCGATCAGAGGCTCACAAAAGGAGCCAGTGAGGGACCGTTGTCAAAACCCACCCCATACTCTCTCAAGCTAGGGTGCATAGCCAGAAGAGAACGACCACTCTGAGGGATGTTTTTATTGCAGACACCTCATTTTTTCAGTGTTTAGCTACTTTATACGTTTCAGTAAAAAAATAACACAGAACTGTTCACCAACACTATGTGAGACCCAAACATAACAAAGCGGTTTGGTGGCCTACTTCCCCTTCGACGCTACAATTCTCAATGTCCACACAGATGTTGACACAGTCCACTGGTCAGGCGCTACAGGATCACCTGCATGAAATGGAATGTGAGATGATCCCACGTGATTAAACTAACACCTCCTCCCTCCTCCCTCCCCAGGGGTCCTGTATCTGCTGGAGCATGACGAGGAGTATGTGTTCACGCTGCCTTGTGCTTACGCCCGCTCCATCCTCACGGTGCCGTGGGTGGAGCTTGGGGGAAAGGCCACCATCAGCTGCAACAAGTCTGGCTACGTCGCCTCCATCAACTTCCACACCAAGCCCTTCTACGGAGGGAAGGTTCACCGGTGGGTGACGGTGTGTGTTTGGTGTGTGTGTGTCTGTTTGGGCAGGATGTGTGTGTGTGTGTGGGGGGGGGTGGGGTGATCAGTGTGTGTGTGTGTGTGGGGGGGGGGTGATCAGTGTGTGTGTGTGTGTGTGTGTGTGTCGGGGGTTACTGTTTCGGTCAATGCTTTGTTACATTCTTCGTGTTTCTTCATGTATGGTTCGCATTCTACTTGCTTACCTTACATTCACACTACCTCCGTCCATCGACGGATCTCATTGACTTTGCATGGGGCGCTCTCGAAATGCATTGTGGGTCCGTCCGTTCTGTCGGCTCCGTGGCCTGCGTCAAAAAGTTGAGTAATGTTCAACTGACTGACACTCTGTGGCGGACTTGTTGACAGAGTGACGGCGGAGGTGAAGAACAACCACACAGGCGCTGTGGTGTGCAAGGCCCAGGGTGAGTGGAACGGCACCCTGGAGTTCACCTACAGCAGCGGGGAGACCAAGGTGATTGACACCTCCAAGCTGCCAATCATCAAGAAGAAGATCCGGCCCCTGGAGAAGCAGAGCCAATACGAGTCGCGGTGAGTGGACGACAGGCTGTCCTAGGATCTAGTTGTGACTACGAGCATGGGGTTCCTCTGAGAGTAGATCAGGGAAGTACACACAGTACACATTCTAGTCACAGTACATAATATACACACAGTAACACAGTACACACATTAACACGGTAACATATTTAACATAGTACACACAGTAACACAGTACTCACACAATATGTACAGCACACACAGTACTCAAAGTTCACACATACTCACAGTACGTACAGTATACACAGTACACATAGTACTCAGAGTACACACAGTACACACCCCCCCCCCTTCCTGGCTTTCTAATCATGTCCTGTTCAGACTCTGGGGGCTGAAGAAGGCTGGGATGTAATTATACATTCTATAGTCGGCTGGGTTGGGTCAGGATGTAATTAACTCCTCTGCAAGTTATAAAGCAGTAATTACCAACGTCTTCACCAGATGAGTTCTGCTACAGCTGCCACCTCCCATCACTCTACCATCTGGCCGCTTCACACCGTCGTCGGCCTGCAGCTCCCCCACACTCCTCCTCTCCCTCCCTGCCTCCTTTTCCCGCTTTCACTTCTGTCACACTCTTTTATGCTCGCTTTCCAAGTGGCTTTTGAGGTTTCAGTGCGGAGAAACGACCATATGGCGGCGGTGGGGCTTCACGCCCAGATAGTTTTGAGGGTTTTTTCCCAGTGGAAGAGGCCCATGTTGTTGTTTTTCTAAAACTTGCATTAAAAGGGAACCAAACGGCATCTGTAAGACAATTCACAGCATCCTGTAGTTACCAGTGTTTCACCATAGGTGGTGCTGTCGCGGCGGTCTAATATCAGCGTTGGTTACACTGTGTGTGAGATGTTATTCTACTGATCCCAAACTGATCTACCATACACACCAAAATGTTGAACTGAAGCTCTTGCAGAATGCAGTAGGAGGGAGGGTCTCATGTTCATGTTCATCTCAGGATCATATATATATATATGTGTGTGTGTGTGCAGATTATTTTTCCTCTTCAGGTTTTGTTTCAACTCCCAGAATACCCATTTTTCTATGACACGAGAGCAAACCCCCCCGCCTCACGACAGTAATACATTGGTAGACTGTAGACAAGTGGAAGAAGTTTTTGTGACCTCACGACACATTTGTTTATCCCAGCAAATGCAACATGTGAGCTCATCCAGTTCGTCTGTGTGTGTCTCCCCTACTCCATCTGCCCTCCACCTCTCCGTATGTCCGTCTGTCTGTCTGTGCGTTTGTCTGTCCATCTGTCCGTCCGCCTGTCCGTGTGTCGTCTGTCTGTTAATCCGTGTTCCAGGCGTCTTTGGCAGCACGTGACCGCCTCGCTGAAGACGGGCAACATGGAGGACGCCACGGAACACAAGCACCGCCTGGAGGAGCGCCAGCGCAGCGAGGGCAAGCAGAGAGCGGCCGCCAAGACGCCCTGGAAACCCAAGTACTTTGTCAAGGAGGTGAGCAAACACACGGGCACACACGGGACACCACAGCATGCAATTACACGGTCGAGGGAGAGGAGAATTAAAGGTTCTGTAGTTAGATTTAAGGTATAAGATATAATTACAGTTTGTGTTTGTTGATTAAGCAACAAACACAAACTCAAGCTTAAGCCATCCATTAGCAAATGCTCTTTCAGAATATTAGATTCTAGCTTACTGCACTTGACAGTTCTGATTTCAGACCACCATCTCCTTCCCGACTGGTTTGGTGAATACATCTTGCCTGTCAACCTACAGCACCTTTAAAGCAGCCCAATATTTCAAATTAATGTAAGGGATGTGAAATGGATGACAAATGATCAAGAAGGATGTTGTTTATCTGAGAGAAGTAATTGTAATTGGTAGAAACAAAGCGCTTCGAAGAAAACTTTTGTGAGTTTGCTGCCTTGTACAGGTGCAAAAACCATCAAAGGTTAAAAACATAAAAGGGTCTGCAGAATGACGCTGGCGCACGAATACTTGCTACTCTGCCTCTTCGGCTCTTCAAATATGTATATCTCTATTATTAATAATGTATTATGATGCACCAGACCTGGTAAATGGATGCAATGGACAGGTCTGATGTGGGAAGGCAGGCACACAGCTCTGATCTAGTTCCTTCAGAGGACGTTTTTGTATGCTTTTCATTTTATTCCTTTTGCGCCAAAGACCCTATGTAATGGATGCTTGACCTGGGCACAGAACCTGCACGCACATGCAAGGTGTTTATCCAAAGGTGTGCTGAGGTTTTATTTATTTTTGTTGCTTCCAATTTGTCACAAAGCTGTGGAGAATAGAGCAAGGGGCACATCATCAGAAACCTGACTGACAGGTGGATTAACCATATCCTGAATTTTGCTGACAGGGCAGGAAAAACTGATGAAGTAACCATTTTTCCCTCTACACTCTGGTGTGTGTGTGTGTGTGTGTGTGTGTGTGTGTGTGTGTGCGTGCACTTGCAGGGGGAAGGCTGGGTGTACCACAACCCTCTGTGGAAGGCCCATTGACCATGATGTGTGTGTGTGTGTGTGTGTGTGCGTGCGTTCGTGCGTGTGAGTTCTATCTCTACTCAAGTCCAACAGCAGCAACAACATCACGAAGGACCACTACGAGTCTGGAGGGTTTGGCCGTGGATGGAGTGGAAATATGGCCTCCCCACAATGAAGAACCGGAAGAAGCAGTATTTTTTATGTCTCAGCAAGACACTCGTGCCAGAATGAGAATGTGCCAAAGAGAAGGGGGGGAAGAGAGAGAAAGAGTGAGATAGAGAAATAGAGAGAGCGAGAAAGAGGATTCTGAGTTAAATTCCGAGCTTGCTAAGGATCCTGGGATAGAGATGTAACTGAGTGACTTTAACCGGAGAGGTGTTACTGGTATTTTAGTTTTTATACACCGTAGATCTAAATAGAAGATCTTCTTCTATGTTTTCAGTTATTTGCACAAATGTATGGAACAGCAGTGCCACTCAATGTTTTGCACAATCCACTGTATATAGAGTACAAAATTCACAAAGTATTTAAATAATGTGTAGTTTCATGCCTTTGGTGTATAGTTAAAATATAAATAAAAGCGCTAAATACTTTTACACAAAAACTTAACTAAACCAACCATAAATACACTAAATATGTAGCGAGAATGGGTTAGAGAATGTAATAAGATGGGATTTGATTTTGGCTTGAAGCCATTATATTTACCCATCCTTTTTGTAATAGAGAGCAATTCCATCTGAGCCCTAGTGTGTTCTCTCTGCAGAGACAAACACAGTATTATTATGCTTTATTTTCATCCGGTGCAATGTTTCGTCTCCCTTGCCTTCTCTGCATCCATTGGGTCTTAATCAAAATATATTATTTGTCATCAAGGAACATCCAGACATTCTGAGGCAAAACACAGAAGGTGGTATCTTGGCCATCGGTAAGATCTAATTCTTCTTTAATAACAGTAAAAACAAAACACACAAAAAAACAGACTGCCGTTTTAAGCCTGGCCAGCTGTCAAAGGGAATGTTGTTGTAGCCTACGGTGAGTGAATGAGCCGTGTGTTGGTTTGCCTTACATGAAAACTGCTAAGCACTAGAGGCCACTTTGTAGTGTGAAGAATATTTGGTATGGTGAGGTGGGTCACTTTAGGAACAGGTGTTAAACAGGTTTTAAAAGGACAGTGGACTGATATTGTTGGTACTGCACTGATCCTGTGGCCCTTGTTACTTCACCATGAGAAAAACCCTAAACGGAGCACCTCTCTGGCAGGCTATATATTAATATATATTAATAATATTCATTATTTTCTAAAGTGAATGTTTCACGGGTGGCTGACAAAGCAGCTTGTCCTATTCACCCGCTCCGTGCAGAGATCAAACCTATGCAACACTTTACTGTAGAAGCTTCCGGAGAACGGCTGCAGGAGCTTGAGATGGAGAATCTGGAAGAAACCAGTTTTTGGTTTCAAAATAAATTATGATGAAATGATGATGATCACTCAACCAGCCCTTTGTCTGTGTTTATTTGGCTGTACTTCATTGTGGTAGAAATGTGGGTCATGAAACTAAATTTGGGTGAATAGGAAAATTGGGTAATTATGAATTGTTAGTTAATTATAAATCCTACTATAACATTTTACATTAGTACTATTCAATTTCTTCATATGTCGATTAATAAGCAAGGAATACGTGCTGGTAAACCATTTGTAATGAACTGTTCTTTCATTACACTTTAAGGTAATATTGCACAAAAATCCACTCCCCCGCCATCAAATACAAAAGTAAATTTCAAACATGTGTGTCCCATGTGTAATATTAAACCCCCATTCCGTTTTGGTTAAGGGTTCCTATTGGTTATTTTTTAGTTTTCCATTATAAGGTTGGGGTTAGGGTAAGGAGTTTCATTGGGTTGGGTTTTAGATTTAAAGGAAACCCTAAAATCCTACCAAAAACCAAATCCATAAACCCGTCCCAAACCATAGGACCCCTTTCTTAATGCTTTCCTCTAATGCTCTAATGCTGAGAAAATGTTAAGCTTGATGTGGTCATTGAAATGTATGAGAAAACATACTGATGCTTGAGCATTGTATTCAGTGTGCGAAATACCCTTCAATATTCGGGGGGGTCCCCATCTCCCGATTGTTGCGCAACATCGATCTAAAATTTTCTCATGCAGTAGGCCTATAGCATACTTAGCAGACGTCAAGGCGCAAAGTCAAAGTACTTTGTGGTCGGTTCTATGACGCTGTTGCTATTATGACGGCGAGATAAATGAGCTTTGCGCCCGGCGCAAATCTAAAATGGGTTGGGCTGAAACCCGTAGGTGTGTTTGTGGCGTAACATGCAATAAACCAATGAGAGTTTTGGGTTCAACCCAAATGACCGTGGTGAACCACTTAACCTGTGCGAGCCGGTATATCGCAGTTGTTGTAAAACGGTAGAAACTAAATGCGCCAATATAACAAACATGCATCTGCACCTAAAGCATAATCATCCGATGCAGTTTTCCCAGCTGCGAAAAAAACAGATCATGGGATGTCTCCGTCTTCAGTCCACAATCACTTGGCCGTTTAGTCCACAAAGTACAAACAGGACAGTTAAAATGTTGCGCACTCACTGACAGTTGTAGTTCGCTTCATGTAGTTTTATTTCAATTTTATTTATTGTTTTTGGTTGTTTTGTTTATTTATTTAGGATATTTAAAATGTCTGCCAGTTCCAGTGTTAAATATTCTTTAGAAATAACAGTTTATTGATCTTTGAAAGGTTGTACTTGCATTATTATTCCATTATCATTATATTAGTTGAAAATGCTCTCAAAACGGCAATATTACCGCTTATCGCAATAATTTATGGGACAATTTAGCAAAATTTGTTATCATGACAGGCCTAATTACAACTTGTAACTTACATAACTTGGTTGTAAGTTACGTTGTAAGAGAGGTTGTAAGAGAGACCCTGCGCACGCGAGAGTGAAGCTTGTAACTTACGCAATTTACGTAACTTACATAATTTACGTTACTTACATCATTTACGTAACTTACAAGTTGTAAGTTACGTAAGCTACAAGTAGTAAGTTACATAAGTTACGTATGTTACGCAAGTTACATATGTTACGTAAGTTGCAAGTTACAAGTTGTAAGTTACGTAAGTTACAAGTTGTAAATTACGTACGTTTTACAAGTTGTAGGTTACAAGTTGTAAGTTACGTAAGCTACACGTAAGTTACATGTTGTAAAGTTGTGAGTTACGTACGTTTTACAAGTTGTAAATTACAATTGTAAGTTACGTAAGTTATGTAAGTTACAAGTTGTAAGTTACATACGTTTTACAAGTTGTAAGTTACGTAAGTTTTACAAGCGCCTCCAGACGACATTATGAATCTCAAACGACTGCGTCGGAGACTGTCGTCTCTAGTTCTTCCACTTCCACATCAATCTAAGTAGACTGAACCGCGACATGGAGGAGAAAGGGATTGTTGCTCGCAATTGTTGACCGCGATTGTCTCTGGCCGGAGCCCCGCTGCCCGCTGCCGAGGCATCACCGCCTCGGCAGCGGGCAGAGCCGGTGGTGCCTCGCGGCAGCGGGCAGCGTCAGTGGTGCCTCGCGGCAGCGGGCAGCGGGACTAGCGGGAGAGAATCGCGGGGAACAATCCCTGCGCTATCCGCTATAGTCCAGGTATTTTTCGGTCAGTGGCGCAATTGCATTGGCGCATTTTTTAGATCACTAAAATAGCACCAAGTAGCCTATAATTTGCGCCGGAACACGCCCCTGCTTTTCGCCGACACACCTCTCCAGGAGCAAGTGTAGTGGTGCCTGGTTGCTGTGGGGGAAAATCAGCTTTGCGCCGGGTGCAAACTAGCCCTTCTTCGGTTTGGCGCACATGGCTAATTTGCATACGCGCACAGGACTGGCTGGCTCCGCTTGGTAAAAAAATAGAACATATTTGTGAATAAATGTTTAAAATTTTGAATACTGGACATGGTGTGCTTAAACACATTTAAATGACCATTAGTGACAATTGTGTGACAAAAATATATTTTTTTTTTGACGAAATTTGAGACCCCCTTCAAATTTTGGCTTTCAGGGGGTCTCATGGGTTAATCGGGGGGGGGGGGGGGAGCCCCCCCCCCTCTGTATTTCGCACACTGATTGTATTATAAGAATAGAACACCATAATAAACCAATGTTATAAGAAATACCTGATAGGCCCACCCAATGATAAATCGACTTTCCCCCCGTTGAAAGTCAAACTGGGTGTATGTTATGACTGACACCAAGGGTACGTTATGACTGACACCAAGGGTACGTGCAGGCATTGGTCGTGTGTTTCTACCGTGCCAAGCATGAGGTCATTGGACCCGCTGTTATATTTCTGACTCCTTGTGCAACAGCGCCCTTTAGTGGTAAACTTGCACGATTTCAAGCGAAACGAAAATGTTGAACTATGCAATGTGTTTTAAAGTATGTTTATTGTATATTAAAACCAATAACATATTATACAGCACCCCCACTGCATGGTTGTAATGTAACGTGTGCGGTAAATAAATAGCGCCATGTGTACTGCTTTCACTTTATCCAGATTAATAATTTGAGCTGGTTCACAACAGAAACGGATTAGTTTCCAGCGTCAACATCACGCATGTGCATACTAGAGGTTCTATAAAAATGTAAATACGGGACAAATAAATAAATGAACGGATACACGAAGTGACGTTTGTAATTATATACACGTCGAAGTCAAATGCATATCCCTTTCCTTCCTTTATTTGTACTGTAAAAGAACGACTATACATTTTTATGTAACTTTTAAAAAGCGAGCGTGTATCGGTGTGTTCGCCAGGCCTCTACTACGCGCTATATTTAGTTGTTGTGTCGCGTTGACTCGTCGACCAGGTGGTCAGCAGGACGCACCCCTTCGCTCAATGGACGGCGCCGTGCGTAAAGCTCTATTCATGTGCGAGACAAACTTCTCATATTTTTCTCTGATTGAACTTTGCTTTCAATAAAAGATTGCTTGCTCGCTTACATACAAACTAATGCCGTGATGACACGTGAAGAAGATCTCGTCCGCATCGCAAAACAACTGGACAGAATGGTGTCTAGAAATAACACGGTGAGATATTTTGACACACACAGGTCGTATGTTTTCCTGTCACGTCGTCCTGTGTGGTGGGCGTAGGCCTAGACGTGTTTTCTTCACACGTTTTGTTTTAAATATGAGGAATAAAAAACTCTAAATGTTAACGTTACTTAAGTAGTCGAATGCACTCTTGCAAACGGTCAAAACGTTAAACACGGGATTATGAATATTTTGTGCTCGGACAATGACTCTCTGAAAACAGGAGCACAAGAGTATAACAACTGTTGAGTATAATTCATTATTCGTTCGCTTGCTCGTTTGGTTATTTGCAAAAAGTGCTTCGAAGCGTCCCCACGGAAGGTAAACAAAATATTGCGCGCAAACAAGGTCGTTGCTGTAGTTCTCCGTCCCGTCGCGCGCTATAAGCGCACTGCCCACGCTGCCTTCAACTCTAGTACGCCTCACATTCAATGGACAGCCTGTAAATGCAAGTGTTTTGTATATACATTTGTATAATGCATATAGCCTATGCCTATTCACTCGTACACATCATACATTAATTGAATCATATCATACCGACTATTATTAGTCGGTGTGATATTACTATTATAGCCTACTATTATTAACTTTTATCAAATGTATTCCAAAGGTTTTTGGATAGTTTTATGAATATTGATGGGTGGATTTTCCCATTGTGTTGCGTTGTTTTGTATTTACAGGAGGGGGCCTTGGACGTTCTGAAGGAGCTGAATGATTTCAATATGACTGTTAAACTTCTTCAGGTATGAGCTTGTCTGCCAGACACACACAGACAAAGACAAACATCTTTAAGTATTGATCGACCTTAAGCGATGAGTAACGCTAAACAATGACCATGTCAGAGCCTTCATTGGTCGTTAAGCACCAGACATTGTTCTCATTCAGAGCTCTTCCTTTGTTAGGATACCAGGATTGGCATGTCTGTGAACAGCATCAGGAAACATTGCTCTGACGCAGAGGTCATCGCCTTGGCAAAGTTTCTCATTAAAGACTGGAAAAGGCTTTTAGGTGAGTAGTTCTGTTTATTTGACCGTTTCTGTAAAATCTAACATTTTGAGGACATACAGTATATGCATGAAATAACATGTTTACGAAAACAACTACAAATGTTGTTGGTGGTTTCTCTCTAACAGAACCTGCCGAGGCTAAGAAGGAGAAACATGACGACAAGAACGGTTTGGGCCCCAGTAATACAGCTGTTTCTCCCAACCTCTTTGAGACAGACAGCAGGTATGCATCTTCCCTGTTATTATACAGAAACTAAACATGTATAACATTAAAATAGCAAGACAGCCATACGTACACACACAAACACACACACAACCTGTCACCATTCATACACATGCAAACATGTCTGTGTCGATGAAATTATTTCCTATAATGCTACTTAAAGCTAGGGTAGGCAATAAGGTAACCTTAAAGCTAGGGTAAGACATTTGCAGAAACCAGCCATAACCAGCCAACCAGCCGTAAGCTAGAATTTCAAAGTATCCAACTGAAAAAAATCCCACCCCAATCTTCAAGGCACTCCCTCCAAAGCCAATCCCCCCTAATCTATGACTAGCTCGCTAGCTATAGCAACAGGTCTGCCTAGCCTTCTGGAAGACTCAATGAGTGCACAGGCAGAGTGCGCTCAGGGAGCCAGTCAGACAGGCAGGGCATCCAATCATTACATTTGGGTCAAATGTGATGATAGGACGGGTGTAATCTTTAGTCAGAGCATTGGATTCATTTATTGCTGTGGGGATGGAAGGAGAATTTCAACATAAACAACAACAAAAAATCACAAATTAATCTCCTACCCTAGTTATGTAGCACCACCCTGTAGATTAGCTGTAGAACAAACAGGTTGATTGTGTGTGATGAGGAGAGACGTGAGCTGCTCTGTCTTCCGTCAGCCCAAGGAGAGAGGATGTGGGAGGGCCACAGGAGTCCTTGCCTGACAAGAATAACTCAGATAAACACAAAGAAGAGCAACGGCATCAAGACGAAGACCTTCATGAACACAGGAAGACGAGCGGGGAAGCGAAGAGGCAAAGACACGGCAGCGAACCTGTTCACAACACTCAGGAACCAAACGGAGACCGCCAGCGGGAAACCCACAAGATTGACGGACGCACATCGCCCAGTGCTCCTCCCGCCCCCGATAGAAGAGTGGGCCGCGGTGGAGAAAGACGTCCCCCATACCCCCAGGAGGTGGAGAGACGCCAGCAGGAACCCAGACGGGGGAGACACCGAGACGAAGACACAGAGAAGAAGAGGAAGAAGAGACGAGTGGTGGAGCTGGAGAAGAGGGAGGACCCTGAAAAGTTCCGGTCCCATGACACGACCAGAGAGCTGAGATACACTGAGAACGTAGGGAAGGAAAGGCACGCAGGAGACCGTAGGCTAGAGAGGTGGACGCACAGCCCTCCGGGAGAGAGACACCGCGAGGAGCCACAGAGAGAGAGGCGGTTGTCCGAGCAACGACCCCTGTTTGAAAGGTGAGCGAGTCGGGAGGCAGGAGTTCCTGGGTTTAGTGCTGTTCTAAGCTGTTGCCAGGAGACCAGAGCTCAGAGTCTGGTTGTTTCTCTTCTCCAGGAGAGGAGTGATGGACAGCAGCATCCTCTATCCGACACGTTGCCCTTCTCCACCTCCCCTCATTCGCCGCAGGCGCCCCATTCGCCCCCCTCGGCCCGTACAGACCCCCATCCCGGCCAAGTGTCCTTCTGTTGAAGTCAAGAAGGACAGGTCAGGATCAGGCTGGGGAATGTGTGGTGGAACAGTGCATGCATAGGTCTGAGATAGAGACACATGGTTAGCACTGCATGGGAGGATGGCAGATTTGAAGCAACCTGTGCTTTTATTTTGATGTTTCAACTCACAGGTTCAAACAGTGTGAGACCTCAGCTCCACCACAGTTATGGAGAGTTTGCATCTCATGAGCGTCCCGTCAACTTTTCCATAGTTTTTCAGCTTCATTCAGACAAAACAATCGCAGAGCTTCAATTCTCGATTGCGAATGTGATAGCGTACTCAGCCGTTTCACTCATAAACTATGACATCGTTCTTTGTACAGTGATTGTTTTCAGTACACAAGGAAACTGTTTGTGGCGCTCCATGTGGAGCACAGATAACGGCAAGTTGACATGACGCTTCTGGCAAAGCATTTTCACTGGAGCCTGGGGGTCCACAGTGCTAATCAACAGTGTTACACAGCTAACCAACAGTGTTACACAGCTAACCAACAGTGTTACACAGCTAACCAACAGTGTTACATGGCTTAACAACAGTGTTACATACAGGCTTACAAACAATGTTACACACTGGCTAACCAAAAGTGTTACACACCGGCTAACCAATAGTGTTACACTGGAAGTGTGTTGTGCATGGTACGTGGATGTGATGGGGTCACTCACAAAAAAGTACAATTGGTATTTAACCCCAACACACACACCATCACCCACTAAACCTGGTTTCTCTGACTGGTAGCGACTGAGGGGCGTGTTCTCCATCTTGGTTATTTGTAGCGCTGTTGTGATTTGTTCAGGAAGAGGAAGAGCCACAAAGACTCCGCCCCTCGCCCCCTTCGCCCTTCACGGCCCGCCCCCCCGCGCCCCGCCTCTCCAGTGAGGCGGCTCTCACTGGAGGTCAAGAAGGAGAGGTCAGAGATGCTTGCATGTTTCACTCTTTTGGGGAGAGAAACAATGTAACCGAAGACTTAACATTTTCCAGCATGGCCTCTGATTCCATGTTTTTTATGCAGGCAAGTCCCACCAGATCCCAACGCTCCGATCGCCCCCCTTCCCTTTCATCTCCATCCTCCTCCGACAAGGTCCGCACCTGCACGTTGTTGTTGTTTACAAAGACTCTGCAAGAGGGGGCCTTCATCCTCTCTTTGGCTGGAGTGATTCTACTACAGAATGTGCAGTGTGTACAACAGCATATAGCCTGTGTATAACAGTGTACCATGTGTACAACAGCGTGTACTGTGTATACAACAGCGTGTACCGTGTATACAACAGCGTGTACTGTTGTACAACAGCATGTACCGTGTAAACAACAACATGTACTGTGTACAGTATATAGCCTCTGTATAACAGTGTACCATGTGTACAACAGCATGTACCAACCGTGTATACAACAGCGTGTACCGTGGGTACTACAGCGTGTACCGTGTGTACTACAATGTACCGTGTGTACAACAGCATGTACCGTGTGTACTACAGCATGTACCGTGTGTGCAACAGCATGTACCATTTACAACAGTATATAACTGGTGTACAGCAGCATGTACCATGTGTACAACAACATGTACCAATGCGTACAAGAGAATATATACCAGGTGCACAACAGCATGCTCTGTGTGCACAACAATAGGTGCAGTGTGTACAACAGTGTGCACCATGTGTCCAGCAGCCTGTACTGTGTGAACAGTGCAGCTGTGTCTCTCCGTCATGTAGAAGAGAGCCGCCAGACCCCAACGCCCCGTTTGCTCCTCTACCTTTCCACCTACACCCCCCTCCCCCCGCCAAGAGGCCCTCTGCGGACGGGAAGAAGCCGGCGGCAGAGATCAAGTCAGTACACTCGACCTCAGCACAGCCGACCACAGGGCTGTGGTCGTAGTCGGTCGCTCACGGCAACAATGCCAAACGTGGCTTTCCGCTGACTTTATCCTGGAGGGCTGAAAACTAAACGTTTATTGCCGCATTGTTTGCCACCGCAGGAAGGAGCCCTCAGATTGCCAGCCTCCCTCTCTGAAGAAGTCCCCCGACCCGCTAAAGAAAGACAGGTCCGCCCGGCTCCATTGTTTAAACCTCAGAGAGCAAACAGAGTCTCGGCATTATTGCTTATTCTCCCGAAGAATTTGATCAAATGGTTATAACAACTAAGATTGACGTCTACTCGTGACGTCTAAACAGATAAGAAAAGCCTTGAAATGTTTTTTTCCAGCAGTAGTACAGATTTAATCGTTAGATTTGTTATTGAAGTAAACAGCAACATGAAACCATCAAAAATGTAACATATATACACTCTATTTATATAAGCCATTTCATACAAAAGGCAGGCTCAATGTGCTTCACATAAAAACATGTCATACAATCAAATAAAATAGGATTTCAAAGAGCATAAAAGACATTTACCAACTGGATTTCAAATCATTTATAAAAGACATGTGAAGACAGGATTTAGAATTTGAAATTTTAATAAAAAAATAAGTTAAAATGTTATTGTTTAGCAGAAAGCAAAGGTGAAAATAAATGTTTTTAACCTTGATTTAAATGTCGTCAGGGTTGGAGCAAGTCTCAGATCTTCATGTGTTGCATGGCAGCTGAATCCAGCTTTTCCTTTTCCAGTCTTGTTTTGACTGGGAACAATTGGCTGACTGGTCCCAGTTGAGGTTAAAGGTCAAGAGGGTTCATGAAGTGAAAGCATTTCAGTGTTGTATGTTTGGCCCTAAACAGTTTAGTGATTTATAGATGAGCTGCAGTATTTTGAAATCAATCCTCTGACATACCGGGAGCCAATGCAGGAATTTGAGAATTGGTGGAATGTGTTCAAATTGGTCTTTGATGAACCTCTGGCAGCTGCATAGAGGTCAAGCTGTAGCTGTCTAAGAGCTTTTTTTGGAAGGCCTGAAAAGAGACCGTTACTAGTAATGAATGCATTGACAAGTTTTTCGACGTTTTGTTTTGACATGATTCCCCTTAGTCTATGTTCTTCAGGTGATAATAGGCTGATTTTATCACTGACTTCATGTGGCTGTTGAAATAGGTATAGGCTTACTTTCAGTCTCTCATCTTTAGCTCCGAAAGCAATGATCTCAGTTGTATCCCTACTGTATTTAGTTCTAGGAAATTCTGGCACATACAGTCCTTGACTTGCTCAATGCACTGGCACAGCAGATATATAGGACGATAGTCAGTTGCTAAGGCTATATAGATTTGTGTGTCTTCCCCATAACAATGGTAAGCAATTTTGTTATTTTGCATAATTAGGCCAAGTGGAAACATGAATCAAGATGGTCCTAGGATTGAACATTGGGGAACTCCACACATCAGATAAGTTAGTTCAGATACATAATTACCAATGGAGACAAAGTAGTTCCTATCTTGTAGATATGACCTGTAGCAGTTTAAGACTGCCGGAAAGCCCAACCCAATTTTTCAATCTGTCTAAAAGTATTGAGTTGTCAACAGTGTTGAATGCAGTAGTCAGGTCCAGTAGCATCAGTAGTGAAATGTTTAGTCTGTGTTACAACAAATATAATTTTCGGTGCTATGAAGGGGTCGAAATCCTGACTGGAAGTTGTCATAGCAGCTAGTTGATGCCAAGAAATCATTAAGTTAAAATAAGCTATTTTTAAAGGGGTTAAAAACTGCAGTTTTCATGGCTTTTGGAAAGTTGGCAGATTGGAGACAGGTGTTAACTATTTGCAGTAAGACTTGTGCCAGGCAGTCAAGGACATTCTTAAAGAAGCTGGTAGATAAAGCATCAAGGCAGCAGTCTGATAGCTCAAGTTACATCAATGTTTCCAAGAGTTTAGTAGTCTAGGCCCTAGGGCATTCCATTGTATCATCATTGCCACATTACTTTTAAATAACATAGTGGGGATCCAACATTTATCTTTGAAATGGAAATATTTATGGCTTGTCTAATACCTTCAAATTTGGGGGGGTCATTGGGTTTAGGGTGTCATTGTTGGGGGGGTTGTCCGCCTATCAGCCTAATGGCTGAATATAAGGTTTGTGCATTATAAGTGTTGCTGTTAATGATATTGGAGAAGAAAAATCTCTTTCAATGCTAAATTGTAGGCAGGCGGCTCTCTTTATAGATGTCATGATGAACATGAAGTGTGAATTCACTAAGGAATAGTTAACATCTAAAGCCCCAAATACGTATTTACTGTTACAGTGATAGTATAGGTTAGGGTTCTAATTAACTAATTTATTAAAAGGAAAACAGTTTGCATCCAGAGGAAAATTATTGCTGGGACCAGTCAAAAGCAACCTCTTTATGTTACAGGAAAGACTCATTGGAGGGCAAAGGGGCCAAAAATCATTCAGTGGAAGTCAAAAAAGAAAGGTTAGCTTTGTCCAAAGCATGATGAATTTGAGTGCATTGATCATTGTGTTTCATTGTCACTTTTGTTCAGCAGGTTTCTTCATATGAAGGCAGATCGCTGTACCAAAAATGCACTTTCATTTATAAATTATAATTTTTTGTGTTTCAGGAAAGATTTGACTGATCTTAAACCACCTCCGCAGAAAAGGCCCACGTTGGATGTCACGAAAGAGAAGCACAGGTGCACTGGATGGGGAAGGTTTAGAATTTAAGCAAACTCATAATTTCTATGCAAATTTATACAATTCATGGTTTGCTTTGATTAAAACAAAGTAGTGATACAATATGTACTGTCTTCTCACTGTAGGAAGGACTCTTCTGACTCAAAGCAAGGACTTCCTGTTAAACTGATCCCAATGGATTTCAAATCTGACAGGTCATCAAAATACTTTTATTTTTAAATGATATGTAACTAACTCTTTTTTTATTGTATATGTAATATATCTATGTCATTTATATGTAAAAGTTATATCTAATCTAAGTTTAAGTGCTACACAATGTGTTGTTAAGCTAAATGTAATATGTCTAATATGTCTCACCATAGGAAGGACTTTTCTGACTCCAAGCCCAGTCTTCCTGTCAAAAGACATTCAATGGATTCCAAATCTGACAGGTCATCTTAAGACTTTTGTGTTTAAGTTATATGTATTTTCTCTTTTTAAATGTATTATTTTCTTTAAAAAATCGAATCAGTTTTTTTTTGTTTCTAAGTTATATTATATTATATTATATATTATATTTCTTAACAGGTTTTTTTTATATTTAATCTTTCTTCTCACTGTAGGAAGGATTCTTGTGACTTAAAGATGGGACTTCCTGTGAAAAGACTTTCAATGGATTCCAAATCTGACAGGTCATCTAAAGAGTTTTGTTTTAAGTCATATGTTTTGTCTTCTGTTTTTTAATCTCTGCATCATATGTTTTGTCTTCTGTTTTTTAAGTTAAATGTCAATATATTTTTGTTAATTGTTATCTATTTTTAAGCTTTATGTAATGTGCTTTTCTAATTATATCTTATCTGTTAAGTTATTATATATCTTGTTAGGTTATATTTATGGCGCGTTCAGATCGCTGGGAATTATGGGGAAAACATTTTCGCGACGTCGGAAAGTTCTCGTGAACGACACCTCATGACCCTCTGATGATTCTATTTCCTTTCGGCAACTGGGGCCAGATATTGATAACAGAGTTGCCCAGTTGGTGACGTATTGTTTACTAGTGACGCGCATGAACATGGCGGACCACAAGGCAAAAGTTTTACTCAATATAAAAGAATCAACCCGCATATATTCTATCTGTCAAGGTGTTGCTTGTATGCACGAATGACAACAAATATATTTACTTCCTGTTAAACTGCTCTCAATGGATTCCAAATCTGACAGGTCATCTAAAGACTTGGTTTTAAATTATATGTATATTTATTGTATATGTTAAAATATATGTTTTTTAAGTTATTTTTTATGTGTGTTTTAAGTTATATGTCATCTGTTTTTAAGTTAAAAGTCAACAATCTTCTCTTTTCACCATAGGAAGGACTCATGTGACTCTAAGGCGGGACTTCCTGTGAAAAGACTTTCGATGGATTCCAAATCTGACAGGTCATCTGAAGGCCACTTAATTAGTGCACCTTCCTTGTTTTGCTTTGTTTTATGTTTTCTTGTAAAACCTATTTGGGTGCTCAGAAAAGTGTGATAGAAATTGTGTGTAATAATTATTATAATTTTTATTTGAAAAATAAATAAATGTAAGTCATATCTAATCTGTTTTTAAGTGAAAGGTCACCTGTCTTTTCCCTGTAGGAAGGAGGCTTCTGACTCCAAGACCGGACTTCCTAGGAAAAGACTTTCCTTGGATTCAAAATTGGACAGGTGTTCTTAACACTTTACAGCTAACTTCTTTGATCCTAGATTACCCGTGTATGCAACCTAATTTTTTAAGCTATACATCATCTGTTTTCAAGTTACAGTATATGTAATTTGTTTTTAAGTTCTAAGTAGTGTGTTTTTAAGTTACATGTAACATGTTTTTAGGTGTTTTTAAGTTAAATATTATCTATTAAGTTAAATGTCTTCTGTGTTAAGCTTTATTTAATGTGTTTTTAAGTTATATGTCAACTGTTTTTAAGCTATATGTCATCTATCTTCTCACAGTAGGAAGGACTTTTCTGACTCCAAGCCAGGACTTCCTGTGAAAAGACCTTCGATGGATTCCAAATCTGACAGGTCATCTGAACACTTCTGTTTTTTAAGTTCTATGTAACTTTGAAAAGCAATTTGTAAATGTGTATTTCATCTTTCAGGAAAGAGACCACTGAATCCAAGAAGGCCAGCCCACTGCCAGCAAAAAAACTTGGAGGTGAAAGGTCAGTAAATTTTAAGCTTTCACACATTCACAAAGCATACATTCCATTTTGGGCCCTATCTTGCACCCAGCACAATTGAGTTTCTACACTGACGTATATAGCGTTTTCACCCGGCACAAAGCTGATTTCCCCCGCAGCAATCTCATGCCACGTCTCTGAAAAGCAGAGACGTGTTCTGGCGCAAATGATACTTGGGGCCTCTACGAATAGTCAAATCTATTGGAAAACGTCATCGGGTCAAGGAGAGATGGAAAGGTGCTTCCTTTCGAACATAGGAAAAGACTGCACTGTTTAAAATGTATTCGACTCCACTTTTCCTAACCAACGTCATCGTGCGACGGCCAGTATTGCTGACCTCTAGCATCTTTAGCGTGAAATTACAATTTTCCGAAGATGGGACAACAACAAGCGCTCTTTTGATCAACACATAAAACAGGAAGGAATCGGTTTAAGATGGCTGCCGAGACACCGTGCTCATGAAGATCCTCAGAGAGCAAACAATTGTAATTGAGAACAAACAATTACAAAATATTGGCTGAGCTCCAATAATATCAACATTTCGACGAGCATATAAAGCAGCATTAAATCTGAGGAACAAGGATGCCTAAGAAGCAAACAAACACATACAAAGACTGCCAAACGACCAACTCGGCGTCTGAGGAGGAAAATGTGGAAGGATTTACTCAAATTCTGAGAGAAATCAGAGAGTTCCGCCACGAAACAACTCGCAATTTCGAAGTGGTGAAGAAGGACATAAGCGAGATAAAGAAAAAAATCAAAGAGCTGGATAGTAGGATGGAAGAAGCGGAGTCCAGGATTGCGGCGAAGGAGGACCAGGAAATCATGTTGTCGAAGGTACTGATTCATACTCTACGTGTTCAGAAAGATTTGATGGAAAGATGTGAAGATTCTGAGGGCCGATCGCGAAGAAAGAATCTGAGAATCTATGCAGTACCTGAAAAGTTAGAGGGAAGCGACATGATTGGGTTTGTGGAAAAAGTATTACGCCACACGCTGAAAATTGAGGGGGAAATACCCATTGAAAGAGCGCACCGCTCTGGACAGCTGATTCAGCGCAATAACAACAAACCCAGGTCTATTCTAGTGCGTTTTCAAAGCTACAATACGAGGCAGAGGGTGCTCAGTGCCGCCTGGGCAAAGAAAGAGATTAAACTGGAAGATAACACCCGCATCTACTTTGACGAAGATTTCACTAACAAAGTGTTCCAGGAGAGAGCAAAGTACAGGGATGTCAGAAAACAACTGAAGGAGAGAGGGATAAAGGCGCGTGTGCTATTTCCAGCAAGGCTGAAGATAACAGAGGCTGGAGGAAAAGTGAGAGTGTTTCGCGACCCCCGACACGCAGCGGAGGGGCTCCGCGACTATGGAGTTGCCATGGAGATGACGCCCAGAGAGCCCGACTTGGAGTCCATGCTGAAGGCTTCCGGGTGGGAGACTGCGCCCAGCAGGAGAGCAAACCCGGCAAAGGAAATGCTGTCTGGGGTAAAGACATTATTGGATGCTATCAAAAAGCATGAAGACGGCGACGAAGAAGAGGAGGAAGAGGAGGAAGAGGAGGCGCGAGGGAAAACGAAGAGGAGTCGAAGAGGAGACACCAGAAAGTGACTTTATGAAAAAGGTATGGACTGATAGACAACATAAAGACAAGGACAGTGGACTGGGGATTCCCTGTGTAAAAATAGTCACCATGAAATTTTGTTGTTTGTTGTTGTTTTTTTGCTGTATTCAGTTCTCTCGTCTCAAATGACTGAGTTCTTAGAGAATCGAATATTTACGGGATCTGACTGCAAAGTGTATGATTTTGAATATCAGGTAGACCCGGAGAGTCACGTGTTTAATAATATCATTGACACTTGTAAATATTATTCAGATGATGAGCTCAATGCTAAAATTGTAATGGACAATACATTTTCGTTAATTCATTTTAATTCAAGAAGCATGTATGCAAACTTTACTAAAATTAAAGAGTATCTGAATAAATTAAAAGGAAAATTTAAGGTGATTGCATTATCAGAGACATGGATAAAGAAAGAGAGAGGCACTGAGTTTCATCTTGATGGCTATGAGTTACACTACATAAATAGAGTTGACAGAGACTTGAGGTGCAGAGTAATTCAAAATATGACAATTGTTAAAGAAAATCTAATGGAATGTATAACTGTGGAAATTGAGTTAGAACAGAGCAGAAACATTGTGGTTACTTGTGTATACAGAACCCCAGGGTCAAATGTAGAAACGTTTGTAGATAGTCTAGAAGAGATAATAAGTAGAGTGAATGAAAACAAGACATACATGATCTGTGGAGATGTGAACATTGATCTACTCTGTGCAGCAAAACATAAAGCAACATCAGATTTTTTGGACACTCTATTCAGTAGAGGTTTCCACCCCCTAATCACAAAGCCTAGTAGAATTACATCATCTAGTGCTACTCTGATTGACAATATATTTCTGAATGTCACGGAGAATAATATCACTTGTGGGTTAGTAATAAATGACATCAGCGATCATTTACCAGTGTTTGTAATATATGATTGTCACATAAAGAGTAAGGTAAAGGAAAACTGTTATAGATATGCAAGGGTAAGATCAGAGGAAGCAATACTTAAGTTTAGAAATGATTTGTTAAATGAGGAATGGCATGAGGTTTATACAGAGGGAGTAAACGATGCATATGATTCTTTTTTTAAATGTTTCATAACACATTACGATAAACATTGTCCGATAATTCAACTTAAGCACAAAGGTAGTAACAACAAAAAACCTTGGATTACCAAGGGCTTACAAAATGCTTGTAAAAAGAAAAATACACTGTATAGAGACTTTATTAAATTTAGAACAAACAATGCTGAAAATAAGTATAAGAGGTATAAAAATAAGTTAACAACAATAATGAGGCAGGCCAAAAGGGAGTATTATAATAAAATACTAAAAGAAAATAAAGATAATTTGAAAGGAACATGGAGGATCCTGAATGAGGTAATGAGGAACAAAACAGCTCCAACAGCTATGCCAAATTATTTTATTAATGAGAATCGAGAAATTAAAGACATGAATCAAGTTGCCAATGAATTTAACTCTTTTTTTGTAAATATTGGGCCAAATTTAGCTAACACAATCTCAACACAAAATCAACAATTCGTGGGAAAAGAAAAAATGGGAAGCAAGGTGCTACAGTCAATGTACCTAGATGGGGTGAGTGAGAATGAAATAATATCGATCATAACCAAAACAAAGAGTAAGACATCAACAGACAGTGATGGGATAGACATGTGTATAGTGAAAAAAACTATTGATTGTATAATTAAACCTTTAAGTTACATATTTAATCTTTCTTTAAGTACGGGTGTTTTTCCAGAGAGGATGAAAACGGCAAAGGTTATTCCTTTATTTAAGTCAGACGACAGACATGAATTTAATAACTATAGACCAGTGTCAATGCTCTCACAATTTTCAAAAGTGCTTGAAAAACTGTTTGTTCAGAAGTTAGACATATTTCTTGAAAAGAATCACTTGCTGAGTGAGAGTCAGTATGGGTTTCGAACCAACCGATCTACAGCAATGGCACTAACGAAAATAACGGAAGAAATAACAACGGCATTAGATAACAAAAAATATACAGTTGGGGTTTTTATTGATTTAAAAAAGGCATTCGATACAATAAATCATGAAATTTTAATTTCTAAATTACAGAATTATGGTGTGAGAGGAATTGCCTTGGACTGGTTAAGTAGTTATTTACAAAATAGAAAACAATATGTTCAGATAGAGGGTTACAAATCAGAATGTATGAGGACAGTATGTGGAGTCCCACAAGGATCCGTTTTGGGACCTAAACTTTTTATTTTATATATTAATGATATTTGTGATGTTTCAAAGATTCTACAGTTTGTTTTGTTTGCTGATGATACTAATTTTTTTTGTTCTGGGGATGATTTGGGGATTATTGCAGAAAACATTACTAATGAAATGGTTAAACTTAAGAGATGGTTTGATGAAAACAAGCTTTTGTTAAATTTGAAAAAAACTAAATTTATGGTTTTTACAAATCGAAAAAAGGATGAAATTGAACTTTCATTTGCAGGAGAGAGTGTTGAAAGAGTGTCTGTATTTAGGTTTTTGGGTGTTATCCTGGACGACAAGTTGTCATGGAAAAACCATATAGCATATGTAAAAGCCAAGGTGGCAAAGAGTATCTATATTTTGAATAAGGTTAAGTTTGTCTTGGACACTAACACACTAAGAATTCTGTACTGTACATTTATTTTGCCATATTTTAATTATTGTGTGGAGGTGTGGGGCAACACTTATGTAAGTAACATCACTCCTCTGATTCTGCTACAAAAAAGAGCAGTAAGAGTAATCCACAAGGCAGGTAATAGTGATCCCTCAAATAGATTTTTTATTTCAGCAGGTTTGTTGAAAATGGTTGATATAATAGAATTACAGACCCTAAAAATAATGTTTAAAGCAAAGAACAGATCATTACCAGAACAATTACAAAGCTTGTTTAAACTGGAGGAAGGGGACAACAGACTGAAGCTTGACTTTAAATATACATTTGCAAGGTTGAGCTTAAAACAAAGGTGTATTTCTGTTACAGGTGTAAAAGTATGGCATTCACAAAGCAAGGAATTGAAAAGTTGTACAAGTATGTCTCAGTTTAAGAAAATGTTTAAAAAAGAAAAGATAAGTATTTACAAAAAAGAAGAAGGAGAAAGAGAAAAAGAAGGGAAAAAAGAAAAAGATAGATAGACGAGTGGTGTTAACCGTTATTTTGTTTGTTTGTTTTGTTTTTTTGTCATTGCTATGTTTCATTATCTTTAATATTTTGAAACAGAGAATAATATTGGTGTTGAAGTAAGCCATTTAAATTTAAATTTGTAACAACAGAGAGGGGCAGGTATTATAAGTTTTTTCTTCATCCTGCTCCTTTTCATTCATGGTGAAAATGTGTACACTATGTATATGTGCAACTATGTGAGAACCATGAATGAAATAAATCAAAAATGAAATGAAATGAAATGAATGCGTTCTTCTCGTATTGAATGTTATCGCCAGTGAGAATCAATTAGGTCGGATTGGCCAACGGGAATATTTGAGGCCACTTGAATCAAAAACCACTTGAAAAAAAGAGGCTCCACTTATGTTGATGTTGAAATTAACTGCCCCCAGTAGTCTTTCTTAAATGTGAAGTCAGCATTTTAATCTCTTATGGTGTATATTGTGTGCTTTCTAACCAGCAATAAATTAATTCATTTCGATTCAAATAATATGTTTCTGGAATTGGTATCCATTATTATCAATTGTATTTTCTTCTCTTATCTTCTTCTGCTTTACAGCGTCTCTCATGTGTCTTCGCGTAAAGTCGGTAAACTTTGTCGGTGGCTTGTTTATTTAAATATTGCCGCCGTAAAGGATTATGGGATACCAATATCTCCTTTCCTTTCGTAAAGGTTGGTCAGGAGTAACCTATGCTAAAGGAGGGTTAAAGGATACATCAAGGCTCCTTTCCTAAGCATTTTTAGAATTCAAACCACCTTTCCTCCAAGTACTTCCGGGTGGTAGAGGCCCCTGGTGGTATCTAAAAATTGCGCCACTTCAATTGCTCCACTGAAAATACCTGGTATAAATGCACTAGCAGATAGCGCAGTTGGTGTTGCTATTTTGAGTGCCAGGCAGGTCGGAACTGCAACATAAGCTCACACACATGTAGGCTATACACAGCACAAACATGCAAACAATTAGCCTAATTGAAATAGGGGCTCCATAGGGGCTGCATGAATGAACACTGTAGTAGGCTATGCCATGCATTAAAATAATAATAACAATAATAAACTTGAAATATATCCCAGCCTTCCAAAACAAAATCTTTTTTTAGGGTAAATGGTTGGTTAAATGTTTAGCTGATACAGCGGAACGAAGTTGTGCTTTTAAATCAATGCATCTGCAAACACCGTACAGCAAACACATATTTTCTTGACACAGACATTGTGTACAAGCCCATAACTTTTAGGATTGATGAGTAATTGATCATGAGAAAACATTGGTTTACCGCGAGTTAGTGTTTAAAAGAATGAATGAATGCGGGTGATGCTTGGCGCACGCGTGTGTGCGCACCCATCTGTTTAAACAATACTGGTAACAAACAATGTTTGTTAATGTATTGCCGCATATCATTAAATAGACCCACAGTTGCGGCCACTGGACTGCATCCGCATATCATATTTGTGTTAAGTTCGCTTTGCCGAAATTTACATGACGACTCAGTGTTTCTGAAGTTGGAGAAGAAAATGCTATTCCATGTGTGAATTAGGCCTATTATTTGGCCATAAACTGAGCCAGTTGAAGTTTGATATTCATGTGGTCATGCATCTGTCACAGCGGAGACTGCAAACGCTCTGTTAAAATATCAACTCATAAAGTTCAAATGCGCTGGCTCTTAAAGGGGATGGGAGATGGAACTCTCATTGGTTTATTGCATTTTACGCCCAAAACACACCTATGGGTTTAGATTTGCGTTGGGAGCAAGAGTCATTTATCTGCCGTTAAAATAGCAACAGTGCCAGAGATCCGCCCACAAAGCTATATGCGCTTCGCATTTCATACTTGCGTTTCAGACCGTTAAAATAGGGCCCTTTATGTCCATAAAACATCAGTTTTTTGTGATGATATTCATGATTTTGTTTCTCTAGGAGAGAGTCTCATGGCACCAAACCGCTCAACCCTGTTAGAAAGCCCTCGACTGACGGCCCTGAAAGGTACCCTCATCTAGCCTTGATCCAGGCACTCTCATGACAGAACGCCTGGAAGTCCCTAAGTTGAAAATTTGCTGTGCCTTTGTTATCCATGGCTCCATTATGGTCGCGTAGGGTGGGACTTACGTTAAAGGGGTGATATCATGCTTTTTCGACTTTTCCCTTTGCTTTAGGCTGTTATATGACGTATGTATACATGTTTTACATCTGCTAAACTAGAAAAAATTTTGTCCGAGCCAGGGGGATTATTTGCGCCCAACGAGAACGCCCCTCAATACGTGCGCGAAACAGCTTGTTTGTGCTGAAACTTTACCGTAACAGTGTGATGTCAGAGTGTGCAGTGGGCGGTGCTGAAGTGCAGAAGTCGCGCCTCCCGGCTACCCACAATGTTGTCAACTTCTCGGGGGTGTGAATTTGCAGACGCACGTGCAAACACAGCAGACTGGGCTACTCGGGAGGGGGGCCGACATGATACAAATCAGACCGTTTTTGAAAGACACTGAAATTGGTTTTGCAGAAATGAACAGCGTGAGAATAATAAGGGGTATTTCTAATATACAGGCATATAACCCTGTTCTAATAGTACCCCCAAATGCTCTTATTAACCCTAAAATAGCTTGATATGGGTTCTTAAGATTCAGCCTGGGATTAGCTCCATTAGCTTAAAACATGCTTCACTCCTACAAACTAACCTGATATTTCTGGGGTAGCAGACGAGCCAAAGCCGACCCTCCTCAGACCCCCCCCAGCCCCACCAGCTCCCTGTCCCCTGGCTTTAGCCCCGGGGGGGGGGCTCTGTCCCCTGGCTTCAGCCCGGGGGGGGGTCCGCTGTCCCCTAGCTTCAGCCCACGGGGGGGTCCCCTGTCCCCGCGCCTGGCCACCGGAGACACGGTCCGGGACAAGTGCATCGAGATGCTGTCCGCCGCGCTGCGCACAGACAGTAAGCCGGGTGTCATGGTTACTACAAAATGAGGGTTCAACCGCCTCGATAATGGTGTTGTTTTAGCACACTGCAGAATAGGACACAGAAACAAATCATTCTTCTTCTCTGTCTTCCCAGATGACTTCATGGAGTTTGGTGCTAACTGTGAGCAGATGGCCGTGGACATCGAGGATCATATCCTTCAGTTCTGGGATTGATTGGTTTGACTTTGTTGTCAATACGGCCCATAGACATCAATTCAATGTTAATTTAATCCAGTATAAGAAGTTATACCATAGCACCGTGTGTGGATTATTTTGCAATCGGGACACTTCTGTCTTTTAACAGTTCCAGAGCAATGCCCAAGAAATCCCACATTAACACCAGTCAAATACAACTATCAATCAGAAGTTTCCTTGACTACTTCATTTGAGAAAAATCAATATTCTCAAAGCAGTGCAAGAGAATATTTTAATTTCAGCTGATTAAGTTGATAAAAAACAATAAAGTTATGGATGAAAGTAACTAATAATAATCTACTAATTGTTGGTAACTGGTATAAGAGGAATATACCTCTCCATCCCTTACTAATGGGAAGGTAATGGTTGAATGGTCAGATGGATTGTCTCCCTTGACCAGAGGGCACATATCTACCAGGAGATCCGGGCCACCGACATGAGGTACAAGAACCGGGTCCGAAGCCGCATCAGCAACCTGAAGGACCCCAAGAACCCGGGCTTGCGCCGGAACGTGCTGGCCGGGTACATCGAGATGACCCGCATAGCCTCCATGTCTGCCGAGGTAAGGCCGGTCGGGCTTCACCAGAACCCCTCGGGGATCGGGTTTCAGCCATGTTAATCCGCTTTGGCACTGTGTGATTACGGAGGTACGCACGTTGTGCTCTGTGCCTGGGCCCTAACTGAAGTGCAGGGTTGTGTGTGGGCTACGTGCCTGTAGTCAAAGTATAAGTGGACGTAGGGTTGGAGGAGTTGTTCAACTTTGAAGCACCTGTTTGGAAGCAAAGCAAATAAAAATGGAATAACATGCTAAATGCCTGTTATGCTATTTGTGTTGTTCTAAATGAGAAAATAACAAGGTAAAAATAATAAGGTAAAATGAACAGAGAAAAAATAAAGAAAGTTAGGTAATATTGTGTGTACTGTGCATGAACTCTGCATGTACTCGACTATGTTTATACAACATAGGGCTACACCAGACAGCAAACAGAATCTCCTTTGTTAACATTTGGTCTTCCCCACACACACACGCAACCCCCCCCCCCCCCCCCCCCCCCCCACCGCCCTGTGTTGTGTGTTAAGGAAATGGCGAGCGACGAGTTGAAGCAGCTGAGGAACGTTCTCACCCAGGAGGCCATCAGAGAGCACCAGATGGCCAAGACCGGAGGAACCACCACAGACCTCTTGCAGTGCAGCAAGTGCCGGAAGAAGAACTGTAGCTACAACCAGGTACATACAAACACACACATACCTAAACTCACTCAGACGCACAGGCACACATACACACATACACACACACACACACACACACACACACACACACACACACACACACACACACATACAGGTAAACTCACTCACACACACACGTACACTCACTTACACTCACACGTACACGTACACGTACACGTACACACTCGCACGCATGCAGGCACACACACACACACACACGTACTTGTAGGATGACTGTACACTACACTGGAGAGTCTCTGGGTAGGACAGTGTAGAGACTAGGTGGAAGCACTATTCCCAACTGTTAATATTGTCCATTTTCACATCCTCATAGAGCAGTTTGTCCGATACCATGCGCATCATCTATTAACATCGGGGACTGATATATGTGCATCCCTGATCTCGTGTGTGTTTCAGGTGCAGACCCGTAGCGCTGATGAACCCATGACCACGTTTGTGCTGTGCAACGAGTGTGGAAACCGCTGGAAGGTATGTTGCTCACTAGACTATTTCTAGACTATTCACTACACATCAGTACAACCTGAAGTGAGACCAATGTTGACAATGCTTCAGTTACACATACAGAGGGACAAATCTTAACAGGTATCGCTTAACCATAAGGGAACATTAGTTAACAATTAATTTAAATTAGGATATGCAGTAATAAGCACTTACTAACAATAAACAGGAGGTTTATTGAATTCAATCTCTTGTTATCCTGTTTACGTTAATTGAGTTATACTTAAAGTGGTACTAGTGTTACCATTACTTTAGTAATACTTAAAGACTAACTACTTAGTGTGGCACTGTTTTAATGTTTAAATGATTAAATATATGTTTTTTCCTGCATTTCCAGTTCTGCTGATGCCTTCCAGACCAAATGGGAATCATGCTGATATTGATGAAATTTAATTATTTTCTATGACACTGTAGACAGGGACAATTTACAATAATGCAGCTAAAAGTGTGCTCATAATTTATACTATGTTATATTTTTAAGATTTGTAAGCATGTATGTTTTGATCAAGAAAACCATCAGGAGAGAAAAAATTCTAAAATATAATAATACTTTTGACTTGAAGACTTTTTGCATGATTGAATCAAAGCAAGCTAGTTGGGATAAACAAGGTCGCATATTTTTGCTTTGGGAAGGCGTCATTAGAATCCAACTCTAATAATATAGTCAAAATTGCAACTGTTTAATTTGTATATTTCAAATCCAAGACTGATTGTAAATCAGTAAATAATCTTGACAATCAGTTAATTTGTCCCTCCCAGAATGTTCTACACATGTGATCCATTTATTCATTTGATTTTTGAATAGTTAATCTCGCATCTCACTTGGCCTGAATTAATTGAATATGGACAAATAATTGTAGTGTTTTCAAATAAATTGTTCTAGAATGGAGTTCCTTGAACGTCTACTGTATCACCACAACCTCACAGTAGGTGGCGGTAGATCATAGAAGGAATAGAAGAATACATTTGGAGTATTTATAAAGGCACAACACATTCAAAGGATTTGTTATTTTTTTATGTTACTAATAACAAACCGATTACAAACAGCCATTATCAGCAGATGTAAGTTCAATAAAAGATTATATATGCATTTTTCAGTGTCGACATATGAGAATATGAGATAGCATATTTAAACAAGTTAATTATTGTCCAAAAACAAAAACCTAAGCAGACCTTTACTTTGACACAGAAAGCCCTCAATACAGAACGGATTCAGCAGCTATCAAGTACAGAACCTGGGAGTTCCTCTCCCCTGCTGAAAGCCCTACTCCCCCGTAGCCTGTTAACTACGTACTAAAACATCCTGCAGCTTTCTGCCAAGAAGGTGAGCATGCTATGAGTTTGATGTATTCTTTGATAGCATAGTTATGTAGCGTTATCTTGTCACATATAGCTGCTGTTGGTCAGCACATGAGAATATGTTGAGATTTATGCTCATAAAAAGCTTAAGCTGAAGCATCTATCTCGGAACGATCTGACAATAGTCATATTGCCATGGAAACAACTGCAGTAACAAGGAAGGAGGAAGGGATTTCCTAACTTAATAATAACTAATTGCCTACTGTTCATTTAGGTTTAAATTATTATTAAACCTGCCTTTAAAAAAGGGAACACAACTAAATCCTGATATTTCACCAACTATCTAAAAATCTCATCTAAAAAGGACACTTGGTCTTATTTTACAGGCAGGAATTCAACTTAGTAGACATGACTGTCAAATTCCCTTTACATTGGTCCTACAGCTTCCTGACTGAAGCTGTTTTTATTGAAGTCTCAGTCAAGGTCATTGCATTTAGATGTTGCTCTATGTTGATACATTCCCTATAAAACGTATGCCTACAGACTGGTTACAGCGAATGACAAGTCAACATATAGGCAGAGGTAAACCGTGGCTGTAAAAATAAACTAGCTTCAGGGGTTTTGAGGTTAAACAATCCATCCGTCCCTCGGACCTTGAACGACCACAACCACAGTTTATGTACTCTCAACAATAATAGTCCTTATATTGTCACTTAATAAATTACTTCTAGCAAGGAGCACAACTTTATACAAAGAAATTCCTCTGTTCATGTTCAACATATGATCATATCTTTGATTGATTGATTAAAATCAGAAGATTTAAATTGATGTTAGACTTTTGATACAGCAGGGGATACCTGCTGTATAGAAAACAGGGTATGGATTTATATGGACTGACAACGGTCTCATCCTCCAAGGTGTTCAGATGCCATTACAAGCAAGTGTAAATCTTTCATGCACACCCTTGCGACTTTAGAAAGATTCCAGATAAAATGGTTTAAATTCCTTCCATATTTCACTTGCTGGGGAAGCTGTCTAATGATGTGATGGTACCAGCTGAGCAACAGGTTCTTACTGCCTGCCTTTTATGTCTAATAAGGAGATGAGAAAGAGATGGAGAGCTAAAGAGAAAGCAAGCTAGAGAGTGAGAGAGAGAGCTAGAGAATTAGGGAGCTAGAGACAGAGTGAGAGAGAGCTAGAGAGAGAGGGTGAGAGAGAGAGAGCTAGAGAGAGAGAGCTAGAGAGCTAGCGTGAGAGAGAGCGTGAGAGAGAGCTAGACAGAGGGAGGGAGAGAGACAGAGAGAGACCGAGAGAGGGGGGGAGGGAGGGAGAGAGGGAGAGTGATTTAGAACAACTTGTTGGCTTCGCCAGGGGCTACAGCTATGTTCCTGATAACATTCAATAATGTCTTTAGTGTCGAGACATTGAAAGATTTATGACAGAACTGAAATCTTTGCAGCAAAATGCAAGGGGAACGAGAGACAACTAAATTGATGATGAAGTCATTATGAGAGTTTGTTCTGAAATAATTGTGTACTTTTCACTGTGATCACGCCGAGGGAGTTTGTACCTGTTGTTCATGGCAATTACAGGAAATAACTTGACTCAAGTGGCAGAGATTATCAGGAGGAAAGTAGAATAACTTCAGCAACCTGCCAGGTGCAGCAATGTGCAGAAGAAGATAAAACTAAAATAACTAGGATTAGAATATGGCATTATGTGAGCACACAGTGGTGCCAAAATGTCAGGTCCATTGTGAAGAGTCATTATCAGCACCATTATCCTGTGAAATGGGGCTGCAGCTGTTCTGTTAGCGGAAATGATTCTCTGAGGAAGAGCCTCAGTCTCTCTGTGATAAAGCTGAGTTACTGGGCCAAACTTGAGGATTAATAGGCAAAACAACAACATTCAATGAGAGAACAATAGATATGATGATATGGCTAAATAATAATTGATTGTGTTATAATAATATAATGCATTCTAATAATTGATAAGTTATCAGTGATACAGAAATCACACTGAAACCAGATGGATGGTTAAAACTAAGGACAGCTTGTACCATATTTTATTTGTATACTATTTATTGTATTTGAGTGTGAAATTGTTTAGCATGAGCTAGGGTTGATGAAGCTCATTACACACACATCCTCGGACCAACAACTCCCTTGTGCCCAGATCATATATCTGTCCTTTCAACACAAGCAACATATATATATATACACACATAGCCAACCCTTGGCTAATATATATATATATATATATATTAGCCAACCCTACACTACAACCACCTCTACCTCAACCACCACCACCATCAGCCTTATCACCACCTCCACCACCCCAAACACCATAACCACCACCCTAATCACCTCCTCCTCCTCCTCCACCCTACCCCAATCACACTAGTTGGTGGCCAGTTCCATGAGTGACCACAGATTAGTTTGAGGATCAAAGGAAGAGATCCTCAGAAAGAGGCCATCCCTCTCCCCTTGTGTAACAGCCGCGGAGCAACCTGTCGGATGAATGGATGCTGTAACACTAGCCTTCCTCTGCCCAGTGTTGTCACTGCTTAGCGTTAATGGCAGCCTTTCACTGGAAAATGAGTGCTTTGGCCATTTGAAGAACACCCTCCCACCCTTTATACTCTTAACCATTCATGTTTGGCGGAAAAACGGAGGCCCACGTTTACAATCATCCTCTCCCCTTGAATATACCATATTTTTCTTAACTTTGCATCCAGTGTTAATTTAGCTTTCCCATAATTTCCCCACGACCGGGGTGTGCCCACATTTTCAATCATGGATTTATTCTTATCATCAGATCCAGGCTATTCTTATTCGTTCTCAAAGCCACGCAGCCCTGGTGGTCCTCGTCTCTGATTAGACGGTGATTACACCAGGCCCTCCGTTTGTCCTGGGAGGGACGGCTCCTCCATGGTGTGGCCTGAGACCCCAGTGATCTGGATTAGATTGATGGAATAATTTAAAGAATGCTGCCTGGCTCTTTAGCAGGGAGCGAAAAGGAAGTGAAGCCTAATGTATGAGGACACACACATGCAGCAGAGCCCTGTGTGTGTGAGGCATTAAAGGGATTGGTCAAATCATCAAGAGTGGGCAATCATTTCTGCTCCTACATTTGTATTACTGTGTTTTGTGTATTCATGAAGGTGATTCAGTAGTCATAGATAAAATTGTTAATTTAGACAGACAGGCAGAAAGACAGGCAGGCAAATGGCAGTCAAATGGCGGTCAAACAGCGCTCAGAACTCATAAACACTGTTTTCAAAATCATGAAAGGAAATTTACTTTTTTAGTTTCAATGTAAAATCAATAAATAGATTTACGTTGCACTGTTCACAGTCTTACAGACTAGTCTCCTCTTTCCCCTCAGCCTTCCTGCAGACCCACTTCCCTTTGACCTGTTTATCTTAACGTTCCCTTCCCTGCAAGTGCTGCTTGATCATATCTGACTTATCATATGTCATTTTAGAGTGAATAAAAGTAAAATCATATTGACCGCTGCCATTTTGGAAGCATAGGAGTATTGGTATGTTAGCTATTGCTTTGGTAGTTCTGTTTTTTTACGTCATGGTTAAGTAATAAATTGCTAAATTCTTTGTTATTATGGGGAGTTATTGCCGTCTTTGAAACTGCCACAGCATTTCTCATGCAAGCTGCGTTAGAAAACAAAGGTAACAGTATATTTACTTTGATTTAGGACTTTACAGTATTACAACTCTCTTGAGTCCTCTGAAAATGAATGAGTGTCTCCAACCAAAACTCCCATAATGCATTCTAATGTGCAAGCCCTACTCAACATGAGATTCATGAGGAGAGACAGAAGCCCCTCACTGGCGTCTCAGAGCTCCAACACACCACAGATGAACACTTATGGACTTAAAAATACTCAACATAAAACTTCTCTCTGACCACAGATCTACTAAATAGTTGATTGTTATTCAATCTGGTGTACGAATTTACAAGTGGATCTGTGAGAATGACATAAGATTCAGCACTATAGGGCACCAGGGGAGAAGGGTTTGGTATAATGGATATATTGTTGGATGTGTTGCCTTCGGACCATTATCTGAATAAATTAGAGAGACGTATTGTTGTTAGCTTTGCGCCACAAAACATAAATTATTAATCTTACCGAGTCTTTTACATAAAAATACTGTGTTCTGTCTTTTGTGAATGGTCTTTCAGCACAATAATTTAAACATGAACTCCTCTAGCAGCCTCTGCACAACAGACTACCAGTGTCTCTTTTGAAGACCAAATCAATGAGACCGGCAGAGGTTATGTTATGAGAAGGGATTCCTGTGTCGCCTATGACATTTGTAAATCCAGCTTCTGGGACAGACCTCAGCCTCCAACCTCTGGTTGATTAGAGCTGCTCCCACACGCCATTCATGCTGTATCACCTCCCAGAGATGAGCAGCAGGCACAATTAACAACTACTGTCCTCAGTTCTTTCAAGAAATAATTCAAATGGAGATTAGGCTGCCGTTTCCTTGACAACCCTTCTTGTGGGATTTCAGATTTTCGTCCATCAGAAACTGTCAATATGTATATATATGTATATATATATATATATATATATATATATATATATGTATATATATATATATATATATATATATATATATATATATATATATGTATATATACATATATATATATATATATACAGTATATATATATATATATATATATATATATATATATATATATATATATATATATATATATATATATATATACTCACTGTACTGGTTAGTGCTGGTGAGTGTTGGTGAGTGTTGCTGGGTGTTGCTGGGCGTTGATGAGTGCTGGTGAGTGCTGGTGAGTGTTGGTGAGTGTTGCTGGGTGTTGATGAGTGCTGGTTAGTGCTGGTGAGTGTTGATGGGTGTTGTTAGGTACTGGTAAGTGTTGTTGGGTACTGGTGAGTGCTGGTGAGTGTTGCTTAGTGCTGGTGAGTGTTGGTGAGTGTTGGTGAGTGTTGGTGAGTGTTGATGAGTGTTGGTGAGTGTTGATGAGTGTTGGTGAGTGTTGGTGAGTGTTGATGAGTGTTGGTGAGTGTTGATGAGTGTTGGTGAGTGTTGATGAGTGTTGGTGAGTGTTGCTGGGTGTTGATGAGTGCTGCTTAGTGCTGGAGAGTGTTGGTGAGTGTTGGTGAGTGTTGGTGAGTGTTGCTGGGTGTTGATGAGTGCTGCTTAGAGCTGGAGAGTGCTGGTGAGTGTTGCTGGGTGTTGTTAGGTACTGGTGAGTGTTGCTGATGCATCTGTACCACTCAACTGACCAAGTGAATAATCACCTGAGGTCAGGGACTGACGTGTGAACCATTATGTAAGCTCATCATTCGCTCCTCATGCCTGCAGCACTTAAACCGTTTTTGTATGTAGGAATCTGCTCCTGCTGAGTTTGAGTGTGTGTGTGTGTGTGTGTGTGTGTGTGTGTGTGCGAGTGTGATGGTGTCCAAGTGAGTGTGTGTATATATTTCTGTAGAGAGAGAGAGAGAGAGAGAAAAAAAAGAAAAAGAGAGAGCGAGAGAGAGAGAGACCAGAGAAGAGCTGCTGGTCACAGGTTCATTGTACTGAGTGTTTGAGTGTTTTTGTGTGCCAGGAACAAGAGGGAAACAGTGAAGTAGAGAAGACAGAGACAGAGAGCACAAAATAGAGAAACAGTGAGAGAGAGAGAGAGAGAGAGAGCGAGAGAGAGAGAGAGAGTGAGGGACGGTGAGTAAGTGAGAGGGAGAGAAATAAGCCATGGGTTCATTGTACTTCCCTTCAATCTAATTTTCCGCCTCTCTGACACCAACCCCATATTCGGTTCCATCAGCACACACACACACACACACACACACACACACACACACACACACACACACATACACACAAACAAACAAACAACCCCCCCCGCCCCCGGAGACTCCTGCCAAGGGCATTAACAAACAAGCAGTGTGTCAGACCAGCCTGAGAGCAAGGCAGTAGCACAGACAGACAGGTGGTCGAAAAATGGAAAGTTGCGAAAAGGGGATAGAAAAAATGCAAGGTCGCAAAGGCAATGCAAAGGCAAAGTAATAATGTACAACTCTGTGACAGCTTTTCATAGTAAATGTAACTGATTAAAACCACAACGGTCATGTTGGGAGCCTGAGATGCTGTCTATATTTCTAGACACACTCAGAGCATCTGGGGAGCCGTAGCATGAAGCATTAGCTCAGCCTCCACTAACGAGTTGTGAGGTTTAAGGTTTAATGATGTGTCTTGAGGTGAAATGTGTACCGCCTTCGTTCTATCTAAATATGCTGATTTATTTCCACCACGTGGAAAGAATCACAAAAGTAATCTGTCGATCCGCTGAAGTCACTGCTGCATAACTAATTGTCAACTGAGACAGCGTTGAATCAATCCCCATAAATAATGACATCTTTCTCACTAAATAACTCTCTGTATAAACTGTGATGATGTGAAAGCTATGGAATGGCATGTTCACATCTAAAAATGTACATAGAAATAGTCACCAATGTACAGATTTGGCAGACCTGACCACTGTTGGTAATAGGCAAAGAGCATTCAAAGATCAACAATACTGGAGTGATCATCTGCTATGAGCATCACGATTTAGCAGAAGATATACAGTTAGTGTGTTACTTATCAGACCGTCCTTGACACCGGGAGCAGAGCCGTCTTTATGTTCTGAATATGGTCTACACATGTCCTGATTTCCACCAATGACAGCGTTTCAGTTTGGTCGAAGTGAAGAGAAGCAGAAAGAAATATCATTGTATCCAATCTGGTGAGAAATATTATTCTGAGAGCCAAAAACGTTTAATATAAAACTAGACTGTAGTAGATAATTTTCTTTCAACTAAAGTGTGGCTGTATCTTGAATTATGGATTTCCAGAGAGTTGGATGAGGCATTATACATCAGTAATAACATCCATGTTTAAAAATCATATAAATATTTAAAACCAACAGTTATTATTTAAACTTGTTGCAAGACAGCTTGAAGAGGATGTGTGTGTGTGTGTGTGTGTATATATACATATTGTACTGGAGTTGTGTTTTCAAACCATGGGGGACAAAGAAATAAAATAATATAAGAAACAGCCGTCCAGGTACCTCGTCGATCTCCCAAGAACAGAAAAATACCTTTTCTCTAATTTCGATGTAATCATTGTTCCCCCACTGGTTCTAAAACACGTTCTGACTGCTCTGCCTGTTATAGCTGTTTAATCCAGATGTGAAGTACTGCAACACTTTTGATTTTTATACATGTTTATTATTATTTTATTTTTTTTATCGTAAATTTTTATTTTTATTTTTATTTTTTTTGCTTTTTGTTTTATGTCCTTGTCATTTATTTGCTTAACTATTTGTGTAGCGTCTGTTTTGTATTGTCCTTTTCTGTTTGCTCTTGTGTCTTTTTTGTTTTTGTTTTGTTGAGGAAGCCTGTAAGGGGAAGGGGGTTGGGTCAGAGGGGTTAAGAAGTCATAATAATTTGGAAAAACTGAAAATGCCTTCTGCTTTACCTGTTTGTGTTATGTACATCATACTGCATCATTTTCTTTAATAAAATGTTAAAACAAAAAAAAAAAATCATTGAATCATTGTTCCCCACTGTCATCACCTCTGTCTCTAAAATGCCCTTCATTACCGGTACAGGGCCCATCATATGGAGGCCCCACGCTGAGGCCCCTCCACATGGAGACTCTCCTGTCTCTCCCAGATGACTGGCTGCTCCGACCAGCGGTCCAAGTCCAAGGACGTGAAAGTCATCAATGTGGGAATAATGATCAATCTGTCCTCCGGAGATAATGATCGCACACACACAAAGGAATCCCACCGCTGTCAATGTCATATGCAATCTAATGGATTTTTTTCTCCATTAGGGTTTCTGAACCCTAATGGAGGCTCACGCTGGGTGTTTCAGACTAGGATTTGGACTCTTGAAGAATCCTGATATCAATATAATTGACCAATACCAGAGAACAATACGTCATCTATTGCTTTTCAAGGCTCTGCAAAGGCTCAACAGGATTCCTGTTGAATCTTTAGATAGACAAGATGGCCGCTTATTATCGGCAAGCATCAGTACAGTCAACCAGAGGTTTAAAATGGCGGAACCCAATGTTGTGCGGATGTCTAATTTGGCTATTGTGGCTGTGTATACTTGGCTGTGTGTTGAAAAGTCTGATTGATCCAGTTTAATTATATTGACATAGTAGCTACAAGTAGCAAAGTAGCAGCTGTAGCACTGCAAGCAGCTCCTCAGAGATTACCCAAGATTTATTTGAGTAAACAACAGATTTCAAGGCACCAAAATCAACACCTTTTTGAATGAATCTAATCACATGGCTTTCTCCTTGTACTTTCCCTTTCAGTTCACTGATGACCAACGAGTAAATCAAACTAGAACGTCTCTCTCTGATCCAGTCTACACAGTGAAAGAGGTTCCCTAAATGTCTTGGTTCCGTCTTGCATGTTCTGCAATCTGCATGTTAATACGAACGATAATCAGGTTGGTGTGTCAGGGCCTTTACTTGTATGGTTGATGTCATCTGTTAACATGACGAGTCATAGAGCACCAATTGCGTTGTTACTGGGTGATTGGGATTCCAATGGTAGTCATTTGGTTGGAGGACTGCAGAGGTAGCGACTCCGGATTGCAGAGGTAGCAGCTCAGGAGACTGCACACCTTTTACAGAGGAGGGCTCTCCTGTTCGCAGTAGCAGGCTTCCCACGGCCAGCATATGCTTCTTCATATGCTTTGTTCTCCCTCTTGCACCTCATCGAGAACATTGATGTTTAGACTTTTATTTTTGCTGCCGTGAATCTCCAGTGGTCGGGACTGTGTTTCGCAAGGCATGCATGCCTCCTATTTAAGAGACATCTATGTTTCTATCCCTGGTTTCTATCAGGATATGAGCACATTTTGTCAGTAATGCGGCCGAGTGAATACAAGACAAGGATTCCCCTCCTTCAAGTACAAATTGCCATGGGGGTGTTTTTACAGCACACCAGGGAGCCTTCTGCCTTCTGCTAACCAGTTCACTAGTACACTAGGTTAGATTCCGACACCTGTCGGCACCTGTTTCCTAATAAACATTTCACAACCATTAAAAATGTACAATTTGTATGACAATTACAAAGGTTTTCATGCACACGGGCACCCACACGCACACACACACACACACACACACACACACACACACACACACACACACACACACACGCAAAACAATGTGTGTGCGTGTGCGTGTGTGTGTGGAAAAACATCCACCGAGGACTGCGTAATTTCGGAGTAGGAGCCAAATTGCCAAATTGGGAAATGTGTAGTTTCAGAAGTCTACATGTATTCCTGCAGCATAACATAAAATATATCATGGGTCATCAAATTATCTGTTCTAATTCAACATCCATAATTTCAGTGAATGCAGGAACATGTTAAACATTATGAGGCACAACACGACTTAGGGTTGATCTAAAATAAACACGCGCACTATCATGCAAGACGAACTGCAGAGGTGGTGGTGGTTTAGGATTGAAGGAGAAATAACGCTGCGGGTAGTTAGTCGTCTACTTTACCTCAGTTCAGCCTCTCCACTTATCCAAAGGGTGCCAGTTATTGTGCGCTTCGCGCAGCGGATGAGAGGGAAAGTGGGAGTTCTGGAGAGGAAAGCAATAGGGGTAACATCATCCCTACTCTCCTTTGGGCTTTATCACTTTTGTCAGAAGCGGTAGTAAGTGTTTTAATAAGCGTTTCTGCTCGCGCATCGCTGGATGGTGTTTTTTTGGAAGCGTCTCTCGGACTCATTAGTAAAGACTTTTTTTCCACGCTGAATTTCCAGGCATGGAGTACCCAACTGTTTCAACAGCGGATCTCCGCGACCTACATACCGCTTCTTTTCATAATTTAAACGTAACTTTTTTCGACGACCCTGTGCTGGTGAATCCGGTGGGAAACGGCACCGGCCCCGCGAGCAGCAGGGACAGCACAAACCTGATCATTGCAGTCTGCATCACGGCGCTCTACTCTCTGATCTGTGTGGTGGGGCTGGTCGGGAACGTCCTCGTTATGTACGGTGTGGTGAGGTAAGAAAGCACCACCTATAAAGAAGAAGAAGATGGAGAATACATTCCCCTGGCTATTAAAACAAACAAACAATATTAGACATGCAATTTATGTTTTGCTTAAACGAGTCTCTTTGAAATTCGATTCAAGAAAGACCATTCATAAATGTGCGTGTGGTGGCTCTGGCAATGCTAAAGCGTTTTATGTGAAGCTTAGCTTACAATATAGTTATGATTTGTGATTGTTATTGGGGCTGACGGGGCTATGAAGATCTAATGTTATTCGCACCCACCCACACATTAACCACCAAGAAAAAGAGGTGGAGGGTGGAGGTAGGGCAGGGGGTGAGAAGGTAGGGTGGGGGTGGAGGTAGGAGTGGAGTGGAGGTAGGGGTGGAGTTAGGGTGGCGGGTTGAGGTAGTGGGGGAGAGGCTGAGGTAAGGGTGGAGGTAGGGGTGGTGGTAGAGTGGGCGTTGGAGGTAGGGTGCAGGGGAGGTGGAGGTAGGGTGTGTGGTGGAGGAAGGGTCGGAGGGCCCAACGTAGGGGTGGAGGTAGGGTGGAGAGGCAGAAGGCTGGAGGTAGTGTTGAGGGGTGACTAGGGTAAATGAGCTCAATCATTTAATTAGATGATTTTCCTATTGGACTGGAATGTCTGCTTTATTGCAGACTGGTGTTGAAATACCTTAATTGGACTTTATACTTCTGTGAACATAGCAAACATAATTTGGAAAAAGGTTATTCATAACCTTTACACACGAGACTGCAGTATGTGCCCTTTGGCAGAATATACTAACCATAATCTGAGACAAATGTATAGAATTTAAATTAAGAATTAAAAAGGTATATTTAGGCTAATATAAAGCGCCTCAATGCCAAGACTAATTGGTGGCCCGCAAAAAACAATAAACAGAACTTAGTGGTAAGATAACAGTGTTCAGTTGTTACCAATATTGGATGGTTTGCGATGTGCCCTTTCTGATGTCTTGTTAATAAAACTCTGAAGATGATCTACTGCCACACAGGAATGAAAGCACACAAACATCAGCCGGCAATGTCAACTATGGCAGCAGACCTTGGCTTCTACTCTATTGTGGTGTAGAAGCCTTCTAACGTAGCATTACATTCACACCATGCAAGGCGACATCCAGCTCGTGGGAGCCAGTTAGGATTAGGTGCCTCGATCTGGCAACCTTCCGGTTACAATCATTACCAAACATCATGACACATGAAAGCAGCATCCTCATTTGTACCCTCCCCATTACTTCTCTTCCTCATCAGGTACACCAAGATGAAGACTGCCACCAACATCTACATCTTCAACCTGGCCCTGGCGGACGCCCTGGCCACCAGCACGCTGCCCTTCCAGAGCGCCAAGTACCTCATGAACACGTGGCCCTTCGGAGAGCTGCTCTGCAAGGCAGTCATCGCCATTGACTACTACAACATGTTCACCTCCATCTTCACCCTGACCATGATGAGCGTGGACCGCTACGTGGCCGTGTGCCACCCTGTGCGCGCCCTCGACTTCCGCACGCCCGCCAAAGCCAAACTCATCAACGTCTGCATCTGGATCCTCTCCTCTGCCATCGGAGTACCCGTTATGGTCATGGCCGTTACCAAGGAGACGGAGACAGGTGAGGCTGTGTTTGGTTTCCCCCTGGAAAACTTGTAAAAGAATATAACTACTTTATGTTTCATGGTCAGTAGCGAAAATGTGTGTGCGGTATTCAGAACGTCAACAAGCTCTTTCTAATGTGTGTTTATCTGCACCGGGTTATATATTCGCTCTAGTTGCTCCATGTGGCCCTGTGCTAAAGCATCCATCCTTTTGTGTCCTCAGGCAGGACTGTGTGCACCCTGGGGTTCCCCAAGCCACAGTGGTACTGGGACATGGTGACCAAGATCTCTGTGTTTGTCTTCGCCTTCGTGGTGCCAGTGCTGGTGATAACTGCTTGCTATGGCTTGATGATCATGCGTCTGAAGAGCGTTCGCCTGCTCTCTGGCTCCAAGGAGAAGGACCGCAACCTGCGGCGCATCACCCGAATGGTGCTGGTGGTGGTGGCAGCCTTCATAATCTGCTGGACACCCATCCACATCTTCATCATCGTCAAGACCATGGTGACCATCGACCACAAGAACCCTCTGGTGGTGGCTGTGTGGCACCTGTGCATCGCCCTGGGCTACACCAACAGCAGCCTCAACCCCGTGCTCTACGCGTTCCTGGACGAGAACTTCAAGAGGTGCTTCAGGGACTTCTGTCTGCTCAATAGAGCCCGCATGGACCAGAGCAGCTTCTCCAGGGCCCGAAACACCACCCGGGAGCCCGTGTCCGTGTGCGCCCGGCCAGAGTCCATCAAGAAGCCTGTATGACTAGGCATGGGCCCTGTGGACGGCGTGCCGGGCAGCAGGACCGTGCAGGAGGATCTGCAGACGGAGGACCTGCAGACGGAGGTCACTCAGCTCTCCACCACCGAGGTGTGATCCTCTCTCAGCTGCAATGTGTTGATCCATTGTTGGATGGTGTCATGGATGTCGTGGAACATCGACCCCTGATTGATCTTCATTGTTCACATGGAGGGAAATACAGGAAAGCTGCCTAACATGATCTGAGTCTGTGCTCCGCTGAGAATCTATAGCAGAAAAAATATTAACGTAATGCTTTGAAACTTGTAATTCTCTTCACCTTGCCTCCATCATAGCTGACATTTTACAGTGTATATACAGTATTGACAACAGTATTGTTCAGGTGATGAATTGTTGTATTGAACTATTCAAATATCTTGTGCTGCCTTTAAACCTGTGAACAAGAGCAAGGACATGTGAAGAAAGGTTGAGGTTGAAAATGAATCTGTAATTCAGGTATTTTTTATGGTTCTTTATGGTGAGAATCAGGAATGCAGGAGCAACACAGAATCACAGACTTCTACAGATTCTTAACCCAGGAACTGTGGTTGATTTTTCAATCTAAACTCCCTGCCATTATCCGATACACATTTCTATTTTACCTGTAAAAAATGTATTGTTTCTGTGGCAATTTAACTTTTGTAAAATGTTAAGTGATATTTGTTATTTATTCTGCTGACTGGTGTGATTTGACTGCTATGGTATAAGCTTTATTGTAAACTGTTATTTATTGCTATATAACCATGTATACATACATAAATAATATGGATGTTGTGTCAGACTTTATCTTTATCTATCTACTGTATCTTAGTCTTCATACAAGCATAAAGTGGGTGTTTATGTTGCTATAAAGTACAGCTCTTCACGACTACAAAACTCTGTACCTAATGCCTTATGTGTGTCCCGTTGGCCTATTTCACACACATACTTCATTTTGTATTGTATGGGTATTTATTATCCACTATTTATTGATTATATGTATTTCATTGGACAAATAATTGTCATTTACGATTCAAACTTAAACAAATACATTATGGTTTTAGTGCTTTAGGATTTAAAGCAGCTCCATGAAATCACAGCTAAAGTAGGTCAATTCAAGTGGACAGCACATTGGAACCATTTTCCTTGTCTAATTAACTACTACTACTACTCCAGCTTTGTACTTAACCCAGACATTATCCTAAACAGAGCAAGCGTACTTGAATTTAAGTATTGTTTTGTTGGTTTCCGGTAAAATAAACAATGTGACTCATGGGATCTTTAGGTGTGGTTTAAGATATTAACGACCTGTATGCATATGATATACCACTGTGACGTCTCAGGGGCCACTGACATCAGAGGAGAAGGCTTACTTAGCGGGGAGCAGATCAGCTGCTCGGAGACTGGAGCATCAAATATACATGGCTTCCCCTTGGAGCTTATTGAACTAGACAACCTAAATAGTTCTGAAATTATTATTTCAAAAGCCATTTAAAATGGAATAACTCATGAGGTCAAAAAATACAAAAACAATCACTACCTGCTGTATATATATATACATATCTATAGAAGCCTTGAGGACTTACTTACTTACGGTGGTATAACCTTTTACTGATATGAAGTCATTAAATAACCCAATATTTAGAACAGAAGTCATAATGGATTTATGGTTAATTTGGGCCATATGTGAAAACAAAATAATTTTGCGGTTGAGAGATAATAACGATGGTTGACCTATACTAATGCATATTGTGAAATAAATGTGATTGTCTGTGTTTGTTGCAGCAACAAACACACACACACACACACACACACACACACACACACACACACACACACACACACACACACAAGCAAAAGCACTGAAGTATTCATAATAGCTTTGAATATTGCAATGCTCGTTTTCCCCTAGTGGTCTGGAGAGCTCGGCCACAAGATATTTTTGGAGCAAGTTATCAGCCTCATCCAAACTCGCATTTCCGAGCCTCTCCTGTGGACCTCGGACCTCCATAAAGGACTGAAGTGCTGCAGCTGGCTAATGGGGCTTGACAGCTCTGCTGGGGCATTTAACACATTACTAGCCAAGCAAATCAAACACTACACTTCCACCTCATGATCCATGACGTACTGCAGCACCAGTAGCAGTGAGAAATGTGTTTAACCCAGCAGTGACTTTGCATCCATTGAGTCACCTTTAAAACGACATTACCTCCAGGATCTGTATTAGTCTGCGTCTAGCGAGGTGGCCTTTGACCTCGCACCAGGATGCACACAGAACTCTCCAGCAGCAGCTGGTCAGAACACTTTGAAACAGAAAACATGAAAACCTTTGAGCTCCAAATGGAATCAGTTACGTTCATAATTATAGATACGTATTAACTCTGAGATGCAATTTGGCAAAAATGCTTTCAGCGATGGCACCTTGCTACCAGACAGCTCAGGGCATCTACTTGAGTGAGATGGTTACATAATAACAAACAGTGGCTGCAGGCGGCAGCATGCTCGTTTCAGAGGCCATGGTGTCTGCTCTGTGCTGCTATGGAGCCATGATAGCGATAAGAACTGGGTGCCATCTGCTCTCCAAGAGGCCTCCCGTGGACCACTGGAGACAAACCCTCTCTTCTCAAATGCCGCTTTTCCACCGCCAGTACCTACTCGACTCGACTCGACTCGACTCGACTCGCCACGCCTTATTTGCGTTTCCATTGGCAAAAAAAGTACCTGGTACCTAGTACCGGGTACTTTTTTTTAGTACTACCTCCGTCGAGGTTCCATGCCAGCGGAGTAGGTACTTTTGTGTGACGTAAACAGGCTGCTGGTAACTGATTGGCCAGCGGCTGTAAATGGGAATATTCACTCAAGTTAAGTTGTGTCCGGCGTGGTTGGAGTCCACGAACCCGCTCCCGAGGGGGACACTGATCAGCGTTTCGCCGTGTGTGTCGCTCCTTTCCCGGGGCTAGTTAGGCTGCGCGTCGTTATGTGTGTCGGGCGTGGTTGTGTGTGTCCGGCGTGGCTGGAGTCCACGGACCGGCGTTTCGCTGTTTCGTTTCAGTGTCGTTCCTTTCCTATAGGGCTCGAGTTTCGCCTCTATCAACGTTACCGTATGACAACAATAGACGCGCAGTCATTGCGCTTTTTATTTTATTTTATTTTATTTCCCATCATAACCTTTCCCGGGAATCAGGAAATAGTCTTGATCAGATTCAGATTTCCCGGGAATCGCGTCTCCCGTGATTAAAACCTAATGACGACCCGCCCATGGTGGAGAGGTTCTTTTCTACGACCCGCCCACATTGAAGAGGTACTTTTTTAGATGGAAACGCAACCAAACCGAGTTGAGTCGAGGCGAGTCGAGTCGAGTCGAGTTGGTACTGGCGGTGGAAAAGCGGCAAAAGTCTGGCTCTGCCACGCTTTTATGCGTTACCAAATTAGACGTTCATGTTGTTTTTCAAAATGACAGCGTTAAATAGGCTTGATGATGTGTGACATTAGGGCAGTCCAGGCAGGGGGGCCACCGACCAATAGTACCCCATCGTGTTGCGCTCTGACATTGGCATGAGGAACATGTACGTTGACTTGTGTTACAAGAAGTCACACACGCACCCCACGGTGTCTCTCCCCTCGGTCCTTGCAAGCTGTTTACATCTAGGGAACAAGATAAACACTCAGCCACTGAGACCTCTTTGAGAAGCTTGTCCTCTCTGAAGAGCCTCCACAGCTGTTCTGCCCACTCCTCTCCTCCCATTGGATGAGGGAGCCAAATCTATCAAGGCAATCTTCCATAATTACAGTGGCACTCCAGAAGCAATATAAGGCCAGTAGCTGAAGAGCATCGGAGAAACAACGTTTGGGAACGCTTATTTGTTTCCTGGTAATGAAACAATTATTTTGTTTCCTGTGCTCTTGCTTGGGCACTGACATGCAGTAATTCAGCTGTAATTCATTCTCGTTATTAGTAACATACAGACATACATAACATACATAACATACATATACATACACAACATACATACAGGGCTTCAAGAGGAACAACAAAGATGTACTACACCATGGTAAGGGTTGGATACTTTCTGCATGGCTGGATTCTTTTTTTCCAAGCAATGATCATTATTGCCACCAGTGGCATGTGGGGGCGAAATCCTATTTGAACATAGAGTTAATATGTGGTCAATATAGTGTACTGTCTCTTTTTCAAATGTTCTCACTTCATCCCAGAGCAAGGACGTTATCAGATTCATGTGCAGCATGGCAGGCATCACGTGGTCTCTCACTCAACACTCAAGCAAACACATATATGGCAGATTAGCTAGGATATCGCTCGCAATCACATTTGCTCGGACAATTTCAAGCCGTTATGTACTTGGGAATGGACTTTGGACGAAGGGGGCCGATTTATGGCAAGTGACGGGCCCTTTAACACAGTTAGGTCCTGTTTCCAAGGAGACACAGAAGATGCCATGGTAGTCGCCTAACTCGAGTTTTGAACATTATATATCTGGGACATCTTTAAAGACAGCCCTGTCAATCCCACAGGCCGACTCGTTCCTGGGCTTTGTGAAGACACAACGTCAAATCAGTTGAGTATTCAAAGTCCTCTGTAAGCCAAGCATATCAACGTTAGAGCCAACACATGACTCTTGTATAAAATATAAAAACCTGAAATGTGATCGCCGTCTTTGACGCTCGTTCATAACATGTCGAAAGCCTGCCCTGCACGGCGGTGAGCAAACTAGTGACAAAGGGCATGTGTCTAAGCGGTGAGCGATGAAAGTATTGTGGGGAGTACTGAAGCAATTTTCTGTGATTAGTTTTCCTCCGTACTTGATTAAAGTCAGAGAGCTGCGGTGGCGTGGGGCCCGCAGGGCGCTGGAGTGGATCGGTCTGCTCTGTGAGGACGATAGGTGGGATCACAATCGCTGGTGCTGCCTGGAGAACATTCTTTCAAACCTTGTGAATGTAATCTATTAATTGCTGGAATGGTCATCGTCTTCTCCACCATTTGGATACGCTGGTTACACAAGGCAATGCTTTTTTCAGGTCACTGAAACATCTGTGCAGGTGAATGACACATGAAGACACTCACTGCTTTAGGTCTTAAAATAGCCATCAGACCAGATTCAATAGAAAACATTCTAGATTATCACAAACTGGGGTCCTTTACTGAGAATTATGGAATGCTGCCGTTGGTAAAAAGAATGTTTGAAATATCAATAATTATCTTGCAGTGTTATATCGTAGTTTTATAAAACGGGTGGTTTAAATCAAGCGATCTGTTTGGTTCCCAACTGTTGTATATTGAGCGTATACACACAGCTATGACGCCCGTTCAGTTTACAGAGTTCAGTATCACTCCGCGCCTAACTTGAACTGTTGTTTATTTATATATAAAAGCAATAGCATAGATCACTGAAGCCTAAAAATGTGTTGATTGATGGAGACGGTGGAAATGTTGTAAAGCAGTAGGCACACGGTGAGTGAACTCGATAGTAGGCTAAATTGCCGGCGAACCAAGCTGCCCTCTCTAGCCTTCTCTCTGAAGGACGCTACAGTGTGTTGCATAGCAACCGCCGTAAACTTTGCAGGCAGCCAGGAGGGACTACTTTTTTGTATTCGTTAAAAAAAATGCTTTCTGTTTTTTTCAAAATTGAGGGTGTCTATGATAAGGTGACCAGATTTCTGAGACAAAATCCGGGGACATTTTGGGCTCAGCGGTGTAAAAACCTCCAAACGTGTAGTGTTTTTGTCATAGAAAACTAAAACGGGGACACTGCCCCATCCCCCCTGTCGGACGGGATTGTTGCCGGGAGGGTTCGGGATTGCGGACGGACGGGATTGTTGACGGGGGTGTTTGCAGTCGGACGGGATTGTTGAGGGGGGGGGGGGGGGGTCAGATCTTTCTTTCAGTCACAGTGAAATCCGGGGACATTTCCGGGGACAGCAGTAGCCTGGGACAAGTTACTGAAAACGGGGACTGTCCCCGGAAACCGGGGACGTCTGGTCACCCTAGTTTAGACACCCACGTTTTAAGCCGTTACAAGCGCGCAGCGTTTGACCCTCGCCATTCAAAACCATGGATGATTATTTCTAATGTTGAAAATAAATGAAAAATAGGGATAATGTGGTCTTTGGTGTATACGTTTGCATAAACCCGACGTTATTGAGCTAGTTTAATTCAGGTGTAGGCCTACGCCTTTTTTGGTAAATACATTCATGGGGTGGTCTAGTTTACCTCAGCAGTAGGCCTACCCGTACTTACCAATTACATCCATGGGATCCCACTGTGAGGGATTTATGGCTCAACGTCGCCCCCTAGCGTGCATCAGCTCTACCCCATCAAAATGCATCGGTTTACATTTCGTTCCGTGTAGCACGAAACAAGTCAAGACAATCGTGCTCTGGGACACGATTCAATAGATAACGTTCGCGCGCATGAGCACGAAATTGCGTGATACCGCAATTATATCATTATATCAAATATATCATTCTGTCATTTAGCAAACGAGATGTTACTCAAAGTCGCTCGAGTTAGTATTGGATGTGTCATTAAGGCAGGGTTGCCTTAATGGGACTTTGGCTGGAGAGAGAATCTGCAAAATGTCAGCGGGCGTGCGAAGAGCGCGCGGCGAACATTTTTGATAACCATAACCCAAATTTCGTTTACTTAGTAGGCCTATCAACAAATTTAAGGAAGCCCAGCAAACATTTTCTCGACCTGCGTCGAAGCGAACAAGTCCAGTCGACGTCGAGTCACGACGTGACTTCATTTCGACATGAAAACATTATCATTAGAGGAATGGTGATTTCAAGGAAGATTTATTTTAGAGTGGTGTAACCGAATAAACACTCCCAGCAAACATGTAGCCTATGCATTCAACAAGTCTAAAATACGCCGGGTCACAACGTGACTTTATTTCGACCATTTGCCGACATGAAAACATATATGCCGCTACGGAAATGGTGATTTCGAGGAAAGCTTGTTTGACCGTTGTGTAACTGAATAAACACTGTTTATATCGCTATTTAACTTAACAACGATGTAACTTTGTAACATTAGTGTGAACGGTAATGTTTACACATTAATAGTATTATTGAAAAGTGTTATTATTCCAAACGCAATATGCTATCATGTATATGGCCAATATAGGTGCTAAAATGTTTTATTCCAGCATTTACTCAAGTTCCATTGAGGAACTATTTTTCCTTGCGCACCAACACGTAATCCCTCCAACGCATGCGCAGGTGATATCAGTTCGCCGTCAAGTAAAGTTCGGCAGCATGCAAGAGCTGCAGGTGAGTTTCGAAAAGACACTGCAATTTAAAATGCAACTGTATTTGTAGAGACATTACCCTTTTATTATTTGCATGCTAAACTGTTGAATTTGAGGCTACATGGTGTATTCTCATGGATAGCGGGTTTTCGTATTTGTAACGTTACATACGAACTGGGAGCGGGAAGCTAGCAGGCTAACGTTAGCTTAGCCCTGAAACGGGACGCTGCTGCCTCCCAGCTGGGGAGCAGCAGCGTCCCGTTTCGGGGCCAACGGTGGCTGTGTGTTCTTGAACATAAAACACGGGTGGCAAAGCCCTTTCCCCGTGCATTACTCCTGTGAACTGTTAGTCAATTTTAGGACCCATTCTTCTCATTATTCATAGCGAGAAGGGTGATAGCGTCCGATGTAGCGAGCTAAATGGACTGGATGTAGCCACAGGTAGCCCTTGAGGCTGGGGCGCTGGATGGTGAGGCAGTCTTCGTCCACTGAGCCATACACTTGTGTTTTTTGGCCAGTCAAACTTCTCACTCTCACCAAACCTTGTACTGGTGTTTTCTTTCCAGCTGCTGTGAAGAGATGGAATCCCAAGGCCACAGATACATAAATCGAAGCAGCCATGAGTTGACACCTGAAACATGCACCTGCAAGGACTGGGGGGATGGGATTTTGGTCCCAATAAGTTTTCATTTTGTTGTTTAAAGAAGATGTAGGCCTACTTGGGTATAAATAAAATGTTTTTGATGCAGTGCACTTTATACCCTGAAATCTGTCTTTTGTTGAAGATTAATAGGACATGTATTCATGATTTATTGATAAGAGTATGCATAATTAAACAAAATATTATAGATGTAGCCAAATATTGCTGTCCTTTTGATATGACCAAATGCTCTATAGGCTACATTTGGTTCTATCTATACATCATGTCGGCAAAGGGTCGAAATAAAGTCACGTTGCGACTCGACGTCTATTGGACTTGTTGACCACACGGTTTGAGGTAAATATGTTTACAACAGATTGAGAAATGTTTAATTATCTACATGCAGCACAAGAACTGCTTGTTATAGGTTCAGTGGGTAGCTATACTGAAAACCGTAAATTGGGGCACACTACAAGGTAACTGAAATGTAGCTTAATACTATTTTTTTTTTCATAATTAAGTGGGTATTTAGTGTATTGGCTTAAAAGTAAATTTCATGTAGGTTGAAATGTCGTCTATACAACGTCGAGACGACGTGGATTGATGTCGTCTATGAGACGTCGAAACGACGTCGGTCGAAAGACCGACGTCAGAAAAACTTTCATATCAGCCCCTCAAATCGACGTCGTTTCGACCTCCATGACCAACGTCGATTAGACGTCTAATTGACGTCGAAATGTTTGCTGGGAGGCTTATATAAAAGCCATTGGCTGTTGTTGACGTAGGACATTCAAAATGTGTTTAGATATGTTTTAATCATGCATTTAATCATGCATTGACATGGGAACACAGCTGTATACTGATACCTGCTGCCATAGATATGTATTTCCTCAGAATTTATTCCCAGTCTGACCAAGAAATAAGGAATTTAACAGAAGGTAACAGTGTGTCATGGCCTTTAATTAGGGACCGAGCCAAACATGGCAAGGACCCTATTGAAACCCTCGTGTTTATTCTTCCGCCGAATTAGGGACCGAGCCAAACATGGCAAGGACCCTATTGAAACCCTCGTGTTTATTCTTCCGCCGATTTTTCTCGCTCTTCGACTGCATTTTCCCCCCCCTGAACATATACGAAAACGAAAAAAAAAATTTTGGTGCAATTGTGGGGACTGGTGAAAAATTTGATATTCTAGCCCTCAAATTCACATTCGCCCCTAGGTGGCGCTATAGCAACTGTTCAAAAGTGCAAACTTTGCACAAGCAGCACGCGTCACCGGTTTGACCTACACTCATGAAACTTTACACACACATGAAAATCCTCATGATGAACAAAAAAGTCTCTTGAACTGAACATTTCCTGGTTGCCAGATTTTCCGCCATTTTGAATTATGTTAAAAACAGCAAATTGCCTAAGGATCCCAGGTTTTTCGACTTTGACAAAAATCCTTTGGCAGATATCATCTATGGCCGATTATCTTCAATATGACTTAAGGATTAGTCTGTACAATAAAATTTCAAGCTCCCATGAGCCATTGAGTTCTAAAATGGGTGTGGTTGAAAATGCCTAAAAAGTAAATTGCTCATATCAACATCAAGTTGGACTCCTATGATGTTGACCCAGATACAAAAGTTGTTCAGAATCAAATTCTGAACAAGAGGAAGTAAAAAAAAATTAAAATGGGGCGTGCCATCGGAATGGGCGTGGCCTGTCACTAAAAGCGCCACAGTTCATAGACACAATGTTTGATTTGAGCGGAACCAACTTAGTGGCCATTGAGGACCAAAGTTTCAACTGCTCAAGTAAAATGAAGTCGATTGCCAAAACAACATGGCCGCCAGAGGAGGGTAAATCACTCAGCGGAGACCGTAATAGTTATGGTGGAGACCGTAATAGTTATGAATATGAAATTCACAGGACACGTGTAGACTGCTGCCTGTAGCTCACATACCAAAATTCGTGTTTCTATTTTTTGTAACGCCCCCTACAGGAACTTTAAAAACCAGCCCCTGCGCCACGTTTCACCAATATGTATGAAACTCTGTATGCACGTACAATGTGGCAATACCTACAGAAAAGCCTCTTGGACCCATGCCCCAAAACCCACCGGAAGTCGGAAATTTTTATTTTTTCATTTGCACTCTCGGCGGCCATTTTGAAATTCTTTCACTTTTTGGCCTTGTATTTGAATGAACTCCTCCTAGGGAATTTATCGGATCTGCTTCAAAATTGGTCAGTACAGTCATGAAGTGGTGCTAAACCAAAATCGTGCTATTTGTGACTGTACGTTGAAGGGCGTGTCCGTGGCATGCCGTCAAAGTTGGCCATTTTTGAATTCCGTCGCCTTGTATTTGAACTAACTCCTCCTAGGGAATTTATCGGATCTGCTTCAAATTTGGTCAGTACAGTCATGAAGTGGTGCTGAACCAAAATCGTGCTATTTGGGACTGTACGTTGAAGGGCGTGTCCGTGGCGTGATGTCAAAGTTGGCCATTTTGAATGGAATTTCACTTTTTCGCATTGTAATTGAACGAACTCCTCCTAGGGAATTTATCGGATCTGCTTCACAATTGGTCAGTACAGTCATGAAGTGGTGCTGAACCAAAATCGTGCTATTTGTGATTGTACGTTGAAGGGCGTGGCCGTGGCGTGCCGTCAAAGTTGGCCGTTTTGAATTCCGTGGTCTTATTTTCGCTTTTTTCCACTTGTATTTGAACGAACTCCTCCTAGGGTATTTATCGGATCTGCTTCACAATTAGTCAGTACAGTCAAAACATGGTGCTCAACCAACGCCGTGTTATTTGTGACTGTACGTTGAAGGGCATGGCCGTGGCGTGCTGTCAAAGTTGGCCATTTTGAATGGAATTCTTTCACTTTTTCGCCTTGTATTTCAACTAACTCCTCCTAGGGAATTTATCGGATCATTGATGTAGGGTTAATGAACATGTAATTCAGTTAAATGTGGTCTTACATGTTAATGTCAAAACAATCAGTAGGACACCACAGGGCACCTCTGCTTCTACAGATTACATAAATTCGCGAAATTCTTTTGCAGTGATGAACGGGACCTCGTGCCGGCTTGCGGCTGCGTCACGTGCGGTCCTAACATGTGCACATCTTGCCAGCACACATGTTACGACGGCACGTGACGCGGCCGCAAGCCGGCGCAAATTTTTTTTAAAACTGCGCTTTTTTAAAACTGCGCGCAGTGATGAACGGGACCTCGTGCCGGCTTGCAACTGCGTCACGTGCGGTCCTAACATGTGCACATCTTGCCAGCACACATGTTAGGACGGCACGTGCCGCGGCCGCAAGCCGGCGCGAGGTCCCGTTCATCACTGCGCGCAGTTTTAATTTATTTTTGATTTTGTTTGTTTGCATGTGTTTCTTTTTTGGGGGAATATAATATTTATTGAATACATTCAGTGCTCATGCTTTCAGTATTTCTATTAATGCTGTTTGGCTTAATACTAACTGGAGATGATGTATTCAATAGAAGAATCTTATTTGTTTCAGTTGCCATCTTGCCTGTTGGAGATCATCTTTGCTGAGGTTCTTCATGATGGAGACAGAGCTCTAATGACCCTGTCCCTGGTGCCTTCCTGCTTCAGAGAAGTGGTGGAGAGGGAATACTTCAAGAGAAAAGTGCATTTTCTGTGGCTTGACAGTAAGATTACAAAAACGGTCGTAGCTATACTGGTTGCATACTGCATGTTTTCCATGTTAAATCAATTTGAGAAATCATCTTATTCTCAAAATTGTTGTAACAACAGGTGTTGCAACAGGTGTTGCAAACTGGACCATGTTCTCGGCACAATACAGGGCAGACTTTTACAAAATGTACACTCTGGATATGTGTGAAGAGTGAAGGGTGACTTTCAAAAACTGCATACCAGGTATGAAAATTATGCATGGAAATGTAATGAGTACTTCTTTCAGTTATTGCTACCTAAAGATGGCAGTGAAAACTTGTTTTGTTTTTAAAACTTTTGTAGAAGTTGTTGCAAAGACTGTAGTGTGTTGACCAAGTACTTGAAGACAAATTTATTCCTATTCCATGGGCATCCATAAGGCAGTAATGATGGTCTCATGCAGTAGTAAAAGAATAATAAATATGGATATAAATAATTTAATAACTAATAATTGTAGCCGTTTAAAACTGACACAAGTAAACATTGCAATTACAAGTAATAAAACCCAAGAGACACAAAAATATAACCTTACAGTGGGTATCTCTATGGGTAGAATACTGACCAGAGGACTTCTAGACACCAAGGGTTTCTTCAATGTGATAATCCATAGAAAATAAAGGGGGGCCCTCTAACAAGGACTGTTTTTATTTAGCGACAGGCTACAGGAAAGGGGAAAAGAGGGGGGCTGCGGGGCATCTACTCCGAGAACTCGCACGCTGGCTTCTGCTCTCACACACAATAAATGGGCCATGGGTTGGTGGGTGAACATTAATTTATTTTTATTTATGATTTTATTTGGTTGAAAAGTTTCCAGGATGCTGTGAATGTTGGTCGAAATAGGATCTACAGAGGGGCAACTCCAAAATATATATGAAAATGCTTTGTGTCCATGTTTATGCCACATCGGGATTTGGATACACAACTAATACTTGTTAGTAGGATCAATTATCTATTGGTTTTTGTCTTCTCATGGAATTTGTTGACAGAATATATCACTAGATTTATCCTTTCATATATGTCACTCAATATTTCTGATGTGACTTATTGAGTTGATGATGAATTGTCTGCGGGGGGGGGGGGGGGTCATGCAGGGTCGATTGCAGGGTCATGTCAAAATAAAATGATATCGCTGGGGGGGGGTTATGCATAAAGTGATCAGAGGTCCAAATCCCTCCGGGATAAATAACCAACAGTCCCTAAGTTACATAAGTTGCAATTTACAACAGTTTACAGTTACTTGTGGAGACCACGAGTGGTTTTACCACAAGTCCATTGGGTTGAATTTGTTATTACCCAGTGTGCTTTGTGGAATGGTCTCAATGTTTTGTTTTATTTCATGTGAATAGCCTAGGCCTAGTTTACTAGTAGGCCTTTTTTTCAGAAAGCAGATGTTCGTCACACGATGTCATTGATGTGAAATATTAATGGAGGCTATCGGGTGACAGCGGCAGAGGGCTAACCTGCTGTGGGACTCCCAGCATCCTGCTCTTAAAGGTGACATATTATACCACCAGGTGGGAGTGGGATTAGCCCTTACGAGCCGCTTTTTAAAAATCACAAGTGGGCGTGTGCACCTAGATGTACGATGGTAGACTGATCTATCCAGCGCACATCTAGGTGGACACGCCCACTTGTTCAAACTGCTTGCAACGGCTAATCGCATTCACACCAAGTGGTATAACATGTCACTTTTAAACACGCTGACGCTGGAGGGGTGTTCTGACAGGCAGTGTGGTGTCGTTCTGATAGGCTTTCCTTTTTTTTGTGATTATTCATGTGCGTCTTCTCTCTCCCCTGCTCTCTGTCTCTCTCCCCTGCTCGCTGTCTCTCTCCCCTGCTCTCTGTCTCTCTCCCCTGGACCAGGGCAGGACGCCCGCCTACTACTACAACTGCTCCAGAAAGTGCCACTTTGGCCACGTGAGTCGCCGCTTCAGTTTGCACCGCAGCAGCCTCTCCTCTTGTCCCTCCCTCTATCTCTTTACCCTGCTCTCCCTTTCTTCATTTTCTCCAAAGCAAATAATGAATCAAATTTATGATCTAAAGATGAAATATAGCGAGCGTATGCCCTTTTTGCAAGATCAGTATTAGGTGTTTGTGTGTGTCTCAGGCATGTACACAGTGTCGGATGTGTAATGGGACCTACCCCAGCACGCCCTTCATCAATCACTACGACACTCCCGTCAACTTCAACCAAAGGGAGCACAGGGTGAAGAAGAAGGTCAAAGGTAAGCTCTGTCTCTCTCTTCTCCTCTGACACACAGCACCCTGACCCCACTAGTTTCAGAATGCCACTGAATAATGTTGTGATTTTATTTACTATTCCCCCCCCGTCCAGAACTTGAGGAAGCCGGCCTGCTCGGCACCACACCCAAACCCCCCCACCGCCCCGGGACCACCGAAGAAGGGGCAGAGGACCAGCCACTACCACGACTACAAGAAGAAGAACCACCACCGGCAGCAGGAGAATGCCAACACCCGCCCCTCCTCCGCCAGGGTCCCCACGCCCCGGCTCCAGCTCTACCCACCCACGCCCCGCTGGCCGGCCGTCGTCTTCAAGACCAAGATGTCCGCCAAGCTGAAGCCGACACCCGTCAGCGGCGCCGCCAACCAGTGGAAGCCCAAGCGTGACGTCCCCGCCACCCAGGCTCCGCCCTCCTCCTCCACCACCACCGCCGGCGCCGCCACACCACAGAAACGCACATTCTACGAGGAGGAGTGCTTCCGGGGCGGGGAAGAGAAGGCGGCGAAGAAGAGCAGGAACAAGAAGAACCCCAACCGGCTGAACTGGGGAGCGGCGGCGACGGAGCCGCGCACGTCTCCCTTCAAGCGCGAGTCCTACACCCCGCAGCAGCTGTACGGCGGCCGTGGGGCGGGGAAGGAGAAGGGGAAGAGGGCCGGCGGGAAGAAGAGGAGGTCATCTAAAGGCGGTGGTGCAGACATGTACCCCGCCGACGAAAACCTCTTCACCATCAAACAGAGGAAAGGGAAACGCAAGCTGTAGAGCGACACGGTTACAGAGCTGAGCTGTTGGTCTTGTCAGCCTGAATTCTGTTGGTTTATATGAACACACACCACAACACACAACTGGTTGAAACACTGCAGTAGCAGAAACCTCAAAGATGAATGGAAGGCAGGTTCAGAATAAATGTGGAGATGTTTCTTCATGGTCTTCTAAGTGGGTTGGTTTATTTACTTCCATGATGTTAAGTCAAGTGAAGGCGAGTTAACCAAAATTGATATTGATAAGTGGCTGTCAAAGGAACCGATTGTTAATGTTTTACCTTAATTTCCTTATGAGTCTGCTCAACCTCTGTTCAAATAAAAAAGTTTTTGGCTTGTAAATCTGTCAAGCCTATAGACTTTGGTCTCTCATTTACTGTCATGTTTGCAAGTTCCAACTTGGAGATTGAATATAGTATAGGAGACTACCATTGTGCGTCTGATATAAGCTGGTAGTTTTCAGTGCTTTACAGTCTGCTTATTCTTGTAATAGGCCTATAAAACAGTCTTCACACCTTGTGGTTATATTCTGCTAATCAAGTTCTTGAATGGAGGACCAAGCAGAGGAATCATTCACGTTGGAAGTAATCTCAACTCACTAAACTAAACTGTGCCTACTATAACTATATAGCTTGTATAGTCTTATATCTTTACTGAAGTGAGTTTAGAGGCTGTCATAATGTTGACCATAACTGTAAATGCACACCAGTCAACCACCAGCAAGTCCCAGAGACAGAGTTGGGTCAGATATGGGAAAGGTATATTAATTATGTTACTTACATTTGACATGCTTTATGTTGTGTGTTTTTCAATGAATGTTTACTTTGCTAAGCAACGTGGAACCAGTCAGCTTCAGATATGATCCATCTTGTGGAATCTGCGCAGTCAGAAGAGCTTTGGGCCCGGTTTCCCGATAACGTCCAGTCTTAACGCGCTACAAAGACTCCTACGTTTAGACGTATCATTTGTTTACCTACATAGGCATGGTTCCCGAATGGTCTCCTACGACCAGTTCAGTAATGCAGTACATTACTGGCGTGAGATTCTGTAGAATCTTGTAATGCATACCTTATAGCAGGGTCCGCGGGTGTAAATGTTGACTGTGGGGGGGGGGATCGTGATTGTTGACGGGTTGACGGACGGACCGACGATCGGGATTGACGGGGGGGGGGACGCGTGTTTTTTGTTTTTTTGGCCGTGAGAAATTGGATGTGTGGCGTGTGTAAGCAGGCAAAAACGTGTGTCACACGGTGAAACCGTGCAAGTTGGCAGCTCTGAAATGTATAAATCGAATTACGGAGCCAGAGGTAACCAAGCTCCCAAAAAGGCAACAAAGTCAAAAAACTGGGGGTCTCTCATATATCTGAAGGTGTCTGCCATATTTGGCATTGTAATTTCATCTTAAACAACGCTCATTATCCATCCCCGTGCGGTCTTACCTATTATTAAATAATAAAAAAATAATTATAAAAAAATATATAAATATATATAAAAACAGATTAAAAAAGATATTAAAAAAATTATGAAAAAAAATTATATAAAAAAAATTATAAAAAAAAATTATAAAAAAAAAATTATATTAAAAAAAATTATAAATTAAAAAAATAATAATAAAAAAAAAATTGGACCTGCGCACAAATGTTTTTTTTTGGATCTGCGTGCATCTTTTTTTGGACATGCGCACGCGCATCTTTTTTTGGACCTGCGCGCATCTTTTTTTTTGGACCTGCGCGTGCGCATGTCCAAAAAAAAGTTATGCGCGGGTCCATCTTTTTTTTTGGACCTGCGCATGCGCATCTTTTTTTGGACCTGCGCGCGCATGTCCAAAAAAAGATGCGCGCGCGCAGATCCAAAAAAAAACATTTGTGCGCAGGTCCAATTTTTTTTTTATTATTATTTTTTTAATTTATAATTTTTTTTTTAATTTTTTTTATATAATTTTTTTTTTGTAGAATTTTTTTTTAAATATTTTTTTTTATATAATTTTTTTTATATAATTTTTTTTTTTTAATAATTTTTTTTATACAATTTTTTTTTTGTATAATTTTTTTTTTAATAATTTTTTTTATATCATTTTTTTTATAAATTTTTTTTTTTTAAGAATTTTTTTTATACAATTTTTTTTTTATATAATTTTTTTTTTCAGAATTTTTTTTAACTTCTAAATTAAGGAAATGATACAGGGAAACGAATAAATCATTACACGCCACGAGTGAACTTAATAAGCGATCGAAATACTTTTTTCAACCACCGCCTCTTTCCCTTGACATTTAGTTTTCACCTGACAAATGCGACCGATGTAATTAAGGCAACCCGGTCTCACAGGAATCCGTGAAATGAGTCAGTCTACGTGACGTTTAGTAGGCTAGCCTATATTTTAATCTAACATCTTTAATGGTAAGAGACTGCACGGGGATGGATGAGTGTTGTTTAAGATGAAATTACAATGCCAAATATGGCAGACACCTTCAGATATGAGACCCCTCAGTTTTTTGACTTTGCCTTTTTGGAAGCTCGGTTCCCTCTGGCTCCTAAATTGTTGTGCTGTGTCCTGATTGGCTGAAGAGAAATAGCCACATCGTTGCGTTCTAAAACAGGACCTGGCGATTTGACATGTTCAATCTTTGGGGACTCCTTGCAATGGCATCAGCCGCCTTGCGACGACCAGTTCACACTGCTGCAACTTTTCCCCTGCGACGTCCCAAAAGAGTCTCGTTGCGTCGCGAATCTTTGGTGTGAACTGGTCTTAGGAGACCGTCTATGTGGTATCAATGATGAATTTACCTTAACATGTTCGCTGTAACTGTTGTAATTAGAATAGTTGGTTGAATAATGGACTAGGCCAACATGGACGCAAGATAACCTAATGTGCTATGATGATATTGCTTTTGATAAGGGTGATGTGTACCTTTTTCTAAATATTGTTATGTTTTATATATATATATATATATTTTTTTTTATTTAAATTTAAATATGGTATCACTATTAAAATGTGACTATATGTTTCTGTATACAAATGTTATATCTCCTGTACATGTTTGTATATAATTGTGATATTATAGTACCTATATGGTCAAAAAAGAGAGAGATTTTCGAAGCCCGCGCCCCTGCAGCAAATATCAAATAATGACATTTCCACCAACCTCTGCCATCCCCGGCCCACCCTATACACAGACAAAGTGCAAACTGAAATTCTTAAAATGAAAATCCACAAAACGTTAATTTTGTTTAACTAGTCTTCAACACACACACGCGCACACACACACACACACACACACACACACACACACACACACACACACACACACACACACACACACACACACACACACACACACACACACACACACACACACACACACACACACACACACTCACCTCTCCATTGGCAATCCGATTGCACATTGGAATCGGGAGTACTACACTTTCCCTGATCTTTTCGGCTGCTGAGGCCTGATTCTGGCTGGTAGCTGGAAAAGGATTGTCCTTACAGAGGAGCTGGGCCACACTTTGGGTAAATACGATGGAGGCCACTCTCTGTGTGTGTGTATTGTGCTCTGGCAGTGTTCCAACAGGGCATGCAGCCCTCTGGAACCATAATTTATCTCTTTAACGCAGAGAGTGCATGTAGCACATCCCTTTTTTTCAATTTTTAAAAAAAAGTCTGATAGTTTGAAATTGCGTTGACTGCCTTGACCTCAATTGCAGTTTCAACTTTTAGGCCACTTCCAACTGGTTTTACATCCTTTATCCACTTGTTGCACATAGTGCCGCACTCTCATCAAATTCTCTCATTCTGCAAATGAAGAGTTGAATATTTTAGCCATACTGTAGCATAACGCGACCAGACGTCTGAAACCGGGACGTCTGCTCACCCTAGACTTTCTGTATCATAACGGAGAGCAAAGTAGTTCACTCAGCCCCCTTTCCTCAATGTGCCCTGCGCCACCTTCAGCAATCTATTTGACTCAATTAAAATGTATTAAATGATTTTAGTATCCTTAAAAAAGCAGTGCCGCCTGTTGATAAGATAAGCCCACTCCAGTGTTTCCCACACATAGGCCAATATTGAACAACGAGCGCCACAAATTGATTCCGCTTTTCTTATTATTTTTACTTACTAACGCGATTTTTAAATGTAACTCCGCCAGCCCGTAATCGCGCCACCGTAATGCTGCCAGTCCGACGTGTTCCCATTCCGACAGTCCTGTGCGCGTATGCAAATTAGCCATGTGCGCCAAACAGAAGAAGGGCCCTATCTTGCGCCCGGCGCAATTGACTTTCTACACCGACGCATGTGTCATTGCTAGTTTGCATCCGGCGCAAAGCTGATTTTCCCCCGCAGCAACCAGGCACCACTCTCTTGCATGTTAAATATTATGATGTCAAAGATTATTCATACGTGTGAAACTGCATAGAAATAGCGTGTGGATTGCGGAAACATTTTTTTCCCTGCATGAATGAACATGAATGAAGTATAGTAGGCTATGCCATCCGTTAAAATAATAATAATAACAATAATATATTCGAGCAAAGTATATTCCAGGCTTCCAAAACAAAATCTAGTTTTAGGGTAAATGATTGGTTAAGTTATTTGGGAAAGAACAGCTGATACAGCGGTAAGTTGTACTTTTAAATCAATGCATCTGCAAACACCGTACAGCAAACACATGTTCTTGACCCAGACATCGTGTACAAGCCCATTACTTTTAGGATTGATGAGTGTTTGATCGTGGGAAAAAACATAGTTTTACCGCGAGTGAGTATTTAATAGAATGAATGAATGAGGGTGATGCTTGGTGCGCGTGTGTGCGCGCGCCCATCTGTCTAAATGTAACAGAGTTAGAAATAGGGTCTAGTGTTGTATGTGATTTTCGCCATAATAAAGCCTTTTTGTTTTGAGTTTGTGATTTGGAGCCACCGGTGGACAGTTTGTGTATTGCGGATCTGCTGCGTTTTGTCCCTGCGCCTCTGCCGTACCCGATCAGAGAAGTTGCATGCTCTGCATCGGGTAGGTACACTGTAATAAGCACTCACTGCGGTATATTAGTTTTCAAACCGTAAAATTGTGTTTAAGTTGAAAACTTTGACATATCACATGTGTGATATTATTCCATACGTATTGTGATGATCTGGTTACATTTTAAAGTAATGATAGAAAGTTTGTTAATGCAAAGTCCGCTAGCAGGTGTCCATGCGGTTAATGTAGCCTGGGTAATACAATGTAGATATTTTACTTTGCTTGTGCAGATGCTGCATATCCAGTCCACCTTTGCCTGAAGGCATGTTTTTATTTTCTTTTTCAAAGGTATGTTGTTCCAAATATAAAATGTAAATAAGTTATGAGGATTATTAAGATAATAATATCTCTCCTATTTCTGTGCTTTTTGTATTATTGCATTAATGTCAAATGGATCAGAGAAGTTGCATGCTCTGCATCGGATGCTGCATATCCAGTCCACCTTTGCCTGAAGGCATGTTTTTCTTTTCTTTTTCAAAGGAATAAACCCAATATATTCCTAAGACGTTTCTCAATCTCTGACTGCCTTACAACCGTTACATAAACACACGCAAACACGTAAGTGTATGAGAAGGAAATCGAGTCAGTCGACCTGCGATAAGCAGCTGATTCTGAACGGACTCTTCTCTCTTCGAGATGGACGTGTTCTAACGCATTTTTAATCAATGAAATGTTAACACAACAGTAAAGCTGAAAGAAACCACCGCTGTCCTGTAACGGTACCGTAGCTCTGTGCTGTCGACACCACAGCGGGGCACAGAAACACAGGATTCACTGTGGTTTCTGTGACATGAGAAACACTAAAAATGAATACTTATGTTTTATAAAGAAAGCTATCTTAGTGGGAAAGCCACGCAACAGATTACAGTTACATACAGTAATGTTGTTATGAGGGGAGAAAGGAGCAGAAATATAGTATAGAGACAACTTGGAGCTGTGTGTGCGCGTATGTTTGAGTGAGAGACGGGAGTGGATGAGATACAGAAAAATCGGACCCCCCTCCATTCTACCTCACAGGTACAGAAGGCCTCCGAGGATGGGCCACTGAGTGCAAATAAAGCTAGTGCATCCCAGAACAACAACAGACCAAGGAGGACGCCAGAGCAAAATGCATTGTACACACAGGATTAGCAGTCCCAATGATTGAAGATGAGGACTTTGTTTTAATGATTGATACAGTTGATAGGAGGCTGACTGTTCCTCAGAAAACTAATAATTAAAAAAAATGTATTAAAAAAATAAATATAATTCATAATTCTTGATTTTAATTTACATTTATCCACATGATTGGTTGTCAGTGTAATGGCATATAGAATAGAGGAGAAAGGCCCATATGTGATGCACGACATGAATAAAGAGCCGAGTTGGGTTATGCAGGAATATTGAAATGGTAAATGGTCCTCATTTATATAGCACTTTTATCCAAAGCGCTTTACAGTGTTGACTAACAGTTCACCCATTCATACACACATTCACACACCGACGGTGGCATCGCAGGGCAACAGCCAGCTCGTCAGGAGCAATTAGGGTGAGGCGTCTTGCTCGGGACACCACGACACTCAGCTAGGAGGAGCCGGGGATCAAACCACCAACCTTGCGGTTACCAGCCAACCCGCTCTACCTCCTGAGCTAATGCCGCCCAAATGACCAAAACTGGAGAATTAATTAACAAGGGTAATCATAATATTATTAATGAAGAACTGTTATACTACCGGTAGCCTTGCTTGGGAGAACTGGATAATGACCTAGTTCCACCCCTTATGAGATAAGGGAGAAATATTTAAGGGTTTGTCTCAATGCATGGCAGAAGCAGCTGTAGATCCACGTGGAGCATCAATTTAAAGACACAGCCTTGCCGGTATTAAAATGACATCTTTATTTAATCAGAGGCAAGCAAGAGATACAATACAGTAGTTATTGAAACGTCCCACATACAGCCTCAGGCATGTGTGGAACTAAACAGTCACACTTAAAAAACATTTCTATAGAACATGGCTCTCAACCCTCCCATCAACGTGACTAAACCCATGGAGAGCCAGAATTGTATTGCTTTAAAGAAAGTGTAAACCTTAAAGCGTTAGAAGCTGGGGAAATCTTTAAAAGGCTTGCAAATCCTGGCTCTAATTGACTTACATTTACAAATCCCCTCAAGATCAAAATGCCATAAAACTCCAACCCATTCACTTTGTCAATAAAAAACAAAAACAAAAATTTGAGATTTAAAAAAATAGTCTCTCCCTCCTCATGATCTATCAAATGGATTCTGTCATTCCCCCCCCCCTCCCCCGATGCCAAGGCGGCGCGGGCCTACCAGCGGGAACCGCCCTCTCCTCGGTCCCCCTGTTCTCCAACGGCTCCGACCCGGTGCAGGATGACAGGTCCCTCCAGCTCCCCTTAAAATGGCCCCTAGTCCCGGCACATACCACCATCTGCCAACATGTCCCCGGCGGCGAGGGCTTCATCAGCTCTCCTGGGCGTGGTCTTTGACCAGCAGCACCGTGTGCTGCCCCCCGCTGGACACCGTCAGCACCGTGCAGTTCTCCAGCTGCTTGCCAGGCATCTTCAGCGGGCTCCACTCGTCGTCCTCCTCCCCGGTGCCCAGCTGCAGGTTGGTGCCCATGCCCCATCCGTAGACGACCCCTGGTGGGAGACACACCCCTTAGTTATACAACCGAACACATCCCCAAGTGACACAATACATGGAGCCTGGAGAGACACATCCTTTAGTAATACAATACACAGGAAACACATCCCTTAGTGATACAGGAGTAGACAGAGCCTGGTGGGTGCCACATCCCATAGATATACACTACATGTAGCCTGGACGTAAACACATCCTTAGTGATACAGTAAACAGAGCATGGTGGGAGCCATATCTCTGAGCTATACAGTACAGGAAGCTGGAGGCAGACACATCCCCCACTGACATCCTGAACACCAAGCACAGAACACAAATTAGAGATGTGATATGAAAAAGGACAAGGGTGCCTCTGGTTGATAGTTGTATTTGATGGTAGTTAATGCTGCATTTGTAGTGCATTGATTTGGTCTGTTAAAAGGCAGAGGTGTCCAGTTATTGAAAAATAATGCTCACCCTTGGGCGAGGTTTAGATAAAGATATGAATTATCTTTATCTAATGAAAGACATTAGGTCTGTCTGGAGACCCACCAGCGGTTGTGTGTGACTCCTAGTGGTTGTAATGCAATACAAATTAAAACTGCGCGCAGTGATGAACGGGACCTCGCGCCGGCTTGCGGCCGCCGGTACGAGGTCCCGTTCATCACTGCGCGCAGTTTTAAAAAAAAAACGCGCCGGCTTGCGGCCGCGTCACGTGCCGTCGTAACATGTGTGCTGGCAAGATGTGCACATGTTAGGACCGCACGTGACGCAGCCGCAAGCCGGCACGAGGTCCCGTTCATCACTGCGCGCAGTTTTAAAAAAGCGCAGTTTAAAAAAAAATTCGCGAATTTATGTAATCTGTAGAAGCAGAGGTGCCCTGTGGTGTCCTACTGATTGTTTTGACATTAACATGTAAGACCACATTTAACTGAATTACATGTTCATTAACCCTACATCAACGATCCGATAAATTCCCTAGGAGGAGTTAGTTTAAATACAAGGCGAAAAAGTGAAAGAATTCCATTCAAAATGGCCAATTTTGACAGCACGCCACGGCCATGCCCTTCAACGTACAGTCACAAATAACACGGCATTGGTTGAGCACCATGTTTTGACTGTACTGACTAATTGTGAAGCAGATCCGATAAATACCCTAGGAGGAGTTCGTTCAAATACAAGGGGAAAAAAGCGAAAATAAGACCACGGAATTCAAAACGGCCAACTTTGACGGCACGCCACGGCCACGCCCTTCAACGTACAATCACAAATAGCACGGCGTTGGTTCAGCACCATTTTTCGACTGTACTGACCAATTTGGAAGCAGATGCGATAAATTCCCTAGGAGGAGTTTGTTCAAATACAATGCGAAAAAGTGAAATTCCATTCAAAATGGCCAACTTTGACATCACGCCATGGACACGCCCTTCAACGTACAGTCCCAAATAGCACGGCGTTTATTCAGCACCATTTCATGACTGTACTGACCAATTTGGAAGCAGATTCGATAAATTCCCTAGGAGGAGTTAGTTCAAATACAAGGCGACGGAATTCAAAAATGGCCAACTTTGACGGCACGCCACGGACACGCCCTTCAACGTACAGTCACAAATAGCACGGCGTTGGTTCGGCACCATTTATTGACTGTACTGACCAATTTTGAAGCAGATCCGATTAATTCCCTAGGAGGAGTTCATTCAAATACAAGGCCAAAAAGTGAAAAAAATTCAAAATGGCCGCCGAGAGTGAAAATGAAAAAATTAAAATTTCCGACTTCCGGTGGGTTTTGGGGCATGGGTCCAAGAGGCTTTTCTGTAGATATTGTGACCTTGTACGTGCTTACCGAGTTTCATACATATTGGTGAAACGTGACGTAGGGGCTGCATTTTAAAGTTCCTGTAGGGGGCGCTACACACATGAGAAACACGATTTTTGGTATGTGAGCTACCGGCACCAGTCTACACGTGTCCTGTGAATTTCATATTCATAACTATTATGATCTTCGCAGAGTGATCGACCCTCCTCTGGCGGCCATGTTGTTTTTTCAATCGACTTAATTTTAATTGAGCAGTTAGAACTTTGGTACCTAACTGCCATTGAATTGGTCCCGCTCAAATCAAACATTGCGTCTATGAACTGTGGCTATTTTAGTAACGGGCCACGCCCACTTCGATGCCACGCCCCATTTGAAAAAGTGTTGACCTAATCGTGTTCAGAATTTGATTCTGAACAACTTTAGTAGAGGGGTCCAACACCATAGGAGTCAAATTAATGTAGATATGTGCAATTTACTATTTTTGGGGTGAAAAACACACCCCTTTTTGAACTCAATGGCTCATGGGTACTTTGAAATTTATCCTACAGACTAATCCTTATGTCAGAATGAAGATAATGGGCCATAGATGATATGTGCCAAAGGATTTTTGTCAAAGTCTAAAAACCTGTGATCCTTGGGGAATTTACTGTTTTTAACTAAATTCAAAATGGCGGGAAATCTGGCTACCGGAAGTGCTAAGTTAGTATCTGCAAATTTCTTCATTATGAGGATTTGCATATGTGTGCAAAGTTTCATGAGTTTAGGTCCAACCAGTGACGAGTTATGCTTGTGCAAACATTGAGATTTTGGCATAGTTGGTATAGCGCCACCTAGGGGCGAATGTGAATTTGAGGGCTAGAATATCAAATTTTTCACCAGTCCCACAAAATGTGCCAAATAAAAATGAGTTTTCGAATATGTGCAGGGGGGGGAAAAATGCAGTCGAAGTGGCTAAAAATAATAAGAAGAAGAATTAAAACTGCGCGCAGTGATGAACGGGACCTCGCGCCGGCTTGCAGCCGCCACTACGAGGTCCCGTTCATCACTGCGCGCAGTTTTAAAAAAAAATCGCGCCGGCTTGCGGCCGCGTCACGTGCCGTCGTAACATGTGTGCTGGCAAGATGTGCACATGTTAGGACCGCACGTGACGCAGCCGCAAGCCGGCACGAGGTCCCGTTCATCACTGCGCTCAGTTTTAAAAAAGTGCAGTTTTAAAAAAAAATCGCAAATTTATGTAATCTGTAGAAGCAGAGGTGCCCTGTGGTGTCCTACTGATTGTTTTGACATTAACATGTAAGACCACATTTAACTGAATTACATGTTGTAACAACTTTAACTAACATTATTAACCCTACATCAATGATCCGATAAATTCCCTAGGAGGAGTTAGTTGAAATACAAGGCGAAAAAGTGAAAGAATTCCATTCAAAATGGCCAACTTTGACGGCACGCCACGGACACGCCCTTCAACGTACAGTCACAAATAGCAGGATTTTTGTTCAGCACCACTTCATGACTGTACTGACCAATTTTGAAGCAGATCCGATAAATTCCCTAGGAGGAGTTCATTCAAATACAAGGCAAAAAAGTGAAAAAAATTCAAAATGGCCGCCAAAAGTGAAAATTAGAAATGCAAATAGCCGACTTCCTGTGGGGTTTGGGGCATGGGTCCAAGAGGCTTTTCTGTAGGTATGGGCACATTGTACGTGAATACTGAGTTTCATACATATTGGTGAAACGTGGCGCAGGGGCTGCTTTTTAAAGTTCCTGTAGGGGGCGCTACAAAAAATAGAAACACGAATTTTGGTATGTGAGCTATCGGCACCAGTTTACACGTGTCCTGTGAATTTCATATTCATAACTATTACGGTCTCCGCACAGTGATTTTGAGCCTCTGGCGGCCATGTTGTATTTTAAATCGACTTAATTTTTGGTGAGCAGTTAGAACTTTGGTACCTAATGGCCATTGAGTTGGTCCCGCTCAAATCAAACATTGCGTCTATGAACTGTGGCGATTTTAGTGTCAGGCCACGCCCATTTCGATGCCACGCCCCATTTGAAAATATGTTGACTTTATCTTGTTCAGAATTTGATTCTGAACAACTTTTGTATTGGGGCCAACATCATAGGCGTCCAACTTGACGTTGATATGAGCAATTAACTATTTTCGAGGTTTCAACCACACCACTTTTAGAACTCATTGGTGCTCTAAACTTTATTGTACAGACTAATCCTTAAGTCAGATTGAAGATAATGGGCCATAGATGATATGTGCCAAAGGAATTTTGTCAAAGTCGAAAAACCTGGGATCCTTGGGGAATTTACTGTTTTTAACTAAATTCAAAATGGCGGAAAATATGGCTACCGGAAGTGTTCAGTTCAAGAGACTTTTTTGTTCATCATGAGGATATGCATGTGTGTGCAAAGTTTCATGAGTGTAGGTCAAACCGGTGGCGAGATATGCTTGTGCAAAGTTTGCACTTTTGAACAGTTGCTATAGCGCCACCTAGGGGCGAATGTGAATTTGAGGGCTAGAATATCAAATTTTTCACCAGTCCCCACAATTGCACCAAAAAATTTTGAGTTTTAGAATATGTGCAGGGGGGGAAAAATGCAGTCGAAGTCGTGGAAAATAATAATAATTAAAACTGCGCGCAGTGATGAACGGGACCTCGCGCCGGCTTGCGGCCGCCGGTACGAGGTCCCGTTCATCACTGCGCGCAGTTTTAAAAAAAATTCGCGCCGGCTTGCGGCCGCGTCACGTGCCGTCGTAACATGTGTGCTGGCAAGATGTGCACATGTTAGGACCGCACGTGACGCAGCCGCAAGCCGGCACGAGGTCCCGTTCATCACTGCGCGCAGTTTTAAAAAAGCGCAGTTTTAAAAGAATTTCGCGAATTTATGTAATCTGTAGAAGCAGAGGTGCCCTCTGGTGTCCTACTGATTGTTTTGACATTAACATGTAAGACCACATTTAACTGAATTACATGTTGTAACAACTTTAACTAACATTATTAACCCTACATCAATGATCAGATAAATTCATTACATGTTGTAACAACTTTAACTAACATTATTAACCCTACATCAATGATCGGATAAATTCCCTAGGAGGAGTTAGTTGAAATACAAGGCGAAAAAGTGAAAGAATTCCATTCAAAATGGCCAACTTTGACAGCACGCCACGGCCATGCCCTTCAACGTACAGTCACAAATAGCACGGCGTTGGTTCAGCTCCATTTCATGACTGTACTGACCAATTGTGAAGCAGATCCGATAAATTCCCTAGGAGGAGTTAGTTCAAATACAAGGCGACGGAATTCAAAAATGGCCAACTTTGACGGCACGCCACGGACATGCCCTTCAACGTACAGTCACAAATAGCACGATTTTGGTTCAGCACCACTTCATGACTGTAGAGACCAATTTTGAAGCAGATCCGATAAATTCCCTAGGAGGAGTAAGTTCAAATACAAGGCGACGGAATTCAAAAATGGCCAACTTTGACGGCATGCCACGGACACGCCCTTCAATGTACAATCACAAATAGCACGATTTTGGTTCAGCACCACTTCATGACTGTACTGACCAATTTTGAAGCAGATCCAATAAATTCCCTAGGAGGAGTTCATTCAAATACAAGGCAAAAAAGTGAGAAAATTTCAAAATGGCCGCCAAGAGTGAAAATTAAAAATGCAAATAGCCGACTTCCTGTGGGGTTTGGGGCATGGGTCCAATAGGCTTTTCTGTAGGTATGGGCACATTGTACGTGAATACTGAGTTTCATACATATTGGTGAAACGTGGCGCAGGGGCTGCTTTTTAAAGTTCCTGTAGGGGGCGCTACACACATGAGAAACACGAATTTTGGTATGTGAGCTATCGGCACCAGTCTACACGTGTCCTGTGAATTTCATATTCATAACTATTACGGTCTCCACACAGTGATTTTGAGGCTCTGGCGGCCATGTTGTTTTTTAAATCGACTTAATTTTTGGTGAGCAGTTAGAACTTTGGTACCTAACGGCCATTGAGTTGGTCCCGCTCAAATCAAACATTGCGTCTATGAACTGTGGCTATTTTAGTGTCGGGCCACGCCCATTTCGATGCCACGCCCCATTTGAAAATATGTTGACTTTATCTTGTTCAGAATTTGATTCTGAACAACTTTTGTATTGGGGCCAACATCATAGGCGTCCAACTTGACGTTGATATGAGCAATTAAGTATTTTCGAGGTTTCAACCACACCCCTTTTGGAACTCATTGGTGCTCTAAACTTTATTGTACAGACTAATCCTTAAGTCAGATTGAAGAGAATGGGCCATATATGATATGTGCCAAAGGATTTTGGTCAAAGTCGAAAAACCTGGGATCCTTGGGGAATTTACTGTTTTTAACAAAATTCAAAATGGCGGAAAATATGGCTACCGGAAGTGTTCAGTTCAAGAGACTTTTTTGTTCATCATGAGGATTTTCATGTGTGTGCAAAGTTTCATGAGTGTAGGTCAAACCGGTGACGCGTGCTGCTTGTGCAAAGTTTGCACTTTTGAACAGTTGCTATAGCGCCACCTAGGGGCGAATGTGAATTTGAGGGCTAGAATATCAAATTTTTCACCAGTCCCCACAATTGCACCAAAAAAAAATGAGTTTTCGAATATGTTCAGGGGGGGAAAAATGCAGTCGAAGTCGCTAAAAATAATAAGAAGAAGAAGAATAATCATGAGGGTTTCAATAGGGACCTTGCCATGTTTGGCTCGGTCCCTAATAATCGGACCAAAAACAATAGGGACCTTGCCAGTTCTGGCTCGGTCCCTAATAAAACTGCGCGCAGTGATGAACGGGACCTCGCGCCGGCTTGCAGCCGCCACTACGAGGTCCCGTTCATCACTGCGCGCAGTTTTAAAAAAAAATCGCGCCGGCTTGCGGCCGCGTCACGTGCCGTCCTAACATGTGTGCTGGCAAGATGTGCACATGTTAGGACCGCACGTGACGCAGCCGCAAGCCGGTAAGAGGTCCCGTTCATCACTGCGCGCAGTTTTAAAAAAAAATTGCGCCGGCTTGCGGCCGCGTCACGTGCCGTCGTAACATGTGTGCTGGCAGGATGTGCACATGTTAGGACCGCACGTGACGCAGCCGCAAGCCGGCACGAGGTCCCGTTCATCACTGCGCTCAGTTTTAAAAAAGCGCAGTTTTAAAAAAAATTTGTGAATTTATGTAATCTGTAGAAGCAGAGGTGCCCTGTGGTGTCCTACTGATTGTTTTGACATTAACATGTAAGACCACATTTAACTGAATTACATGTTCATTAACCCTACATCAATGATCCGATAAATTCCCTAGGAGGAGTTAGTTCAAATACAAGGCGACGGAATTCAAAAATGGCCAACTTTGACGGCACGCCACGGCCACGCCCTTCAACGTACAGTCACAAATAGCACGGCGTTGGTTCAGCACCATTTTTTGACTGTACTAACCAATTTGGAAGCAGATGCGATAAATTCCCTAGGAGGAGTTTGTTCAAATACAATGCGAAAAAGTGAAATTCCATTCAAAATGGCCAAATTTGACATCACGCCACGGACACGCCCTTCAACGTACAGTCCCAAATAGCACGGCGTTTATTCAGCACCACTTCATGACTGTACTGACCAATTTGGAAGCAGATTCCATAAATTCCCTAGGAGGAGTTAGTTCAAATACAAGGCGACGGAATTCAAAAATGGCCAACTTTGACGGCACGCCACGGACACGCCCTTCAACGTACAGTCACAAATAGCACGGCGTTGGTTCGGCACCATTTATTGACTGTACAGACCAATTTTGAAGCAGATCCGATAAATTCCCTAGGAGGAGTTCATTCAAATACAAGGCAAAAAAGTGAAAAAATTTCAAAATGGCCGCCAAAAGTGAAAATTAGAAATGCAAATAGCCGACTTCCTGTGGGGTTTGGGGCATGGGTCCAAGAGGCTTTTCTGTAGGTATGGGCACATTGTACGTGAATACTGAGTTTCATACATATTGGTGAAACGTGGCGCAGGGGCTGCTTTTTAAAGTTCCTGTAGGGGGCGCTACAAAAAATAGAAACACGAATTTTGGTATGTGAGCTAGAGGCACCAGTCTACACGTGTCCTGTGAATTTCATATTCATAACTATTACGGTCTCCGCTGAGTGATTTACCCTCCTCTGGCGGCCATGTTGTTTTTTCAATCGACTTAATTTTAATTGAGCAGTTAGAACTTTGGTACCTAACGGCCACTGAGTGGGTTCCGCTCAAATCAAACATTGCGTCTATGAACTGTGGCAATTTTAGTGTCAGGCCACGCCCATTTCGATGCCACGCCCCATTTGAAAATATGTTGACTTTATCTTGTTCAGAATTTGATTCTGAACAACTTTTGTATTGGGGCCAACATCATAGGCGTCCAACTTGACGTTGATATGAGCAATTAACTATTTTCGAGGTTTCAACCACACCCCTTTTAGAACTCATTGGTGCTCTAAACTTTATTGTACAGACTAATCCTTAAGTCAAATTGAAGATAATGGGCCATATATGATATGTGCCAAGGGATTTTGGTCAAAGTCGAAAAACCTGGGATCCTTGGGGAATTTACTGTTTTTAACTAAATTCAAAATGGCGGAAAATATGGCTACCGGAAGTGTTCAGTTCAAGAGACTTTTTTGTTCATCATGAGGGTTTTCATGTGTGTGCAAAGTTTCATGAGTGTAGGTCAAACCGGTGACGCGTGCTGCTTGTGCAAAGTTTGCACTTTTGAACAGTTGCTATAGCGCCACCTAGGGGCGAATGTGAATTTGAGGGCTAGAATATCAAATTTTTCACCAGTCCCCACAAATGTGCCAAATAAAAATGAGTTTTCGAATATGTGCAGGGGGGGAAAAATGCAGTCGAAGTTCTGAAAAATAATAATAAGAAGAAGAATAAACATGAGGGTTTCAATAGGGTCCTTGCCAAGTTTGGCTCGGTCCCTAATAATAATAATTAAAACTGCGCGCAGTGATGAACGGGACCTCGCGCCGGCTTGCAGCCGCCACTACGAGGTCCCGTTCATCACTGCGCGCAGTTTTAAAAAAAAATCGCGCCGGCTTGCGGCCGCGTCACGTGCCGTCGTAACATGTGTGCTGGCAAGATGTGCACATGTTAGGACCGCACGTGACGCAGCCGCAAGCCGGCACGAGGTCCCGTTCATCACTGCGCGCAGTTTTAAAAAAGCGCAGTTTTAAAAAAAATTCGCAAATTTATGTAATCTGTAGAAGCAGAGGTGCCCTGTGGTGTCCTACTGATTGTTTTGACATTAACATGTAAGACCACATTTAACTGAATTACATGTTGTAACAACTTTAACTAACATTATTAACCCTACATCAATGATCCGATAAATTCCCTAGGAGGAGTTAGTTCAAATACAAGGCGACGGAATTCAAAAATGGCCAACTTTGACGGCACGCCACGGCCACGCCCTTCAACGTACAGTCACAAATAGCACGGCGTTGGTTCAGCACCATTTTTTGACTGTACTAACCAATTTGGAAGCAGATGCGATAAATTCCCTAGGAGGAGTTTGTTCAAATACAATGCGAAAAAGTGAAATTCCATTCAAAATGGCCAACTTTTACATCACGCCACGGACACGCCCTTCAACGTACAGTCCCAAATAGCACGGCGTTTATTCAGCACCATTTCATGACTGTACTGACCAATTTGGAAGCAGAATCGATAAATTCCCTAGGAGGAGTTAGTTCAAATACAAGGCGACGGAATTCCAAAATGGACAACTTTGACGGCACGCCACGGACACGCCCTTCAACGTACAGTCACAAATAGCACGGCGTTGGTTCGGCACCATTTATTGACTGTACTGACCAATTTTGAAGCAGATCCGATAAATTCCCTAGGAGGAGTTCATTCAAATACAAGGCCAAAAAGTGAAAAAAATTAAAAATGGCCGCCGAGAGTGAAAATGAAAAAATTAAAATTTCCGACTTCCGGTGGGTTTTGGGGCATGGGTCCAAGAGGCTTTTCTGTAGGTATTGTGACCTTGTACGTGCCTACCGAGTTTCATACATATTGGTGAAACGTGATGTAGGGGCTGCATTTTAAAGTTCCTGTAGGGGGCGCTACAAAAAATAGAAACACGAATTTTGGTATGTGAGCTAAAGGCACCAGTCTACACGTGTCCTGTGAATTTCATATTCATAACTATTACGGTCTCCGCACAGTGATTTACCCTGACACCAGAGCCTGTGGCGGCCATGTTTTTTTTTCAATCGACTTAATTTTAATTGAGCAGTTAGAATTTTGGTACCTAACGGCCACTGAGTGGGTCCCGCTCAAATCAAACATTGCGTCTATGAACTGTGGCGATTTTAGTGTCAGGCCACGCCCACTTCGATGCCACGCCCCATTTGAAAATATGTTGACTTTATCTTGTTCGGAATTTGATTCTGAACAACTTTTGTATTGGTGCCAACATCATAGGCGTCCAACTTGACGTTGATATGAGCAATTAACTATTTTCGAGGTTTCAACCACACCACTTTTAGAACTCATTGGTGCTCTAAACTCTATTGTACAGACTAATCCTTAAGTCAGATTGAAGATAATGGGCCTTATATGATAAGTGCCAAAGGATTTTGGTCAAAGTCGAAAAACCTGGGATCCTTGGGGAATTTACTGTTTTTAACTAAATTCAAAATGGCGGAAAATATGGCTACCGGAAGTGTTCAGTTCAAGAGACTTTTTTGTTCATCATGAGGATATGCATGTTTGTGCAAAGTTTCATGAATGTAGGTCAAACCGGTGGCGAGATATGCTTGTGCAAAGTTTGCACTTTTGAACAGTTGCTATAGCGCCACCTAGGGGCGAATGTGAATTTGAGGGCTAGATTATAAAATTTTTCACCAGTCCCCACAAATGTGCCAAAAAAAAATGAGTTTTCGAATATGTGCAGGGGGGGAAAAATGCAGTCGAAGTTCTGAAAAATAATAATAAGAAGAAGAAGAATAAACATGAGGGTTTCAATAGGGACCTTGCCATGTTTGGCTCGGTCCCTAATAATAATAATAATAATCACGAGGGTTTCAATAGGGTCCTTGCCAAGTTTGGCTCGGTCCCTAATTAAAACTGCGCGCAGTGATGAACGGGACCTCGCGCCGGCTTGCGGCCGCGTCACGTGCCGTCCTAACATGTGTGCTGGCAAGATGTGCACATGTTAGGACCGCACGTGACGCAGCCGCAAGCCGGTAAGAGGTCCCGTTCATCACTGCGCGCAGTTTTAAAAAAAATTTGCGCCAGCTTGCGGCCGCGTCACGTGCCGTCGTAACATGTGTGCTGGCAAGATGTGCACATGTTAGGACCGCACGTGACGCAGCCGCAAGCCGGCACGAGGTCCCGTTCATCACTGCGCGCAGTTTTAAAAAAGTGCAGTTTTAAAAAAAATTCGCGAATTTATGTAATCTGTAGAAGCAGAGGTGCCCTGTGGTGTCCTACTGATTGTTTTGACATTAACATGTAAGACCACATTTAACTGAATTACATGTTCATTAACCCTACATCAATGATCCAATAAATTCCCTAGGAGGAGTTAGTTCAAATACAAGGCGACGGAATTCAAAAATGGCCAACTTTGACGGCACGCCACGGACACGCTCTTCAACGTACAGTCACAAATAGCACGATTTTGGTTCAGCACCACTTCATGACTCTACTGACCAATTGTGAAGCAGATCCGATAAATTCCCTAGGAGGAGTTAGTTGAAATACAAGGCGAAAAAGTGAAAGAATTCCATTCAAAATGGCCAACTTTGACAGCACGCCACGGCCATGCCCTTCAATGTACAGTCACAAATAACACGGCGTTGGTTGAGCACCATGTTTTGACTGTACTGACTAATTGAGAAGCAGATCCAATAAATACCCTAGGAGGAGTTCGTTCAAATACAAGGGGAAAAAAGCGAAAATAAGACCACGGAATTCAAAACGGACAAATTTGACGGCACGCCACGGACACGCCCTTCAACGTACAGTCGCAAATAACACGGCGTTGGTTGAGCACCATTTTTTGACTGTACTGACTAATTGTGAAGCAGATCCGATAAATACCCTAGGAGGAGTTTGTTCAAATACAAGGGGATAAAAGCGAACATAAGACCACGGAATTCAAAATGGACAAATTTGACGGCACGCCACGGACACGCCCTTCAACGTACAGTCGCAAATAACACGGCGTTGGTTGAGCACCATTTTTTGACTGTACTGACTAATTGTGAAGCAGATCCGATAAATACCCTAGGAGGAGTTCGTTCAAATACAAGGGGAAAAAAGTGAAAATAAGACCACGGAATTCAAAATGGCCAACTTTGACGGCACGCCACGGACACGCCCTTCAACGTACAGTCACAAATAGCACGGCGTTGGTTGAGCTCCATGTCATGACTGTACTGACCAATTTTGAAGGATATCCGATAAATTCCCTAGGAGGAGTTCATTCAAATACAAGGCAAAAAAGTTAAAAAATTTCAAAATGGCCGCCGAGAGTGAAAATGAAAAAATTAAAATTTCCGACTTCCGGTGGGGTTTGGAGCATGGGTCCAAGAGGCTTTTCTGTAGGTCATGGGACCTTATACGTGCCTACCGATTTTCATACATATTGGTGAAACGTGGCGCAGGGGCTGCTTTTTAAAGTTCCTGTAGGGGGCGCTACAAAAAATAGAAACACGAATTTTGGTATGTGAGCTATCGGCACCAGTCTACACGTGTCCTGTGAATTTCATATTCATAACTATTACGGTCTCCGCACAGTGATTTACCCTGACACCAGAGCCTGTGGCGGCCATGTTGTTTTTTAAATCGACTTAATTTTAATTGAGCAGTTAGAACTTTGGTACCTAACGGCCACTGAGTGGGTCCCGCTCAAATCAAACATTGCGTCTATGAACTGTGGCGATTTTAGTGTCAGGCCACGCCCATTTCGATGCCACGCCCCATTTGAAAATATGTTGACTTTATCTTTTTCAGAATTTGATTCTGAACAACTTTGGTATTGGGGCCAACATCATAGGCGTCCAACTTGACGTTGATATGAGCAATTAACTATTTTCGAGGTTTCAACCACACCCCTTTTAGAACTCATCGGTGCTCTAAACTTTATTGTACAGACTAATCCTTAAGTCAGATTGAAGATAATGGGCCATATATGATATGTGCCAAAGGATTTTTGTCAAAGTCGAAAAACCTGGGATCCTTGGGGAATTTACTGTTTTTAACTAAATTCAAAATGGCGGAAAATATGGCTACCGGAAGTGTTCAGTTCAAGAGACTTTTTTGTTCATCATGAGGATATGCATGTGTGTGCAAAGTTTCATGAGTGTAGGCCAAACCGGTGACGCGTGCTGCTTGTGCAAAGTTTGCACTTTTGAACAGTTGCTATAGCGCCACCTAGGGGCGAATGTGAATTTGAGGGCTAGAATATCAAATTTTTCACCAGTCCCCACAAATGTGCCAAATAAAAATGAGTTTTCGAATATGTGCAGGGGGGGAAAAATGCAGTCAAAGTTCTGGAAAATAATAATAAGAAGAAACACGAGGGTTTCAATAGGGTCCTTGCCATGTTTGGCTCGGTCCCTAATTAAAACTGCGCGCAGTGATGAACGGGACCTCGCGCCGGCTTGCAGCCGCCACTACGAGGTCCCGTTCATCACTGCGCGCAGTTTTAAAAAAAAATCGCGCCGGCTTGCGGCCGCGTCACGTGCCGTCGTAACATGTGTGCTGGCAAGATGTGCACATGTTAGGACGGCACGTGACGCGGCCGCAAGCCGGCACGAGGTCCCGTTCATGACTGCGCGCAGTTTTAAAAAAGCGCAGTTTTAAAAAAAATTCGCGAATTTATGTAATCTGTAGAAGCAGAGGTGCCCTGTGGTGTCCTACTGATTGTTTTGACATTAACATGTAAGACCACATTTAACTGAATTACATGTTGTAACAACTTTAACTAACATTATTAACCCTACATCAATGATCGGATAAATTCATTACATGTTGTAACAACTTTAACTAACATTATTAACCCTACATCAATGATCGGATAAATTCCCTAGGAGGAGTTAGTTGAAATACAAGGCGAAAAAGTGAAAGAATTCCATTCAAAATGGCCAACTTTGACAGCACGCCACGGCCATGCCCTTCAACGTACAGTCACAAATAGCACGGTTTTGTTTCAGCACCACTTCATGACTGTACTGACCAATTTTGAAGCAGATCCGATAAATTCCCTAGGAGGAGTTAGTTCAAATACAAGGCGACGGAATTCAAAAATGGCCAACTTTGACGGCACGCCACGGACATGCCCTTCAACGTACAGTCACAAATAGCACGATTTTGGTTCTGCACCACTTCATGACTGTACTGACCAATTTTGAAGCAGATCCAATAAATTCCCTAGGAGGAGTAAGTTTAATACAAGGCGACGGAATTCAAAAATGGCCAACTTTGACGGCATGCCACGGACACGCCCTTCAATGTACAATCACAAATAGCATGATTTTGGTTCAGCACCACTTCATGACTGTACTGACCAATTTTGAAGCAGATCCGATAAATTCCCTAGGAGGAGTTCATTCAAATACAAGGCAAAAAAGTGAAAAGAATTCAAAATGGCCGCCGAGAGTGAAAATTAAAAATGCAAATAGCCGACTTCCTGTGGGGTTTGGGGCATGGGTCCAAGAGGCTTTTCTGTAGGTATGGGCACATTGTACGTGAATACTGAGTTTCATACATATTGGTGAAACGTGGCGCAGGGGCTGCTTTTTAAAGTTCCTGTAGGGGGCGCTACAAAAAATAGAAACACGAATTTTGGTATGTGAGTTATCGGCACCAGTCTACACGTGTCCTGTGAATTTCATATTCATAACTATTACGGTCTCCGCACAGTGATTTACCCTGACACCAGAGCCTGTGGCGGCCATGTTGTTTTTTCAATCGACTTAATTTTAATTGAGCAGTTAGAACTTTGGTACCTTACGGCCACTGAGTGGGTCCCGCTCAAATCAAACATTGCGTCTATGAACTGTGGCGATTTTAGTGTCAGGCCACGCCCATTTCGATGCCACGCCCCATTTGAAAATATGTTGACTTTATCTTGTTTAGAATTTGATTCTGAACAACTTTTGTATTGGGGCCAACATCATAGGCGTCCAACTTGACGTTGATATGAGCAATTAACTATTTTCGCGGTTTCAACCACACCCCTTTTAGAACTCATTGGTGCTCTAAACTTTATTGTACAGACTAATCTTTAAGTCAGATTGAAGATAATGGGCCATATATGATATGTGCCAAAGGATTTTTGTCAAAGTCGAAAAACCTGGGATCCTTGGGGAATTTACTGTTTTTAACTAAATTCAAAATGGCGGAAAATATGGCTACCGGAAGTGTTCAGTTCAAGAGACTTTTTTGTTCATCATGAGGATATGCATGTTTGTGCAAAGTTTCATGAATGTAGGTCAAACCGGTGGCCAGATATGCTTGTGCAAAGTTTGCACTTTTGAACAGTTGCTATAGCGCCACCTAGGGGCGAATGTGAATTTGAGGGCTAGATTATCAAATTTTTCACCAGTCCCCACAATTGCACCAAGAAAAAATGAGTTTTAGAATATGTGCAGGGGGGGAAAAATGCAGTCGAAGTGTTTAAAAATAATAATAATAAGAAGAAGAAGAAGAAGAAGAATTAAAACTGCGCGCAGTGATGAACGGGACCTCGCGCCGGCTTGCAGCCGCCACTACGAGGTCCCGTTCATCACTGCGCGCAGTTTTAAAAAAAAATCGCGCCGGCTTGCGGCCGCGTCACGTGCCGTCGTAACATGTGTGCTGGCAAGATGTGCACATGTTAGGACCGCACGTGACGCAGCCGCAAGCCGGCACGAGGTCCCGTTCATCACTGCGCGCAGTTTTAAAAAAGCGCAGTTTTAAAAAAAATTCGCAAATTTATGTAATCTGTAGAAGCAGAGGTGCCCTGTGGTGTCCTACTGATTGTTTTGACATTAACATGTAAGACCACATTTAACTGAATTACATGTTGTAACAACTTTAACTAACATTATTAACCCTACATCAATGATCCGATAAATTCCCTAGGAGGAGTTCGTTCAAATACAATGCGAAAAAGTGAAATTCCATTCAAAATGGCCAACTTTGACATCACGCCACGGACACGCCCTTCAACGTACAGTCCCAAATAGCACGATTTTGGTTCAGCACCACTTCATGACTGTACTGACCAAATTAGAAGCAGATCCGATAAATTCCCTAGGAGGAGTTAGTTCAAATACAACGCGACGGAATTCAAAAATGGCCAACTTTGACGGCACGCCACGGACACGCCCTTCAACGTACAGTCACAAATAGCAGGATTTTGGTTCAGCACCACTTCATGACTGTACTGACCAATTTTGAAGCAGATCCGATAAATTGCCCAGGAGGAGTTCACAAGGCCAAAAAGTGAAAAAAATTCAAAATGGCCGCCAAAAGTGAAAATTAGAAATGCAAATAGCCGACTTCCTGTGGGGTTTGGGGCATGGGTCCAAGAGGCTTTTCTGTAGGTATGGGCACATTGTACGTGAATACAGAGTTTCATACATATTGGTGAAACGTGGCGCAGGGGCTGATTTTTAAAGTTCCTGTAGGGGGCGCTACAAAAAATAGAAACACAAATTTTGGTATGTGAGCTATCGGCACCAGTTTACACGTGTGCTGTGAATTTCATATTCATAACTATTACGGTCTCCGCACAGTGATTTTGAGGCTCTGGCGGCCATGTTGTTTTTTAAATCGACTTAATTTTTGGTGAGCAGTTAGAACTTTGGTACCTAACGGCCACTAAGTCGGTCCTGCTGAAATCAAACATTGCGTCTATGAACTGTGGCGATTTTAGTGTCAGGCCACGCCCATTTCGATGCCACGCCCCATTTGAAAATATGTTGACTTTATCTTGTTCAGAATTTGATTCTGAACAACTTTTGTATTGGGGCCAACATCATAGGCGTCCAACTTGACGTTGATATGAGCAATTAACTATTTTCGAGGTTTCAACCACACCCCTTTTAGAACTCATTTGTGCTCTAAACTTTATTGTACAGACTAATCCTTAAGTCAGATTGAAGATAATGGGCCATATATGATATGTGCCAAAGGATTTTGGTAAAAGTCGAAAAACCTGGGATCCTTGGGGAATTTACTGTTTTTAACTAAATTCAAAATGGCGGAAAATATGGCTACCGGAAGTGTTCAGTTCAAGAGACTTTTTTGTTCATCATGAGGATATGCATATGTGTGCAAAATTTCATGAGTGTAGGTCAAACCGGTGATGCGTGCTGCTTGTGCAAAGTTTGCACTTTTGAACAGTTGCTATAGCGCCACCTAGGGGCGAATGTGAATTTGAGGGCTAGAATATCAAATTTTTCACCAGTCCCCACAATTGCACCAAAAAAATTTGAGTTTTAGAATATGTGCAGGGGGGGAAAAATGCAGTCGAAGTCGTGGAAAATAATAATAATTAAAACTGCGCGCAGTGATGAACGGGACCTCGCGCCGGCTTGCAGCCGCCACTACGAGGTCCCGTTCATCACTGCGCGCAGTTTTAAAAAAAAATCGCGCCGGCTTGCGGCCGCGTCACGTGCCGTCGTAACATGTGTGCTGGCAAGATGTGCACATGTTAGGACCGCACGTGACGCAGCCGCAAGCCGGCACGAGGTCCCGTTCATCACTGCGCTCAGTTTTAAAAAAGCGCAGTTTTAAAAAAAATTCGCAAATTTATGTAATCTGTAGAAGCAGAGGTGCCCTGTGGTGTCCTACTGATTGTTTTGACATTAACATGTAAGACCACATTTAACTGAATTACATGTTGTAACAACTTTAACTAACATTATTAACCCTACATCAATGATCCGATAAATTCCCTAGGAGGAGTTAGTTGAAATACAAGGCGAAAAAGTGAAAGAATTCCATTCAAAATGGCCAACTTTGACGGCACGCCACGGACACGCCCTTCAACGTACAGTCACAAATAGCAGGATTTTTGTTCAGCACCACTTCATGACTGTACTGACCAATTTTGAAGCAGATCCGATAAATTCCCTAGGAGGAGTTCATTCAAATACAAGGCAAAAAAGTGAAAAAAATTCAAAATGGCCGCCAAAAGTGAAAATTAGAAATGCAAATAGCCGACTTCCTGTGGGGTTTGGGGCATGGGTCCAAGAGGCTTTTTTGTAGGTATGGGCACATTGTACGTGAATACTGAGTTTCATACATATTGGTGAAACGTGGCGCAGGGGCTGCTTTTTAAAGTTCCTGTAGGGGGCGCTACAAAAAATAGAAACACGAATTTTGGTATGTGAGCTATCGGCACCAGTTTACACGTGTCCTGTGAATTTCATATTCATAACTATTACGGTCTCCGCACAGTGATTTTGAGCCTCTGGCGGCCATGTTGTATTTTAAATCGACTTAATTTTTGGTGAGCAGTTAGAACTTTGGTACCTAATGGCCATTGAGTTGGTCCCGCTCAAATCAAACATTGCGTCTATGAACTGTGGCGATTTTAGTGTCAGGCCACGCCCATTTCGATGCCACGCCCCATTTGAAAATATGTTGACTTTATCTGGTTCATAATTTGATTCTGAACAACTTTTGTATTGGGGCCAACATCATAGGCGTCCAACTTGACGTTGATATGAGCAATTAACTATTTTCGAGGTTTCAACCACACCACTTTTAGAACTCATTGGTGCTCTAAACTTTATTGTACAGACTAATCCTTAAGTCAGATTGAAGATAATGGGCCATAGATGATATGTGCCAAAGGAATTTTGTCAAAGTCGAAAAACCTGGGATCCTTGGGGAATTTACTGTTTTTAACTAAATTCAAAATGGCGGAAAATATGGCTACCGGAAGTGTTCAGTTCAAGAGACTTTTTTGTTCATCATGAGGATAGGCATGTGTGTGCAAAGTTTCATGAGTGTAGGTCAAACCGGTGGCGAGATATGCTTGTGCAAAGTTTGCACTTTTGAACAGTTGCTATAGCGCCACCTAGGGGCGAATGTGAATTTGAGGGCTAGAATATCAAATTTTTCACCAGTCCCCACAATTGCACCAAAAAATTTTGAGTTTTAGAATATGTGCAGGGGGGGAAAAATGCAGTCGAAGTCGTGGAAAATAATAATAATAATAATAATTAAAACTGCGCGCAGTGATGAACGGGACCTCGCGCCGGCTTGCAGCCGCCACTACGAGGTCCCGTTCATCACTGCGCGCAGTTTTAAAAAAAAATCGCGCCGGCTTGCGGCCGCGTCACGTGCCGTCGTAACATGTGTGCTGGCAAGATGTGCACATGTTGTGCACATGTTAGGACCGCACGTGACGCAGCCGCAAGCCGGCACGAGGTCCCGTTCATCACTGCGCGCAGTTTTAAAAAAGCGCAGTTTTAAAAAAAATTCGCAAATTTATGTAATCTGTAGAAGCAGAGGTGCCCTGTGGTGTCCTACTGATTGTTTTGACATTAACATGTAAGACCACATTTAACTGAATTACATGTTGTAACAACTTTTAACTAACATTATTAACCCTACATCAATGATCCGATAAATTCCCTAGGAGGAGTTAGTTGAAATACAAGGCGAAAAAGTGAAAGTATTCCATTCAAAATGGCCAACTTTGACAGCACGCCACGGCCATGCCCTTCAATGTACAGTCACAAATAGCACGATTTTGTTTCAGCACCACTTCATGACTGTACTGACCAATTTTGAAGCAGATCCGATAAATTCCCTAGGAGGAGTTAGTTTAATACAAGGCGACGGATTTCAAAAATGGCCAACTTTGACGGCACGCCACGGACACGCCCTTCAACGTACAGTCACAAATAGCACGATTTTGGTTCAGCACCACTTCATGACTGTACTGACCAATTGTGAAGCAGATGCGATAAATTCCCTAGGAGGAGTTCGTTCAAATACAATGCGAAAAAGTGAAATTCCATTCAAAATGGCCAACTTTGACATCACGCCACGGACACGCCCTTCAACGTACAGTCCCAAATAGCACGATTTTGGTTCAGCACCACTTCATGACTGTACTGACCAAATTTGAAGCAGATCCAATAAATTCCCTAGGAGGAGTTAGTTCAAATACAACGCGACGGAATTCAAAAATGGCCAACTTTGACAGCATGCCACGGACACGCCCTTCAACGTACAGTCACAAATAGCACGATTTTGGTTTAGCACCACTTCATGACTGTACTGACCAATTTTGAAGCAAATCCGATAAATTCCCTAGGAGGAGTTCATTCAAATACAAGGCAAAAAAGTGAAAAAAATTCAAAATGGCCGCCAAAAGTGAAAATTAGAAATGCAAATAGCCGACTTCCTGTGGAGTTTGGGTCATGGGTCCAAGAGGCTTTTCTGTAGGTATGGGCACATTGTACGTGAATACTGAGTTTCATACATATTGGTGAAATGTGACGTAGGGGCTGCATTTTAAAGTTCCTGTAGGGGGCGCTACAAAAAATAGAAACACGAATTTTGGTATGTGAGCTATCGGCATCAGTTTACACGTGTCCTGTGAATTTCATATTCATAACTATTACGGTGTCCGCAGAGTGATTTTGAGCCTCTGGCGGCCATGTTGTTTTTTAAATCGACTTAATTTTTGGTGAGCAGTTAGAACTTTGGTACCTAACGGCCATTGAGTTGGTCGCGCTCGAATCAAACATTGCGTCTATGAACTGTGGCTATTTTAGTAACAGGCCACGCCCATTTCGAAGCCACGCCCCATTTGAAAAATTGTTGAATTAATCTTGTTCAGAATTTGATTCTGAACAACTTTAGTAGAGAGGTCCAACACCATAGGAGTGCAATTAATGTAGATATGTGCAATTTACTATTTTTGGGGTGAAAAACACACCCCTTTTTGAACTCAATGGCTCATGGGTACTTTGAAATTTATCCTACAGACTAATCCTTATGTCAGATTGAAGATAATGGGCCATAGATGATATGTGCCAAAGGAATTTTGTCAAAGTCGAAAAACCTGGGATCCTTGGGGAATTTACTGTTTTTAACTAAATTCAAAATGGCGGAAAATATGGCTACCGGAAGTGCTAAGTTAGTATCTGCAAATTTCTTCATTATGAGGATTTGCATATGTGTGCAAAGTTTCATGAGTTTAGGTCCAACCGGTGACGAGTTATGCTTGTGCAAACGTTGAAATTTTGGCATAGTTGGTATAGCGCCACCTAGGGGCGAATGTGAATTTGAGGGCTAGAATATCAAATTTTTCACCAGTCCCACAAAATGCACCAAGAAAAAATGAGTTTTCGAATATGTGCAGGGGGGGAAAAATGCAGTCGAAGACGAGGGAAAATAGGAAGAATAATAATAAACACGAGGATTTCAATAGGGTCCTTGCCAAGTTTGGCTCGGTCCCTAATAATAATAATAATCACGAGGGTTTCAATAGGGTCCTTGCCAAGTTTGGCTCGGTCCCTAATTAAAACTGCGCGCAGTGATGAACGGGACCTCGCGCCGGCTTGCAGCCGCCACTACGAGGTCCCGTTCATCACTGCGCGCAGTTTTAAAAAAAAATCGCGCCGGCTTGCGGCCGCGTCACGTGCCGTCGTAACATGTGTGCTGGCAAGATGTGCACATGTTAGGACCGCACGTGACGCAGCCGCAAGCCGGCACGAGGTCCCGTTCATCACTGCGCGCAGTTTTAAAAAAGCGCAGTTTTAAAAAAAATTCGCAAATTTATGTAATCTATAGAAGCAGAGGTGCCCTGTGGTGTCCTACTGATTGTTTTGACATTAACATGTAAGACCACATTTAACTGAATTACATGTTGTAACAACTTTAACTAACATTATTAACCCTACATCAATGATCCGATAAATTCCCTAGGAGGAGTTAGTTGAAATACAAGGCGAAAAAGTGAAAGTATTCCATTAAAAATGGCCAACTTTGACGGCACGCCACGGACACGCCCTTCAACGTACAGTCACAAATAGCACGATTTTGGTTCAGCACCACTTCATGACTGTACTGACCAATTGTGAAGCAGATGCGATAAATTCCCTAGGAGGAGTTCGTTCAAATACAATGCGAAAAAGTGAAATTCCATTCAAAATGGCCAACTTTGACATCACGCCACGGACACGCCCTTGAACGTACAGTCCCAAATAGCACGATTTTGGTTCAGCACCACTTCATGACTGTACTGACCAAATTTGAAGCAGATCCGATAAATTCCCTAGGAGGAGTTAGTTCAAATACAACGCGACGGAATTCAAAAATGGCCAAATTTGACGGCATGCCACGGACACGCCCTTCAACGTACAGTCACAAATAGCACGATTTTGGTTTAGCACCACTTCATGACTGTACTGACCAATTTTGAAGCAAATCCGATAAATTCCCTAGGAGGAGTTCATTCAAATACAAGGCAAAAAAGTGAAAAAAATTCAAAATGGCCGCCAAAAGTGAAAATTAGAAATGCAAAAAGCCGACTTCCTGTGGAGTTTGGGGCATGGGTCCAAGAGGCTTTTCTGTAGGTATGGGCACATTGTACGTGAATACTGAGTTTCATACATATTGGTGAAATGTGACGTAGGGGCTGCATTTTAAAGTTCCTGTAGGGGGCGCTACAAAAAATAGAAACACGAATTTTGGTATGTGAGCTATCGGCATCAGTTTACACGTGTCCTGTGAATTTCATATTCATAACTATTACGGTCTCCGCACAGTGATTTTGAGGCTCTGGCGGCCATGTTGTTTTTTAAATCGACTTAATTTTTGGTGAGCAGTTAGAACTTTGGTACCTAACGGCCATTGAGTTAGTCCCGCTCAAATCAAACATTGCGTCTATGAACTGTGGCTATTTTAGTAACGGGCCACGCCCACTTCGATGCCACGCCCCATTTGAAAAATTGTTGACTTAATCTTGTTCAGAATTCGATTCTGAACAACTTTAGTAGAGAGGTCCAACACCATAGGAGTCCAATTAATGTAGATATGTGCAATTTACTATTTTTGGGGTGAAAAACACACCCCTTTTTGAACTCAATGGCTCATGGGTACTTTGAAATTTATCCTACAGACTAATCCTTATGTCAGATTTAAGATAATGGGCCATAGATGATATGTGCCAAAGGATTTTTGTCAAAGTCGAAAAACCTGGGATCCTTGGGGAATTTACTGTTCTTAACTAAATTCAAAATGGCGGGAAATCTGGCTACCGGAAGTGCTAAGTTAGTATCTGCAAATTTCTTCATTATGAGGATTTGCATATGTGTGCAAAGTTTCATGAGTTTAGGTCTGACCGGTGACGAGTTATGCTTGTGCAAATGTTGAAATTTTGGCATAGTTGGTATAGCGCCACCTAGGGGCGAATGTGAATTTGAGGGCTAGAATATCAAATTTTTCACCAGTCCCACAAAATGCACCAAGAAAAAATGAGTTTTCGAATATGTGCAGGGGGGGAAAAATGCAGTCGAAGATGAGGGAAAATAAGAAGAAGAAGAATAATAATCATGAGGGTTTCAATAGGGTCCTTGCCAAGTTTGGCTCGGTCCCTAATTAAAACTGCGTGCAGTGATGAACGGGACCTCGCGCCGGCTTGCAGCCGCCACTACGAGGTCCCGTTCATCACTGCGCGCAGTTTTAAAAAAAAATCGCGCCGGCTTGCGGCCGCGTCACGTGCCGTCGTAACATGTGTGCTGGCAAGATGTGCACATGTTAGGACCGCACGTGACGCAGCCGCAAGCCGGCACGAGGTCCCGTTCATCACTGCGCGCAGTTTTAAAAAAGCGCAGTTTTAAAAGAATTTTAATTACATTATTATAATGTATATGTAATAATGTATATATACATTATTACATTATAATACATCATAATTACATTAACATGTAAGAGCACATTTAACTGAATTACATGTTGTAACAACTTTAACTAACATTATTAACCCTACATCAATGATCCGATAAATTCCCTAGGAGGAGTTAGTTCAAATACAAGGCGACGGAATTCAAAAATGGCCAACTTTGACGGCACGCCACGGCCACGCCCTTCAATGTACAGTCACAAATAGCACGGTGTTGGTTCAGCACCATTTTTTGACTGTACTAACCAATTGTGAAGCAGATGCGATAAATTCCCTAGGAGGAGTTTGTTCAAATACAATGCGAAAAAGTGAAATTCCATTCAAAATGGCCAACTTTGACATCACGCCACGGACACGCCCTTCAACGTACAGTCCCAAATAGCACGGCGTTTATTCAGCACCATTTCATGACTGTACTGACCAATTTTGAAGCAGATGCGATAAATTCCCTAGGAGGAGTTAGTTCAAATACAAGGCGACGGAATTCCAAAATGGCCAACTTTGACGGCACGCCAAGGACACGCCCTTCAACGTACAGTCACAAATAGCACGGCGTTGGTTCGGCACCATTTATTGACTGTACTGACCAATTTTTAAGCAGATCCGATAAATTCCCTAGGAGGAGTTCATTCAAATACAAGGCAAAAAAGTGAAAAAAATTCAAAATGGCCGCCGAGAGTGAAAATAAAAAATGCAAATAGCCGACGTCCTGTGGAGTTTGGGGCATGGGTCCAAGAGGCTTTTCTGTAGGTATTGGCACGTTATACGTGCCTACCGATTTTCATACATATTGGTGAAACGTGGCGCAGGGGCTGCTTTTTAAAGTTCCTGTAGGGGGCGCTACAAAAAATAGAAACACGAATTTTGGTATGTGAGCTAGAGGCACCAGTTTACACGTGTCCTGTGAATTTCATATTCATAACTATTACGGTCTCCGCACAGTGATTTTGAGGCTCTGGCGGCCATGTTGTTTTTTAAATCGACTTAATTTTAATTGAGCAGTTAGAACTTTGGTACTTAACGGCCATTGAGTTGGTCCCGCTGAAATCAAACATTGCGTCTATGAACTGTGGCGATTTTAGTGTCAGGCCACGCCCATTTCGATGCCACGCCCCATTTGAAAAATTGTTGACTTATTCTTGTTCAGAATTTGATTCTGAACAACTTTAGTAGAGAGGTCCAACACCATAGGAGTCCAATTAATGTAGATATGTGCAATTTACTATTTTTGGGGTGAAAAACACACCCCTTTTTGAACTCAATGGCTCATGGGTACTTTGAAATTTATCCTACAGACTAATCCTTATGTCAGATTGAAGATAATGGGCCATAGATGATATGTGCCAAAGGATTTATGTCAAAGTCGAAAAACCTGGGATCCTTGGGGAATTAACTGTTTTTAACTAAATTCAAAATGGCGGGAAATCTGGCTACCGGAAGTGCTAAGTTAGTATCTGCAAATTTGTTCATTATGAGGATTTGCATATGTGTGCAAAGTTTCATGAGTTTAGGTCCAACCGGTGACGAGTTATGCTTGTGCAAACGTTGAAATTTTGGCATAGTTGGTATAGCGCCACCTAGGGGCGAATGTGAATTTGAGGGCTAGAATATCAAATTTTTCACCAGTCCCACAAAATGCACCAAGAAAAATTGAGTTTTAGAATATGTTCAGGGGGGGAAAAATGCAGTCGAAGATGAGGGAAAATAAGAAGAAGAATTAAAACTGCGCGCAGTGATGAACGGGACCTCGCGCCGGCTTGCAGCCGCCACTACGAGGTCCCGTTCATCACTGCGCGCAGTTTTAAAAAAAATCGCGCCGGCTTGCGGCCGCGTCACGTGCCGTCGTAACATGTGTGCTGGCAAGATGTGCACATGTTAGGACCGCACGTGACGCAGCCGCAAGCCGGCACGAGGTCCCGTTCATCACTGCGCGCAGTTTTAAAAAAGCGCAGTTTTAAAAAAAATTCGCAAATTTATGTAATCTGTAGAAGCAGAGGTGCCCTGTGGTGTCCTACTGATTGTTTTGACATTAACATGTAAGACCACATTTAACTGAATTACATGTTGTAACAACTTTAACTAACATTATTAACCCTACATCAATGATCCGATAAATTCCCTAGGAGGAGTTAGTTGAAATACAAGGCGAAAAAGTGAAAGTATTCCATTCAAAATGGCCAACTTTGACAGCACGCCACGGCCACGCCCTTCAACGTACAATCACAAATAGCACGATTTTGGTTCAGCACCACTTCATGACTGTACTGACCAATTGTGGAGCAGATCCGATAAATTCCCTAGGAGGAGTTAGTTCAAATACAAGGCGACGGAATTCAAAAATGGCCAACTTTGACGGCATGCCACGGACACGCCCTTCAACGTACAGTCACAAATAGCACGATTTTGGTTCAGCACCACTTCATGACTGTACTGACCAATTTTGAAGCAGATCCGATAAATTCCCTAGGAGGAGTTCATTCAAATACAAGGCCAAAAAGTCAAAAAAATTCAAAATGGCCGCCGAGAGTGAAAATGAAAAAATTAAAATTTCCGACTTCCGGTGGGTTTTGGGGCATGGGTCCAAGAGGCTTTTCTGTAGGTATTGTGACCTTGTACGTGCCTACCGAGTTTCATACATATTGGTGAAACGTGACGTAGGGGCTGCATTTTAAAGTTCCTGTAGGGGGCGCTACAAACATGAGAACCAGGATTTTTGGTATGTGAGCTACAGGCAGCAGTCTACACGTGTCCAGTGAATTTCATATTCATAACTATTACGGTCTCCGCTGAGTGATTTACCCTCCTCTGGCGGCCATGTTGTTTTTTAAATCGACTTAATTTTAATTGAGCAGTTAGAACTTTGGTACCTAATGGCCATTGAGTTGGTCCCGCTCAAATCAAACATTGCGTCTATGAACTGTGGCTATTTTAGTAACAGGCCACGCCCATTTCGAAGCCACGCCCCATTTGAAAAATTGTTGAATTAATCTTGTTCAGAATTTGATTCTGAACAACTTTTGTATTGGGGCCAACATCATAGGCGTCGAACTTGACATTGATATGAGCAATTAACTATTTTCGAGGTTTAAACCACACCCCTTTTAGAACTCATTGGTGCTCTAAAATTTATTGTACAGACTAATCCTTAAGTCAGATTGAAGATAATGGGCCATATATGATATGTGCCAAGGGATTTTGGTCAAAGTCGAAAAACCTGGGATCCTTGGGGAATTTACTGTTTTTAACTAAATTCAAAATGGCGGAAAATATGGCTACCGGAAGTGTTCAGTTCAAGAGACTTTTTTGTTCATCATGAGGATTTTCATGTGTGTGCAAAGTTTCATGAGTGTAGGTCAAACCGGTGACGCGTGCTGCTTGTGCAAAGTTTGCACTTTTGAACAGTTGCTATAGCGCCACCTAGGGGCGAATGTGAATTTGAGGGCTAGAATATCAAATTTTTCACCAGTCCCCACAATTGCACTAAAAAAAAATGAGTTTTCGAATATGTTCAGGGGGGGAAAAATGCAGTCGAAGTTCTGAAAAATAATAAGAAGAATTAAAACTGCGCGCAGTGATGAACGGGACCTCGCGCCGGCTTGCAGCCGCCACTACGAGGTCCCGTTCATCACTGCGCGCAGTTTTAAAAAAAAATCGCGCCGGCTTGCGGCCGCGTCACGTGCCGTCGTAACATGTGTGCTGGCAAGATGTGCACATGTTAGGACCGCACGTGACGCAGCCGCAAGCCGGCACGAGGTCCCGTTCATCACTGCGCGCAGTTTTAAAAAAGCGCAGTTTTAAAAAAATTTCGCGAATTTATGTAATCTGTAGAAGCAGAGGTGCCCTGTGGTGTCCTACTGATTGTTTTGACATTAACATGTAAGACCACATTTAACTGAATTACATGTTGTAACAACTTTAACTAACATTATTAACCCTACATCAATGATCGGATAAATTCCCTAGGAGGAGTTAGTTGAAATACAAGGCGAAAAAGTGAAAGAATTCCATTCAAAATGGCCAACTTTGACGGCACGCCACGGACACGCCCTTCAACGTACAGTCACAAATAGCAGGATTTTTGTTCAGCACCACTTCATGACTGTACTGACCAATTTTGAAGCAGATCCGATAAATTCCCTAGGAGGAGTTCATTCAAATACAAGGCAAAAAAGTGAAAAAAATTCAAAATGGCCGCCAAAAGTGAAAATTAGAAATGCAAATAGCCGACTTCCTGTGGGGTTTGGGGCATGGGTCCAAGAGGCTTTTCTGTAGGTATGGGCACATTGTACGTGAATACTGAGTTTCATACATATTGGTGAAACGTGGCGCAGGGGCTGCTTTTTAAAGTTCCTGTAGGGGGCGCTACAAAAAATAGAAACACGAATTTTGGTATGTGAGCTATCGGCACCAGTTTACACGTGTCCTGTGAATTTCATATTCATAACTATTACGGTCTCCGCACAGTGATTTTGAGCCTCTGGCGGCCATGTTGTATTTTAAATCGACTTAATTTTTGGTGAGCAGTTAGAACTTTGGTACCTAATGGCCATTGAGTTGGTCCCGCTCAAATCAAACATTGCGTCTATGAACTGTGGCGATTTTAGTGTCAGGCCACGCCCATTTCGATGCCACGCCCCATTTGAAAATATGTTGACTTTATCTTGTTCAGAATTTGATTCTGAACAACTTTTGTATTGGGGCCAACATCATAGGCGTCCAACTTGACGTTGATATGAGCAATTAACTATTTTCGAGGTTTCAACCACACCACTTTTAGAACTCATTGGTGCTCTAAACTTTATTGTACAGACTAATCCTTAAGTCAGATTGAAGATAATGGGCCATAGATGATATGTGCCAAAGGAATTTTGTCAAAGTCGAAAAACCTGGGATCCTTGGGGAATTTACTGTTTTTAACTAAATTCAAAATGGCGGAAAATATGGCTACCGGAAGTGTTCAGTTCAAGAGACTTTTTTGTTCATCATGAGGATATGCATGTGTGTGCAAAGTTTCATGAGTGTAGGTCAAACCGGTGGCGAGATATGCTTGTGCAAAGTTTGCACTTTTGAACAGTTGCTATAGCGCCACCTAGGGGCGAATGTGAATTTGAGGGCTAGAATATCAAATTTTTCACCAGTCCCCACAATTGCACCAAAAAATTTTGAGTTTTAGAATATGTGCAGGGGGGGAAAAATGCAGTCGAAGTCGTGGAAAATAATAATAATAATAATAATAATAAAACTGCGCGCAGTGATGAACGGGACCTCGCGCCGGCTTGCAGCCGCCACTACGAGGTCCCGTTCATCACTGCGCGCAGTTTTAAAAAAAAATCGCGCCGGCTTGCGGCCGCGTCACGTGCCGTCGTAACATGTGTGCTGGCAAGATGTGCACATGTTAGGACCGCACGTGACGCAGCCGCAAGCCGGCGCGAGGTCCCGTTCATCACTGCGCGCAGTTTTAAAAAAGCGCAGTTTTAAAAAAAATTCGCAAATTTATGTAATCTGTAGAAGCAGAGGTGCCCTGTGGTGTCCTACTGATTGTTTTGACATTAACATGTAAGACCACATTTAACTGAATTACATGTTGTAACAACTTTAACTAACATTATTAACCCTACATCAATGATCCGATGAATTCCCTAGTTGGAGTTAGTTGAAATACAAGGCGAAAAAGTGAAAGAATTCCATTCAAAATGGCCAACTTTGACAGCACGCCACGGCCATTCCCTTCAATGTACAGTCACAAATAACACGGCGTTGGTTGAGCACCATGTTTTGACTGTACTGACTAATTGTGAAGCAGATCCGATAAATACCCTAGGAGGAGTTTGTTCAAATACAAGGGGAAAAAAGCGAAAATAAGACCACGGAATTCAAAACGGCCAACTTTGATGGCACGCCACGGCCACGCCCTTCAACGTAGAATCACAAATAGCACGATTTTGGTTCAGCACCACTTCATGACTGTACTGACCAATTGTGAAGCAGATCCGATAAATTCCCTAGGAGGAGTTAGTTGAAATACAACGCGAAAAAGTGAAAGAATTCCATTCAAAATGGCCAACTTTGACGGCACGCCACGGCCACGCCCTTCAACGTACAATCACAAATAGCACGATTTTGGTTCAGCACCACTTCATGACTGTACTGACCAATTGTGAAGGAGATCCGATAAATTCCCTAGGAGGAGTTTGTTCAATTACAATGCGAAAAAGTGAAATTCCATTCAAAATGGCCAACTTTGACATCACGCCACGGACACGCCCTTCAACGTACAGTCCCAAATAGCACGATTTTGTTTCAGCACCACTTCATGACTGTACTGACCAATTTGGAAGCAGATGCGATAAATTCCCTAGGAGGAGTTAGTTCAAATACAAGGCGACGGAATTAAAAAATGGCCAACTTTAATGGCATGTCACGGACACGCCCTTCAACGTACAATCACAAATAGCACGATTTTGGTTCAGCCCCACTTCATGACTGTACTGACCAATTTTGAAGCAGATCCGATAAATTCCCTAGGAGGAGTTCATTCAAATACAAGGCAAAAAAGTGAAAAAAATTCAAAATGGCCGCCAAAAGTGAAAATTAGAAATACAAATAGCCGACTTCCTGTGGGGTTTGGGGCATGGGTCCAAGAGGCTTTTCTGTAGGTATGGGCACATTGTACGTGAATACTGAGTTTCATACATATTGGTGAAACCTGGCGCAGGGGCTGCTTTTTAAAGTTCCTGTAGGGGGCGCTACAAAAAATAGAAACACGAATTTTGGTATGTGAGCTATCGGCACCAGTTTACACGTGTGCTGTGAATTTCATATTCATAACTATTACGGTGTCCGCAGAGTGATCGACCCTCCTCTGGCGGCCATGTTGTTTTTTAAATCGACTTAATTTTAATTGAGCAGTTAGAACTTTGGTACTTAACGGCCACTGAGTTGGTCCCGCTCAAATCAAACATTGCGTCTATGAACTGTGGCTATTTTAGTAACGGGCCACGCCCACTTCGATGCCACGCCCCATTTGAAATTTTTTTGACTTATTCTTGTTCAGAATTTGATTATGAACAACTTTAGTAGAGAGGTCCAACACCATAGGAGTCCAATTAATGTAGATATGTGCAATTTACTATTTTTGGGGTGAAAAACACACCCCTTTTTGAACTCAATGGCTCATGGGTACTTTGAAATTTATCCTACAGACTAATCCTTATGTCAGATTGAAGATAATGGGCCATAGATGATATGTGCCAAAGGATTTTTGTCAAAGTCGAAAAACCTGGGATCCTTGGGGAATTTACTGTTTTTAACTAAATTCAAAATGGCGGGAAATCTGGCTACCGGAAGTGCTAAGTTAGTATCTGCAAATTTGTTCATTATGAGGATTTGCATATGTGTGCAAAGTTTCATGAGTTTAGGTCCAACCGGTGACGAGTTATGCTTGTGCAAACGTTGAAATTTTGGCATAGTTGGTATAGCGCCACCTAGGGGCGAATGTGAATTTGAGGGCTAGAATATCAAATTTTTCACCAGTCCCACAAAATGTGCCAAATAAAAATGAGTTTTCGAATATGTGCAGGGGGGGAAAAATGCAGTCGAAGATGAGGTAAAATAATAAGAAGAAGAATAAACATGAGGATTTCAATAGGGTCCTTGCCAAGTTTGGCTCGGTCCCTAATAAAACTGCGCGCAGTGATGAACGGGACCTCGCGCCGGCTTGCAGCCGCCACTACGAGGTCCCGTTCATCACTGCGCGCAGTTTTAAAAAAAAATCGCGCCGGCTTGCGGCCGCGTAACGTGCCGTCGTAACATGTGTGCTGGCAAGATGTGCACATGTTAGGACCGCACGTGACGCAGCCGCAAGCCGGCACGAGGTCCCGTTCATCACTGCGCTCAGTTTTAAAAAAGCGCAGTTTTAAAAAAAATTCGCAAATTTATGTAATCTGTAGAAGCAGAGGTGCCCTGTGGTGTCCTACTGATTGTTTTGACATTAACATGTAAGACCACATTTAACTGAATTACATGTTGTAACAACTTTAACTAACATTATTAACCCTACATCAATGATCCGATAAATTCCCTAGGAGGAGTTAGTTGAAATACAAGGCGAAAAAGTGAAAGAATTCCATTCAAAATGGCCAACTTTGACGGCACGCCACGGACACGCCCTTCAACGTACAGTCACAAATAGCAGGATTTTTGTTCAGCACCACTTCATGACTGTACTGACCAATTTTGAAGCAGATCCGATAAATTCCCTAGGAGGAGTTCATTCAAATACAAGGCAAAAAAGTGAAAAAAATTCAAAATGGCCGCCAAAAGTGAAAATTAGAAATGCAAATAGCCGACTTCCTGTGGGGTTTGGGGCATGGGTCCAAGAGGCTTTTCTGTAGGTATGGGCACATTGTACGTGAATACTGAGTTTCATACATATTGGTGAAACGTGGCGCAGGGGCTGCTTTTTAAAGTTCCTGTAGGGGGCGCTACAAAAAATAGAAACACGAATTTTGGTATGTGAGCTATCGGCACCAGTTTACACGTGTGCCGTGAATTTCATATTCATAACTATTACGGTCTCCGCACAGTGATTTTGAGGCTCTGGCGGCCATGTTGTTTTTTAAATCGACTTAATTTTTGGTGAGCAGTTAGAACTTTGGTACCTAACGGCCACTAAGTCGGTCCTGCTGAAATCAAACATTGCGTCTATGAACTGTGGCGATTTTAGTGTCAGGCCACGCCCACTTCGATGCCACGCCCCATTTGAAAATATGTTTACTTTATCTTGTTCAGAATTTGATTCTGAACAACTTTTGTATTGGGGCCAACATCATAGGCGTCCAACTTGACGTTGATATGAGCAATTAACTATTTTCGAGGTTTCAACCACACCCCTTTTAGAACTCATTGGTGCTCTAAACTTTATTGTACAGACTAATCCTTAAGTAAGATTGAAGATAATGGGCCATATATGATATGTGCCAAAGGATTTTGGTCAAAGTCGAAAAACCTGGGATCCTTGGGGAATTTACTGTTTTTAACTAAATTCAAAATGGCGGAAAATATGGCTACCGGAAGTGTTCAGTTTAAGAGACTTTTTTGTTCATCATGAGGATATGCATGTGTGTGCAAAGTTTCATGAGTGTAGGTCAAACCGGTGGCGAGATATGCTTGTGCAAAGTTTGCACTTTTGAACAGTTGCTATAGCGCCACCTAGGGGCGAATGTGAATTTGAGGGCTAGAATATCAAATTTTTCACCAGTCCCCACAATTGCACCAAAAAAATTTGAGTTTTAGAATATGTGCAGGGGGGGAAAAATGCAGTCGAACTCGTGGAAAATAATAATAATAATAATAATCACGAGGGTTTCAATAGGGTCCTTGCCATGTTTGGCTCGGTCCCTAATAATAATAATCATGAGGGTTTCAATAGGGTCCTTGCCAAGTTTGGCTCGGTCCCTAATTAAAACTGCGCGCAGTGATGAACGGGACCTCGCGCCGGCTTGCAGCCGCCACTACGAGGTCCCGTTCATCACTGCGCGCAGTTTTAAAAAAAAATCGCGCCGGCTTGCGGCCGCGTCACGTGCCGTCGTAACATGTGTGCTGGCAAGATGTGCACATGTTAGGACCGCACGTGACGCAGCCGCAAGCCGGCACGAGGTCCCGTTCATCACTGCGCGCAGTTTTAAAAAAGCGCAGTTTTAAAAAAAATTCGCAAATTTATGTAATCTGTAGAAGCAGAGGTGCCCTGTGGTGTCCTACTGATTGTTTTGACATTAACATGTAAGAGCACATTTAACTGAATTACATGTTGTAACAACTTTAACTAACATTATTAACCCTACATCAATGATCCGATAAATTCCCTAGGAGGAGTTAGTTGAAATACAAGGTGAAAAAGTGAAAGAATTCCATTCAAAATGGCCAACTTTGACGGCACGCCACGGACACGCCCTTCAACGTACAGTCACAAATAGCAGGATTTTGGTTCAGCACCACTTCATGACTGTACTGACCAATTTTGAAGCAGATCCGATAAATTCCCTAGGAGGAGTTCATTCAAATACAAGGCAAAAAAGTGAAAAAAATTCAAAATGGCCGCCAAAAGTGAAAATTAGAAATGCAAATAGCCGACTTCCTGTGGGGTTTGGGGCATGGGTCCAAGAGGCTTTTCTGTAGGTATGGGCACATTGTATGTGAATACTGAGTTTCATACATATTGGTGAAACGTGGCGCAGGGGCTGCTTTTTAAAGTTCCTGTAGGGGGCGCTACAAAAAATAGAAACACGAATTTTGGTATGTGAGCTATCGGCACCAGTTTACACGTGTGCTGTGAATTTCATATTCATAACTATTACGGTCTCCGCACAGTGATTTTGAGGCTCTGGCGGCCATGTTGTTTTTTAAATCGACTTAATTTTTGGTGAGCAGTTAGAACTTTGGTACCTAACGGCCACTAAGTCGGTCCTGCTGAAATCAAACATTGCGTCTATGAACTGTGGCGATTTTAGTGTCAGGCCACGCCCACTTCGATGCCACGCCCCATTTGAAAATATGTTGACTTTATCTTGTTCAGAATTTGATTCTGAACAACTTTTGTATTGGGGCCAACATCATAGGCGTCCAACTTGACGTTGATATGAGCAATTAACTATTTTCGAGGTTTCAACCACACCCCTTTTAGAACTCATTGGTGCTCTAAACTTTATTGTACAGACTAATCCTTAAGTCAGATTGAAGATAATGGGCCATCTATGATATGTGCCAAAGGATTTTGGTCAAAGTGGAAAAACCTGGGATCCTTGGGGAATTTACTGTTTTTAACTAAATTCAAAATGGCGGAAAATATGGCTACCGGAAGTGTTCAGTTCAAGAGACTTTTTTGTTCATCATGAGGATATGCATGTGTGTGCAAAGTTTCATGAGTGTAGGTCAAACCGGTGGCGAGATATGCTTGTGCAAAGTTTGCACTTTTGAACAGTTGCTATAGCGCCACCTAGGGGCGAATGTGAATTTGAGGGCTAGAATATCAAATTTTTCACCAGTCCCCACAATTGCACCAAAAAAATTTGAGTTTTAGAATATGTGCAGGGGGGGAAAAATGCAGTCGAAGTCGTGGAAAATAATAATAATAATTAAAACTGCGCGCAGTGATGAACGGGACCTCGTAACATGTGCGCTTTTTTAAAACTGCGCGCAGTGATGAACGGGACCTCGTAACATGTGCGCTTTTTTAAAACTGCGCGCAGTGATGAACGGGACCTCGTAACATGTGCGCTTTTTTAAAACTGCGCGCAGTGATGAACGGGACCTCGTAACATGTGCGCTTTTTTAAAACTGCGCGCAGTGATGAACGGGACCTCGTAACATGTGCGCTGCCACGAGGTCCCGTTCATCACTGCGCGCAGTTTTAATTTTAATTTTTAGCTAACTTATGTAATTTTAACTTTTTGCGAACTTATGTAATCTGTAGAAGCAGATGAGATTGATTCCCTAGGAGGAGTTTGTTGAAATACAAGGCGAAAAAGTGAAAAAATTCCATGAAAAACAGCCAAATTTGAAGGCACGCCACGGACACGCCCTTCAACGTACAGTCACAAATAACACGGCGTTGGTTGAGCCCCATTTTTTGACTGTACTGACCAATTGTGAAGCAGATCTGATAAATTCCCTAGGAGGAGTTCGTTCAAATACAAGGCTAAAAAAGCGAAAATAAGAGCACGGAATTCAAAACGGCCAACTTTGTAGGCACGCCACGGACACGCCCTTCAACGTACAGTCACAAATAACACGGCGTTGGTTGAGCCCCATTTTCTGACTGTACTGACCAATTGTGAAGCAGGTCCGATAAATTCCCTAGGAGGAGTTCGTTCAAATACAAGGCGAAAAAGCGAAATTTGTTGGTAAAAGTGCAAATTAAAAAAGAAAACAGCCGACTTCCGGTGGGTTTTGGGGCATGGGTCCAAGAGGCTTTTCTGTAGGTATTGTCATGTTGTACGTGCCTACCGAGTTTCATACATATTGGTGAAACGTGGCGCAGGGGCTGCTCTTTAAAGTTCCTGTAGGGGGCGCTACAAACATGACAACCACGATTTTTGGTATGTGAGGTACAGGCAACAGTCTACACGTGTCCTGTGAATTTCATATTCATAACTATTACAGTCTCTGCAGAGTGATTTACCCTCCTCTGGCGGCCATGTTGTTTTTCCAATCGACGTAATTTGATTTGAGCAGTTAGAACTTTGGTCCCCAAAGGCCACTGAGTTGGTCCCGCTCAAATCAAACATTGCGTCTATGAACTGTGGCTATTTTAGTAACAGGCCACGCCCATTTTGAAGCCACGCCCCATATATATTTTTTTTTACTCTATCTTGTTCAGAATTTGATTCTGAACAACTTTTGTATCTGGGTCAACATCATAGGAGTGAAGGTTGATGTTGATATGAGCAATTAACTTTTGAGTAATTTTTAACCACACCCATTTTAGAACTGAAAGGCTCATGGGAGCTTTAAACTTTATTGTACAGACTAATCCTTATGTCAGATTGAAGATAATGGGCCATAGATGATATGTGGCAAAGGATTTTTGTCAAAGTCGAAAAACCTGGGATCCTTGGGGAATTTGGTGTTTTTAACATAATTCAAAATGGCGGAAAATCTGGCAACCCGGAAATTTTCAGTTCAAGAGACTTTTTTGTTCACCATGAGGATTTGCATGTGTGTGCAAAGTTTCATGAGTGTAGGTCAAACTGGTGGCGCGTGCTGCTTGTGCAAAGTTTGCACTTTTGAACAGTTGGTATAGCGCCACCTTGGGGCCAATGTGAATTTGACGGCTAGAATATCAAATTTTTCACCAGTCCCCACAAATGTGCCAAATAAAAATGACTTTTCGTATATGTTCAGGGGGGGGAAAATGCAGTCAAACTTATGAAAAATAAGAATAAGAATTAAAACTGCGCTTTTTTAAAACTGCGCGCAGTGATGAACGGGACCTCGCGCCGGCTTGCGGCCGCGTCACGTGCCGTCCTAACATGTGTGCTGGCAAGATGTGCACATGTTAGGACCGCACGTGACGCAGCCGCAAGCCGGTAAGAGGTCCCGTTCATCACTGCGCACAGTTTTAAAAAAGCGCAGTTTTAAAAAAAATTCGCGCCGGCTTGCGGCCGCGTCACGTGCCGTCGTAACATGTGTGCTGGCAAGATGTGCACATGTTAGGACCGCACGTGACGCAGCCGCAAGCCGGCACGAGGTCCCGTTCATCACTGCGCGCAGTTTTAAAAAAGCAAAAAAATTCGCGAATTGAATTGAATTCCCTAGGAGGAGTTAGTTGAAATACAAGGCGAAAAAGTGAAAGAATTCCATTCAAAATGGCCAACTTTGACAGCACGCCACGGCCATGCCCTTCAATGTACAGTCACAAATAACACGGCGTTGGTTGAGCACCATGTTTTGACTGTACTGACTAATTGTGAAGCAGATCCGATAAATACCCTAGGAGGAGTTTGTTCAAATACAAGGGGAAAAAAGCGAAAATAAGACCACGGAATTCAAAACGGCCAACTTTGACGGCACGCCACGGCCACGCCCTTCAACGTACAATCACAAATAGCACGATTTTGGTTCAGCACCACTTCATGACTGTACTGACCAATTGTGAAGCAGATCCGATAAATTCCCTAGGAGGAGTTCGTTCAAATACAAGGGGAAAAAGTGAAATTCCATTCAAAATGGCCAACTTTGACATCACGCCACGGACACGCCCTTCAACGTACAGTCCCAAATAGCACGATTTTGGTTCAGCACCACTTCATGACTGTACTGACCATTTTGGAAGCAGATCCGATAAATTCCCTAGGAGGAGTTAGTTCAAATACAAGGCGACGGAATTCAAAAATGGCCAACTTTGACGGCATGCCACGGACACGCCCTTCAACGTACAGTCACAAATAGCACGATTTTGGTTTAGCACCACTTCATGACTGTACTGACCAATTTTGAAGCAGATCCGATAAATTCCCTAGGAGGAGTTCATTCAAATACAAGGCAAAAAAGTGAAAAAAATTCAAAATGGCCGCCGAGAGTGAAAATTAAAAAATTTAAATTTCCGACTTCCGGTGGGGTTTGGAGCATGGGTCCAAGAGGCTTTTCTGTAGGTCATGGGACCTTATACGTGGCTACCGATTTTCATACATATTGGTGAAACGTGGCGCAGGGGCTGCTTTTTAAAGTTCCTGTAGGGGGCGCTACACACATGAGAAACACGAATTTTGGTATGTGAGCTAGAGGCACCAGTTTACACGTGTCCTGTGAATTTCATATTCATAACTATTACGGTCTCCGCACAGTGATTTACCCTGACACCAGAGCCTGTGGCGGCCATGTTGTTTTTTCAATCGACTTAATTTTAATTGAGCAGTTAGAACTTTGGTACCTAACGGCCACTGAGTGGGTCCCGCGCAAATCAAACATTGCGTCTATGAACTGTGGCGATTTTAGTGTCAGGCCACGCCCATTTCGATGCCAAGCCCCATTTGAAAATATGTTGACTTTATCTTGTTCAGAATTTGATTCTGAACAACTTTTGTATTGGGGCCAACATCATAGGCGTCCAACTTGACGTTGATATGAGCAATTAACTATTTTCGAGGTTTCAACCACACCCCTTTTAGAACTCATTGGTGCTCTAAACTTTATTGTAAAGACTAATCCTTAAGTCAGATTGAAGATAATGGGCCATATATGATATGTGCCAAAGTATTTTTGTCAAAGTCGAAAAACCTGAGATCCTTGGGGAATTTACTGTTTTTAACTAAATTCAAAATGGCGGAAAATTTGGCTACCGGAAGTGTTCAGTTCAAGAGACTTTTTTGTTCATCATGAGGATATGCATGTGTGTGCAAAGTTTCATGAGTGTAGGCCAAACCGGTGACGCGTGCTGCTTGTGCAAAGTTTGCACTTTTGAACAGTTGCTATAGCGCCACCTAGGGGCGAATGTGAATTTGAGGGCTAGAATATCAAATTTTTCACCAGTCCCCACAAATGTGCCAAATAAAAATGAGTTTTCGAATATGTGCAGGGGGGGAAAAATGCAGTCAAAGTTCTGGAAAATAATAAGAAGAAGAAACACGAGGGTTTCAATAGGGTCCTTGCCATGTTTGGCTCGGTCCCTAATAATAATCAGACCAAAAACAATAGGGACCTTGCCAGTTTGGCTCGGTCCCTAATAATCACGAGGGTTTCAATAGGGTCCTTGCCAAGTTTGGCTCGGTCCCTAATAATCATGAGGGTTTCAATAGGGACCTTGCCATGTTTGGCTCGGTCCCTAATAATCATGAGGATTTCAATAGGGTCCTTGCCATGTTTGGCTCGGTCCCTAATTAAAACTGCGCGCAGTGATGAACGGGACCTCGTACCGGCTTGCGGCCACGTCACGTGCCATCGTAACATGTGCGCTGACAAGTGCGCACATGTTAGGACCGCACGTGACGCGGCCGCAAGCCGGTACGAGGTCCCGTTCATCACTGCGCGCAGTTTTAAAGTATTTCGCGAATTTATGTAATTGCCAGTTTTGCCTCGGTCCCTAACAAGATGTCGGAGCACTGTGCAGCTGTGTATTGTGTGTATGTACTGTGTATCAGTGGCGTTACTACGCTGTTTTAAAAACAATTCAACTTTCCGATGGTCCTTGAACGCCCCCCGTTTATCTAATCTGTAGAAGCAGATGAGATAAATTCCCTAGGAGTTTGTTCGTTCAAATACAAGACCACAGAATTATTCAAAACGGCCAACTTTGACGGCACGCCACGGACACGCCCTTTTACGTACAGTCACAAATAGCACGGCGTTCATTCAGCAACATTATTCAAGTGTACTGACCAATTTTGAAGCAGATCCGATAAATTCCCTAGGAGGAGTTCATTAAAATACAAGGCGAAAAAGACCCAAAATGGCCAACTTTGACGGCACGCCACGGACACGCCCTTCAACGTACAGTCACAAATAGCACAGCATTTATTCAGCACCATTTCATGACTGTACTGACCAATTTGGAAGCAGATCCGATAAATCCTCTAGGAGGAGTTCGTTCAAATACAAGGCGAAAAAGTGAAATTCCATTCAAAATGGCCAACTTTGACATCACGCCACAAACACGCCCTTCAACGTACAGTCACAAATAGCACAGCGTTTATTCAGCACCATTTCATGACTGTACTGACCAATTTGGAAGCAGATCCGATAAATTCCCTAGGAGGAGTTCGTTCAAATACAAAGCAAAAAATGTTAAATGGCCACCGAGAGCGAAAATTAAAAATTAAAATAGCCGACTTCCTGTGGGTTTTGGGGCATGGGTCCAAGAGGCGTCTACCGAGTTTCATACACATTGGTGAAACATGGCGCAGGGGCTGCTTTTTAAAGTTCCTGTAGGGGGCGCTACAAATATGACACACGATTTTTGGTATGTGAGCTACAGGCACCAGTCTACACGTGTCCTGTGAATTTCATATTCATAACTATTACGGTCTCCGCAGAGTGTAAATTAGTTCAAATTTGATGATTTTTAGCCTCTGGCGGCCATTTTGTTTGGTCGATCAACTTAATTTTACTTGAGGAGTTGGAACTTTGGACCCCAATAGCCACTGTGTCAGTCGCGCTCAGATCAAACATTGCGTCTATGAACTGTAGTGATTTAAGTTACAGGCCAAGCCCATTTCGATGCCACTCCCCATTTGAAAATATGCTGGGTTTATCGTGTTCAGAATTTGATTCTGAACAAGTTTTGTATTGGGGTCAACATCATAGGAGTCCAACTTGATGTTGACATGAGCAATTAACTATTTTCGCAGTTTAAACCACACCCGTTTTAGAACTCAATGGCTCATGGGTGCTCTAAACTTTATTCTACAGACTAATATTTTTGTCAGATTGATGATAATGGGCCATAGATGATATGGGTTAAAGGATTTTTGTCAAAGTCCAAAAACCTGGCAATTTACAGTTTTTAACATAATTCAAAATGGCGGAAAGTCTGACCACCCGGAAGTGGTATGTTCTTGAGGCATATTTGTTCAGCATGTGGATATGCATGTGTGTGCAAAGTTTCATGAGTGTAGGTCAAACCGGTTGCGAGTTATGCTTGTGCAAAGTTTGCATTTTTGGGCAGTTGGTATAGCGCCACCTTTGGGCCAATCAGTGTAATATTTGCTGTCTGCTAGTTGTGCAAAGTTTGCATTTTTGGGCAGTTGGTATAGCGCCACCTTTGGGCCAATCAGTGTAATATTTGCTGTCTGCTAGTTTTGGGTCAACCTCTACGCGTCCAGTAAGTTTTGTAAAAAGCGTGCCATCGGTGTAGGCTGTGTAAGTCAAACGCGTCAGAATAATAATAAAACCAAGAATTACAAGAGGTTCCTTGCAGGTTCCCTGCTCGGTCCCTAACTACCAGTGACCCCATAGCCAATGGAACCATAAGAGGGAGAGGCGGTTCTCAGGTGTATTTGCATAGTCTCTCTCACCCTCTTTAGTGATAGCATAGCTGACGGACGCCCCGCACGCCACCCTGGTGGACGGGCCCAGGCCCGGCACCGGAGTGGGCTCACTCTTCTCCTCCGCCCCCTGGCCCAGTCCCAGGCGGCCATACTCTGCCCGGCCCAGACTGTATACACACCCTGGAATATAACACACCGCATTAGGACAACACACACACAAATAATGAAAGTCAAAACACACACAGAAGGAACAACATAGACATAAACTATTCAGATTCACGCCTGAGGACAAATTACATATTTTAAAGAAATCCACCAGACTTGTCAATGCTGATAGGAAAAACCAGACTCAAACGGTTTCCTCGTGTATAGCCACTAGCAAAGATCATTACTTCAACCCCAAGTGCTCTGGCTAAGTGTTAAAGCACTTGACTAATTAGACTATTAAACATTTAACTAATGAGGCACTTTTGTTTTAATGACATATTCTAAAACACTCCATCAAGTTATATACAATTCCATCAAGCCAAATGTTCAGTACTCTGGAAGTGTGTACTACGGCAGTACTCTGGAAGTGTGTTCACTACGCAGTACTCTGGAAGTGTGTTCACTACGGCAGTACTCTTAAGTGTGTTCACTACGGCAGTACTCTTAAGTGTGTTCACTACGGCAGTACTCTTAAGTGTGTTCACTACGGCAGTACTCTTAAGTGTGTTCACTACGGCAGTACTCTTAAGTGTGTTCACTACGGCAGTACTCTTAAGTGTGTTCACTACGGCAGTACTCTTAAGTGTGTTCACTACGGCAGTACTCTGTGGAAGTGTGTTCACTACGGCAGTACTCTGAAGTGTGTTCACTACGGCAGTACTCTGTGTTCACTACAGCAGTACTCTGTGTGTTCACTATGGCAGTACTCTGTGGAAGTGTGTTCACTACGGCAGTACTCTGAAGTGTGTTCACTACGGTAGTACTCTGAAGTGCGTTCACTACGGCAGTATTTTGTGGAAGCTTGTTCACTACAACTCTTTAAAGGAGAAGCTGGGACTCATTAGTAGACCAAGCTTCCTATAACAACATATTATACATGGAAGGTGCTTCTAGTTCCTGGGGGGCAACTAAAAACTGTAACATCTCCATAATGTTCTCCATTTTGAATTTTTACACAATTACAATCATCTTTGAAAGGAGCTTACTTTGAAAGTAGTCTTACTGCAGACAGTGATGTTAGCATTATGACACCAGTCTAGGTGAGACCAGTTTCTATACAAGTTGGGCTTGGAGTGACAGTGCCATCTGGTGGTCCTAACGTACCTTCACCATCCAGGCAGAGTGTGTGGTGCTGGCCTCCGGAGAAATCCACCCAAGTAGTGACCGAGTTCTTAAAGCAGGCAAGTTTGACGGGAGAAAAACTTGTCTTGATACTTTTAGTGCCTGGATATACAAACACAAGAGGACTCAGTACAACCGTGTCTCAAATGGAATTAAATGTCTTCAGAGTCAGAAAACAAGGACATACATTTCATTGCTAAATATCAACAATAAATCGAATCTGGTGTTGTATCATACGCACCCAGCTGGTGATAGTTGGAAAGGCCGAACCCGTAGACGTTGCCTTCTTTAGACACAGCGAAGGTGAAGTAGGCTCCGCAGAACACATCCGTGAACTGGACCTTGCCTTTGACCTTTACTATCTGGGGTATGAGTAGGCGGGCTGTGGGTACAAGTGCACACATCATCCTGAAAATTAATACCAAGGTTCTCCCAATTGGGTCGCTCCTACTCAGCTGCGGCGACACACACTCACCCTTTTCTGGCGATTTGGCGATTTTTTATCTTGTGTTTTTTATCTGTGTGCAATGAGTATCAGCAATCCACTGACATCGTCCACACAGCAATAATGTGTGATAATATGTAGTGAATTTAACCGTTTGATTATTGAAAGAGAAAATAATGATGAGTCACTTAATATCAGTGTTGCCTACTATTCCATGGCGGTGCTTTGCTCTGAAGAGCTGCTCAGATGCACAGTACCACTGTTGGATTCTTTGAATGTCTTGTGGTCAGAAGACATCATTATAAGGACACTTCTTTGCTCCATTAACCATCTCTTCATGCGTTGTGGGCAGCGTGCAGAGTGCCAGACTTACAGAGTCCCTTCCTGCCTCCTCTGTCGGCGAACAGCTCTGGAACCCTCCCCAGCTGACCCTGCTCCCCACAGCCTGACGTGTAGAGATCCCCGGCCATGGTGAGCATCACAAGGTGGTCATTACCTGGGATCACAAGACAACATGTAAGCCTCTTGTCCAATTATAAACCATGGGTCATTGGGTCACCATGGGTCATATGGGTCACTATAACGGTCTGCTAATCATCTCCTTTTATATGAATTATATAGGAAATATGATTTTTTTTACAAATTCAATTGGAGATTAGGAATATGCTATGAATGTAAAAGCAACAAGAGGGCTTTTCCCTAGCTATATAGGTAACCAACAAGCCAAATGTACTACCAAAGCCCTCGTCTCCCCCCCTTCCTGAACAGCAAGTACAACATGTGTACAAGTTTGTGAACACATGTTGATATATTTATGTAGCCTCTTTGTAATATATGTATGCTTCGTCTTCTGTCATGCTTGATACTGTCATTTGTGGCCATGTTTCATGTTTAGGGTTAGGTTTTATCCATGCTTTATGTCTCACATGTATGTTTGTCTATTGATGCTATATGTCTTATATGTATGTATACGACCTCCTTTCCATAAATGAGCTGCCCAGGGATGCAAAAACAATTTCAGCCCAAACTGACAAATAAAGTTGTAGCGTATCATAACACAGAGTTCTTATTTTGAGGAAAGGAGAGAGGAGGAGTTTTGACATGAAATATTTTTGTTGACGCTGTTGTGACAGTTATTTGATTTAGCAGGGTCTGTTGATCACTCACCGCTGCTCAGTCGATTATGAAGATAATCGTTATAATCTGCACAGCCCCAGTATCTAGGCCCTCAACAAGTAGATGCTGATTTGCCAACATGTACAATGACTGAAGATACGAGATTAAGGATGTTTCCTAATCCCTTAACAACAGAAACAGTTCTGCATTATTTTGGAGTCTCACCCGACACGATTTTCATGACTGGCTTAAGCATTGGGATCTTGATGGGGAAGCAGCACTTCTTCATGGGCTCAAGGAGACCAATCACCCCGTTATTATCCTGCAATAAGACCAGCAGAAGGGTTGATTGTTAGGACATTTGATTACATTCCAAATCAAGATTTGAATCTGCAGTTTAATCAGCAATGTAGTCGATAGTAGACATTCATAAGGCACTGTAGGTCCAGATTTAAGATTTAGAATTTGAGTGTTTGTTTGAAATGGCATAGCCATCTGTCAGTTATTGGCAAGTGAAATGCTCTGTGAGATTATCCGTTTCAAGTTGACCATTGTTTGATTTAAGACCACCACTGGCACATGTCTAATCAATCAGGGCATCTCTTCCAATGACAGAGAAACATAGGGAGGGAGCAGAGTGGGCGTGGACTTTAGGGTTATTTTAAGTTTCAACAACCCAAAGTTGTCGAGCTTCTTCTCTGCTCTCCTCTCTCCTTCCAACTTTGAGAACTTCCCACCGCCATCCTTCCACATGTCCCCACTCACCCTGAAGCAACCCCAGAGGTGCACCATTCCGTCGTCAGTCAGGGCCGCGGTGTGGCTGTCCCCAGCAGACACTTGGACCACCTTGCCCTCCAGCACCACCTTCCCCGGGACCATCTCCGACCCCTCTTCTGTGGTCTCCCGGCCCAGGGCACCTTCGTCGTTACAACCAAACGTGTAGACCTATGGAACCACATCGCTCACTCCTTACTTCTGTACATACACAGGCCATCAGCGGTTCCCTGTATACAGAAATCCCTTTCATTTTCAAACTCTTATTTTTATTCAATGGTTCGCCTTTTCGGAATGTGTGTTCTTATATAATTTCCCCCTATAAAAATTGTAATTCAAAGATTATTGAAAAAACATGATTTGTTTATTCTGGACAGAAAATGTCCAGAATATAATTTGGTATACTGCTTCAATCAAACAAAATATACAAAGAAGACTCCTTTAGAATGATGTTGCGTTTACATACACAGCCAGAGGCGCTGACACACACGGTGTGCATCCCTCCAGCTGCTACTTGCACAATATCTTCTGGGAGAGACACAGGAGCAGGCTTCTTCCTCTCCAGGATGTCTTCTCCGAGACCCAGCTGTCCCACGTCCCCCTGGCCCAGCACGAGCACGTGACCCATCTCTGTACCATGGCTCTGATGATGCACTAGACACATTGCAAACAAAAACAGACAGCCCCACCATTAGTATCAAACAGAAGTGATAGTGATTTAACCCAGGAGGGCAGATGTTTAGTAATTACCTTTCACTTTCTTTGGATCCTTCTCTTCGTCGGTTACAGTCCCCAACTTTCTCTTGCTTGGAGTCTTTGTAGAAGGCATGACGGCAACAGGACTAAATGCGAAATAAGATTAGATCATACTTTTATACTAGGAGTTTCCTACAATGGTTCAAATACTGAACACGAAAACAAGTTGAACAGATGTCTGCCAACAGTGGTGGAGCTCAACAGCTGCGGTTGCAACAGAGCCAAAGAGTTCATGACACGTCTAGGCAGCAAGGGTCAACCTTCTGACTCTTCTATAGGTCAGGTTAACACAACGAGACTTCCTTCACACACCTAACGGGTGGCTTACGATCTTCGAATTGTTCGCTTGCTTGGCATTGTTCTATGATACATACAAATGTGTATATATATATATATATATTGACAACCGTTTTTCCATAGCATTGGTGAGAGTCATTTGACCTGCGTCAACGGACGTAAGTTGCTAAAAACATAACGATGAAGTGGCATTCAGGATCTCAAATATCTAGCCAACCTGTTAATGAATGCCAATCGGCTATATTATCTGTATTATTGTATACACGTCCCAGCCCTCGGAACACAGGAAAATGATCCGACCGAAATGGTCTAATTTCCGATGATGTTCGTTTAAAGCTAAATGGGGGATAGAGCAACATGACATTGTAGCCCGCTAGCCAACATTAGCCCATTTGAAAATGAATGAAAACATTAAGCGAATTTCACGGATACGTTGAATAAATAAAGAATAACATACGCGTTTTCAATGGCTTTTATGTCCGGTATAGGTTAGAAGAAAGGTGATGTGTTGACTTACTGAAAGGCTAAAATAGTAATCGTTTTAAACGTGCAGTTGTGGCATGCAGTTCACCACTTTCACCGATAACACGCGCGTCTCCTTTACCCCCGGAAGTATTGCCGGAAGTCCTGCCTTCTAAAAGAGACAGGACGACTGACGTACATAGGTACCATAACATTACTTATGAACGATTGTCAGCATTAAGTAATAAGAAGCCAAATTGAAAAGCCTGTAAAAGGAACAACAACTTATAAGACTGTGTAACACGGACATTATGTTTGCATGAATGTCTCAACACTTAATGACCACTAGATGTTGCACTTATTTAACTGCTTAACGTCCATAGTACGTACACAGTACCCCAATTGCCCGGGAACCGGAGCCCCAACTAGCTGCTTGTTAGTTTATAGGGAAGACAATTTTACATCAAGGATTTGTACGATTTTTAATTAGATCATATTATGAATATTTACAACTAAGAAGAAAGTTATACAATTTCAATAATAATAAAAAAAGATTTACAGAAAAGGTACTCTTTATAGTTCCATCCTAGAGTTGCAGACATACACTATTTAGCGCTTAAAAAAATAACAAATAATACTTTTATATTTAAAATGTCATTTAAAATAATAGGAAGACAAGATAAACCTAAGCATCATTCAAAGATATCTGCCTGTACAACCCTGTTATCTACTGGCCATAGGACACAATCAGATGAAACTTTTTTTAATGGCGGTCCAAAAATGACTCCCTGTTAACCATTTATTTATTTTCAGATTTTACATATCCCTGATCCACACAGCACTTTGAAATATTCAGCAACATTTAGCATCCTCCTGTAGACGCAAAACAAAAGGCCTTTAATAACTTGGCTACAGAATGCATTGTTTTCATCTTTAAAGGGAAAGTACAAAAATTCATTGAAACAGAAAATTCTCAAAGAAAAGACAGACGAGCCAGGTCAAATGACACTGGACCCGCTATTGGCTCGTGCAGCGGTGCTTTGCAAAATGTAGTGATATAAAGCATCACTCTACAGTCCTTCTGACATAGAGGTTATGTTGGCACACAGTACAACTGCTATATGAAGTTGACCTTTCCTATTAACGACAATGAAGCTCAAAAAGCCATCTCACAGCACAACCATAAATACAGGCAAGCCAAATTAAAAAGTAGGCTCAAATAAAAGCTATCATTATTCATATGACCTATCATACAATATAAAATATCTTGTGCATTAAGGAATATTTTTGTAGTTATAGATCTTCAAATTTCATTCTAAGTTAATCTATACACAACGCAACGTATTCACAATGACATAAAATACACACAGTATCCCAGAGCATGTCTGACAATGCGAAAATGGCACATCCCAGTCTTCATCTTCCTCTCCACTCTCGCTGCAGCCCTTGGACTATTACTTATTATTACCACCTATACAATAACTGATGCCTTCATCGCTTATGTTAATAGTCACAGAGCGGGGACAAGGCAAGACAGAATGAGTTGGCATGAGTTAAGGTTGTGGCTACAACCCCGGATGCCCTAAAGAAGCCCACAGGAGAGAAGAGCGTCAGCCATCTCCACCATCAGGTCGACCGAGTCCTCCGCCTTGGCTCCGCGTCGTTGGCACGTGGTTCACCCAGGAGAAAAACGCCGGATCTCCTGGTCTCAGTCTCGCTGTCCGAGTTTTGTGAGAGCAAAGGAACTGAAAGTTTAATGGAGGGCAGGCGAGTATCCCTGATACTAGGCTTTTTCATCGGCTACAATCGCTTCATTTTTTTCTTCTATTCCGCTGATGTTCTGCACAGTACATTCAGAAACGTTGAGGGGTAGTCTGTGTGTGGAGCAGCTCCGTGGCAGACACTCTGCTAGGTGGTGGACTAAGTGCGTTGTCATCCCGGAAGAGGATGTTAAGGTCGATGGAACCTAGACGCCATCAAAAGGGAATGCAAATGAATGAAAAACACAACAGACTGACGATCGCAGTCCTCAGCACGATGAATTACAGCTGTGTATTATTTATAACACACACTTTTAAACACACACATACATACATAGTGCGGTTAAACAATGTTTATGAATGAAAGCCCGAACACAAACCTTGTGTAGATTCGACTCTCTTCGTGCACCTCCATCTCAGTGCTCTTGTAGTCGTTGAGCTCCTTGCGGATCGCAGCCTAGGTGATGGAGACGGACACATTTGAGTTGGACAGGGAAATCACATTGCACTGATTGAAATTGAAATCTAAATATCTCTATATCTACATCATAATTCAATATCTGCAGGTGGCACCCGCAGATAGTGGTCTTGGGGCCACCTAGAGGGTACTGCAGGTGGGCAGACAAGTCATTAAACAAAGTATTGTTTGTTCTCAAAAGAATGTTAATGTTATTTCTCTGATAAAATTAATCATTACTATAATATTTATGGTACAAATGGTACATATAAATAAACTCAGTATGGCTCTTTTTTCTCTGATTATTATGTTATAGTTGGGTTCTAAAGTACCATATTGTAGGTTGGCTGCTGGACACAAATCCTTGTGAGTTGCTGATGTGGACCTTTAGTGGAACAAGGTTGGGGACCATTGGTCTAGAGGCTATTAATCAGCTGAACCCGCCACTGTAAGATGGAGAAACAACCCAGCCCATCAAGGTGCCCCAACCTGCCCTTGTGAAATGCCTTATGCAGTTTCCACGACAACGAGTCCACCCCCAATGACGACACACATGTTGACGAGGATGTAGCCCCCGTCTGTCTTTTAAAGCTAATGTTTAGCTTAATGTCACGCGCCAGCAGGGTCACTGCGTTGGCTCCAGACAGGTGACGTGAAGATGTACCTTATCGGCGGGAGTCAGCTTGGTCCAAGGTTTCTCCGCTCTGCGGTCATAGTCATGGGCGTTGGTGACCTCCACATACTCATGGAAACGCAGGATTTTCCGGGCTTGTAGTTCTGCAACCGTTGGTCTTTGGCTGAGCTGTAACCATTAAATTGGAAAGAGTCTTTATTGCACCAGTTTCACAGCAGATAGCTTTAGTGTGTGTGTGTGTGTGTGTGTGTGTGTGTGTGTGTGTGTGTGTGTGTGTGTGTGTGTGTGTGTGTGTGTGTGTGTGTGTGTGTGTGTGTGTGTGTGTGCTTGCCTTTCTTGTCAGCCGTCGTTTGATCTCCCTGACCTCAGCCTGTCGGTCGGCCTGATTCTTAGCTGAAGAAAGAGAAGAGTAATTCTTAATTTAGATTAAACCTCTAAATTTAGTAGCAGTATCTGAATTACTGAACATTGAATTAAAAATATATATCTTGCTCTCCAGGGAGCGCTAGGGAATGAGCGGCAAACTGACAAGGCCCATTCATTATTTTGAATTTGAAAGAACAGAGAGAAAACAGAATAGTAAAGTACGATTTAGCTCAAAACAACAAAAGTAAAAAAGGAGAGAGGAAGCTGAGGCTCACGCTGAAGGATGTTCCTCTGCTCCAACTCCTCAGCGGTTGGTCTCTGGCTAAGTCGTCTGGAGAGAGCGAGAGCGAAAGCGAGAGAGAGAGCGATGGAAAGGAGAACAAACTATTTTTACACACTTTCATCATTTTGTCATTAAAACATGAAGTAGGACAACAATCTGAGAAGCCATCCCTGGAAGTCTACAGAAACTGCCCAGACGATGCCTGCTTCCTAGCGGGGCATTGCAGTACGGCGGTGGGTGTATGTTCACCTCGTGAGGGCCGAGCCGATCTGTGTTCGGATGGCCTCCCACTGCTCCCTGCTCTGCCAGGTGAGACCCTTCTGGCCCGGGGGCGGAGCCTCCGTGGACCCCCAGTCCGGGGTGAACCTCTCGCGCTCCGGGGCCGAGGGCCGGCTGTTCAGCTTCAGGGCCAGGGTGTCCTTCCTCTTCACCCTGCTGGCCAGCGCGCCTGGACACAAGGAAACACACAGGTAAGGTAAGGCTAGGTTAGGTCAGCCAGGTTCATTCTGCATGCCCGGACAACAAGCAAACACACAGGTTAGGTTAGGGTAGGTTAGGTCCATCAGGTTCATGCACAGAGATCACATTCAGAGAGATCAGGTTTGTAATACATTAAGTGTTTTATAGTGGTTGGCTGCACTGTTTGGAGACAGGGTGGAATCAAGTCATGCCTGAATTAAATTTTCCCATGAAATGCTCCCGGTTGAGGCAAAGTATACGTTTCCTTCATCTGATAAGGTTAAGACCATGTCTGCTCGTGGCAGTCTTGGAGAGAGATCAGTTTCACTATAAATCCAATTTATGTTCTTTATGTTCATTTTGACTTCAAGCAGACATTGTAGCAAATGGAAACTGTTTTGTGCTATCTGGTTTCATATTGTGTTTATGATAAATATGTAATATTCATATATTGGCATTTACTCTGACTTACTACCAGTAACAGCCAGTATAGTGTCAACAGGCTTCCGATACTTCCGATACAGAAACGGTTCTTCGAGCTGGGACACAGGGTACCACAGGGCAGCAGACAGCTGCCTCCCCTCTAACACATCCCTCTATTTGGGGAGCAACACTGATGCCAACTGACGGATACTCACTCATCGGGGGCTCATCCTCCTCATCCTCGTCTGAGTCTTCGTCTTTATAAAGCACGGGGCCGTCCGAGTCGCTGTTGTCCCCATGCTGGTCACGCCCTGGGTCCTCCTCCTCGTCCTCTTCGTCCTCCTCCTCCTCTTCTTCCCCGCTGCTGTGGTTCCCATCAGGAATCACGCAGATCCCTGGGGAAATCCCCGGGTCCCCGATCAGGCAGCGCCGGCTCCGCGGCTCCAGCTCGGGCTGGGGGATCTCCCCGTCATACTCCTCCTCTTCCTCGTCGTCGTCGTCGTCCTCCTCCTCCTCCTCCTCCTCCTCCTCCTCCTCGGAGTAGTCATCGTCGGCGCTAGAATGAGAAGGAAACAAATGAGTCTGCTGCGGCTGGCCAGGAGTGACCCACTAGGACAGAGTGACACAGAGAGGCCTACAAGCACACGTACAGTTTCAGCGGTTGGAGGCTGACGGGGAGCGGGCGGTTGCGGTCCGTCTGGTACTCCGGCGGGGTTTCAAAGAGCAACGAGTGGGCGCGCTGGGCGCTGTCCGGGTGGGGCTGGGCCGGGCCGGGGTTGGACAGCGCCCGCTGGATCATGATGTGCAGCGGGATGGGGGCAGGGCGCAGCGTCCGCTCGGCGGTGGGGCTGGGGGGGTCGAACAGCATGAGGGGCTGCGGTAGCGGGTGGGGGTAGGAGTGTTGGTGGTGGAGGTGGTGTGCGTGTATGTGCTGCCGGGGCGGAGAGGGGGGGATGTGGGAGGGCAGCGGAGGGGAGGGGGGCGGGGGAGGCAGCTGGAAGCCTACGGAGAAGCCCGAGCGGTCCTCCGGGGGGAGGAGGGAGAGACCCCCGGGGAGGGCGGGGGTCTCCTCCCCGGGGCGCTTGGACACCGGGGTGGTCCTCCTGGGGGGCATCGGTGGGGAGGGCTTGGCTACAGCCAGGCTGGTGGCCCCCGTGGTGTGGGTGAAGTCTGCCGGGGAACAGGAAAACACATATTAGTCCTACATTCACCACACAGCCCAGACATTAAAGGTCCCATGACATGCCACCATGGATAGATGAGCAACGTTTGCTACAGTCCACTGGATAGGCTGGTAGACTGATCTATCCAGCACACATCTAGGTGGACACGCCCACCTGTGATGTCATAACAGACAGATTTTCAAAACGGCTTGTAACGGCTAATCACACCACACCTGGTGGCATGTCATGTCTGCATGAGTCCTATTGCATCGTCTGCATCTTAAGGTCGCTACTTTGAGTCCACATCCCGTTCCACATGCAGTATATCTCAAGGCATACATGGAAGACGCAAACGCGCTTGTACACACATGAATAGATTTAAAAACTCAGGTCACATGTCTGAATCTGCATGAATGCTTTCATACACCTGATTCGGGTCACAAGACGAGGTTCCACATGGACGCATACATGATGAGGCTGATGTGTGCACAAGACAACTTAGGTGAGACAGAATAAGCACAGCCGGTTGGAGCTGCACAGCCCAGTGTTTAACCTGCAAAACCTTGCTTCTCGAAATGTTCAAATGGTTCCAGGGGAACTGAGAAGTGCAGCTCAAATGCAAACCTGGCAATTAAGTGCATGCATATTTCTATGATGGCTATAATTATGAGCCTCATCTAACCCTGCTTAGGACAGTAAAGGTGCATAATTGTTAAGTCAGAGCCCGGGTGGTGGTGGTGGTAGTTGGAGCATGCAATAGATGGATTAAATTGGATTCCAACTTCCTCTCCTAAATGCCCCTTATCTTGGAGGCCTTTCAATCCTCATTCTTCCTCCCATCTTTCCATTCCCCTTTGCGCACATGAAAGGAAATAAAACTTATAGTTTACCGGATGCAGTGCAACAACAGAAATCCTTATTCTCCTGTTAAAATGTCACTGAGACAGTGACACAAACAAGTCTCAGTCACTGATGCGCAGCGGCATCCAGAGTGAGCGCTGGCTCTGCACATGCAATCGCTCGGGAAGAAGCAAATCAAACCCGGGTAAAGAACGCATGGCGTTGTTGGATACTTAGGAAGAAGCGACTGCCACTGAACAAACAGAAAGTATCCAGGCCTTCAAGAGCGCTATGGTACGCGGACGTCCAAAGCAGAGCGTACACGATGAGAGGGAGCGGGCGGGGGGGGGGGGGGGGGGTTGCAGGTTCCAGACAGAGCGTGCAGCTCTGCATAGCACCCCCAGGTGAGGTTACCTGGACGCAGGCCTCCGGCCCGCCGGCACAGGTAGACCGGCAGGGACAGGTACACGTCGTACTGGCAGTCCTGCTTCCAGCAGGACCAGTAGAAGGGGAGTTGGGTGTTGTCTCCCCCCTGCAGGGTGGAGGCTAATGTGGGGGGGGGGGGGGGGAGACGGAGACAGAGCCCTTCAGCGAGTGTGTTTACGCTCTAGGAGTTGTGTGGGTGGTTGTTCTTCTAGGCTGTGGAGCATCTGGGTGGTGCTGGGAATGCGGAGGAGGTGGTGGTGGTGGTGGTGGAGGCGAGGTATATTTTACTTCCGCTCAGGTTTTTATCCCCTGTTCTTCTATTCTAGCATTTACTTCTCCAGCACGAGATAAAGGGGATTTGGTTAGATGCTATCATTAGACCAAGTCGCTAGGAAGAAGGGATAGACCACTGTATTACTGTACTGTGCTACTAATAAACTTCTTGCCATCTGACCTGCATTCTCCCATCCATGAGCCACTACTTGTATGCAACATAAAGGCTGTAGAATAATCAAGGAATATTTTACAATCAAAACACTCTCTCATAGAGTGAGTACCTATAATATCTCAATAGTGATTGAGCTAAAACCCAGAGAAGAAAGAAGACACTAATGTCATTCGCTCATATTTCAGTTGAGCTGTTGACCCCGGTGTACTTTCGGAACAGTTACCGCTATGTGAACACTTGAGACACAAAAGATGAATCACACCCACAGCAGTCTACTTTGCCAAGCACCCAACCTCGTCATATCAATAATCCAGAGGATAATTATAAAAGGAAAGAGCAAGCACACTTAATGTGTTAAAAGCTCTCCATCAGTCCGCTTGAACTGTTTGTACAGGTTTACAAAATAAGTAATACGCTTGGGAACAGCTGTCCAAAGTTCACAGATAACATCATTGGCAGGCCGGCTCTGTCTGTATGTGTACTATGTATTTGCACAGCACTCTGTGTTGATTCCCTGGAGAAACCGTGGTGTTATAATAGCTGATTCGTATTCACACGTAGTCATCTGTGTTCTGACTGCCCGTTTGGTGGCATCTTGTGCACGACGGCGTGTTGGTGGCATTGACGTGTACACATTGAATAAACCCCAACCGGCAGCAGGCTGAATGATTTATTATTATTATCTACCGTTCTGTGTAGCTGGCGTTCCTAAGGGTCACTCACCCAGCATGGTGGCGTTGCCTCTGTTGACGGGCTTGGGCGGGGGCGGCGGAGGCTGCTTGGCCGGGTGGGGGCCGGAGGACGGGACCAGGGAGGTGCAGGAGGGAGAGGTCGGCTGCGCATTGGGTCCCCGGGGGGAGGGCTTGGCCGGGGCGGACGAGGGAGAGAATGATGAGGAGGAGTACGGGGACACAGGGTGGGTGGAGGGGCCGCGAGGTGAGCCCTCCTGGACGGACTCCGGGGCGGAGGTGATCAGCCACTTGGGGGGCATCATGGAGTGCTTGGGGGGCAGTGGCTCCCGCAGGGTGTCCTGCAGCATTTCCAGCTCCGGGACAAAATGGCTCGCTGACTCTAGAGGAAACACAGCAACATGAGCAGACTTTAGATCCTGTAGTTGTCCCACAGTGGGTATGATGTCAGAGGGAATTTTACGCACTCAATGAACATTCTGAACATATTTCCTTTAGTAGTTTCCCTTTTTCTACCATATATACATTTCCTAAACACAGCATAGCAACTAGAAAGAGACAGTATAGACACTACACTATGCATAAAACATACCTAAAAAGGATATTTATAAAAAGGAAAAATAATACTGAATAATTATCCCCCTCTGATGCAGGCCTCTGAAGTAAAGCACGACATTGTCTGTTAAACAAACAATTTTTCTTAGACATTGTGCTACGAATGTTTTAATCTGTGGCTGGAGCAGCGAGTTCCTCTGATGCTTCACCAACCAAGCGCTCTGTTGCTTGCATTATCTGAAGATCCACTGTTAAGATAAACAGAAGAGAACCTCCTTCTACACACATCACCACCAATATTCACATCCCATACCATTCCTCAAAACTAACCCTTTAATAAACATGGAGAAAGAGAGAGGTACAGAGGGAGAGGGAGAGGGAGGGAGAGAGAAAAAAGGAGAGAGGGAGAGAGCGAAAAGATAAAAGGGCAAGGAGAGAAAAATCTGGGAATAAGTTGAATGTGAAAATGAATCTTTCATCAATAGTACGGACGGGTAGTAATATGGGGTACACTTAAAGCTTCATAAAACACCATTATCACCTAAATTAAACAGTTAAGAGAAATCAATTAGCTTCAGCACTTTGCCAATTATCAGGAAGCTTGACAGCGCTGGCGTTACGGGGCAGCGATCGGTACATGAATGGTGCCACCGTAATTAGAGACGTAGAGATGATGAGCTATTCCCTTCTGTTCCTGAATAAGAAGCGTAGCTGGAGCAGGGCTCCGGGGAGCAGGCAGAAGGCCTGTCTATATCTGGGAGAACGTCGTACCAGGAGGAACGTGGAGCAGGGAGGAAGTATGTAGGTGAGAGACTGAAAAGCCAGAGAAACTATCAGGCGTCACGTTTAAAAAAACAGGTCAGGTTACAAGACATGTAACATGTCGAAGCCAAGTCCGTAAAAAGGGACAAAAGGGGATCATTCGACACCATTCACTCATAAAATCTCAAATCCGGTTAGTAGTTAGTTCGTAGTTAATCGATTTTCATCTCAAAATACAGCATCTAAAGGCCTTGATTGTACACAGTAACACACCCCAAAACAGCAGTAAATAAAATTGATTGCTTCCTGCCCTTTTCTTTTCAACAACATGTATCAACATGGTGACTCCTTCAAGACATCCTCACATACAGTGAAGGACTGAAGAGATGTCAGAGTGCAGGAGGCTGTGATGTAACAACACTCAGAGCAACAGTTTGAGCAGCACCTGCCTGATACGAAGCCTCTCTAATGGAGCCAAGGTCACACATGGCTCGCAAGCACGCCAGACAGCTTGTGCTGCACTTCAGTTTGGGAGGAGCCAGTTAATGTAGGTCTTAAAAGGACCCTGCCACCAGAATCACTTAAACCCAGCGTCTCTCCTACACTTTTACATTCTGATGTGAAGTACCGTCACAAAACGTTAAAAACAGGACGATGGGTTTTCAGCTGTCTAAAAAAACCTTTGAGTCTTTGAGTGTTTAGAAAAGCGCTATAAAAAAAGATCTATTATTATTATTATTCTTATTATTATTCTTATTATTATAACCAATGGTCAGTGGTTTAGAGATCAATTGGATCCCAACCCCAATGTGTTTGCATGTTTTGTTCTTGTCATCTGCTTTGGCTCTGACAATGAGGAGCTTTACGTAATGCTCACCTCTGCGGGTCCTCCCCTCCTCGGCCGACGCGTGGCGAGGCAGCGTGGGCTTCCAGTCGGTCTCCGCTGGCCGACTCCTCCTGCAGTCTTCAGACGGAGCCTTCTGGAGGCCGGGCCTCTTCTGCCCGTCCTCCGGGCGGAGCCGGCCGCCCCGCCTCCCCGGCCCATCCTCGGGACGGGGCCGACCCCCGCGCCTTGCCTCCTCCCCCTGGCCCTGGGGGGGTCCCTGCCAGGCCATGTTCGCCTTCCACTCACCCTCGCCCTGGGGTCGCATTGTCCCTCCACCTCCTCCTCCACCCCCAATGCCGCCACCCCCTCCTCCTCCTCCTCTACGTCCGTTATCCTGTGGCCCCATGTGGCCCCTGGGTCCTGGACCCCCCCTGCGGTCTCCCTCCGTGGGGTAGCGCCCCCTGCAGTCGTCGGGCTGAGCGAGCCAGGCCGGGTTCATCCTGTAGTCCGCCTCCGAGGGGCCTTTCCCCTGGCTGCAGGGGCTCCTGAGGGGCCCGCTGACAACAGGACCGCCGCTGCTCATGGGCAGCGTGTGGCCGTTCTTCACGTAGGGCTTCCCCAGCTGCTCCGCCTCGATGGTCTCTACAGCTGAGTGGAAACACAGGAGACGACAAGCACAGTGGGTTACACAGAAGGTCCCCCACACATTACATGAGATATGGGTGCTAGTTTGTCAGTGATCAAGCCCTAATGAATCAATGAAAACAATTAAGTAACGTAGAGGTGGATTAGGGTTTGGTGTGCTGTAGTATGTACAGTTGACATGCTAATTAGACCCCTCCACAGGGGTCCACATGTCCACGGTAACAGGTTGAGCTTGAAGCCCTGAGGGCATCAGGCTGTTGTCTTGCTGGTCCTTTATTTTTTTTTTTTAAAAAGGAGCAGCTGTAATATAGCAGCAACAAATAGCCAGGATGGGAAGGAATGCTGCAGGGCACAACTCGCTCCACTTTGCGGCTGCTCCTGCTAACATCTCTTTATAGATTTTCTGGTGCAAATTAATCTTTAAAACCCACACAGAACATTGTGAAACTAAGTGCTCTCCTCTGTTTGGATGGGGAGTGCTGGAGAGGGTCCATGGTCTTGCAGAAGCGGGGGGGGGGGAGGGCGACAGAGACCAACAGGGGCCCTCCTACCGTTCTCCGGGGCCTCCTTCAGCAGTCCCTGCTCAATGAGCTCCTGCCGTGTCCGCCGCGTCGACATCTTCCTCTCCAGAACTGCCGACGACACACAGAGTTCACACCAGCACATTACACTCTCCGCCGCTCCTACTCATTGCAGGGCTGGAGAAGTCAATAATCTTGAATACAAAGCTGCGGGTTCACAGATTTTCCAACAGCCGGATGTTGTGTTTGTAACCTAAAGTATTGCATTTCAGCTGACCGGACACCGTTTTTCTTTGTATCATTAGGGCCAGGAAGTAGGAAAGCAAACTAAGGAATTTCAACAAAAGTTGAATGCAATGCATTGACTTATCCGGAGCTGTGGGTGTTTCACACGCATTCTCCAGAACACAATGAGGGGGCAGAAACAAACCTTCGGAAGTTTCCTGAAACTTGTCGCTGCTTTTCTTCTTCCTCCACTTCCAGGGTTTGAAGATCTTCCCGAGCGTGGAGAACTTGCCCTTGCGTTTGGGAAGTGAGGAGCCGTCCTCCACACCTCCCCCCTCCCCTCCCGGCGTGCTTTTCTGCTGCTCAACTTCATCCTCTGAAAAAACACAAACGATTTAAAATGAAGCCAGCCTTCTGTGCAGAGATATATAGAAGCAGGCATAACAGGAGAACAAAGCCCCCTCTGCATAAATGAGCCACCAACCACAACGCTCTCTGGGCTGAACTGAGCTAACCAAGCAGCCCTTCATCTGTTCTGCGGCTAGACAGCAGGACGGAGATGTAGAATAACTTTTATTTCTTCAGCTCGCTCAGGTGTTAGAATGCACTTTAGCGAGAGAAACAGAGACGGATGAGGCAGTATTCCAGACAGGTTCCATGGTTGCCCCTGGTTTCCATCAGTCCTTCACCCACTGACTGTTAACAGGTGACAAGCGATGGGGTGGGAGGGGTCTGACTCAATAGAAGGAAATGTGCATGTAAAAAGAAATACAGTATCAGACTGAAAGGTACCTCTGGGAACCTTCACAGGCTTGTCAGAAAGCCAACCCCCTCCTAAAGGGCACTTATCATGAGTCGCTGTCGATGCCTCCGCTCTGCTTTAAAGTGACACGCTGCCGTCACCGGGGCCTATTCTGGACCTGCTTATTGGCAGAACAAACTGACAGCTTGCTGAGTTCAGGACAGCTATCAGCACATTGAACCTGCTCTGCTAAGGAGGCCTTGGGCCGCTTTACTGAGCAGCCATAACATCCACATGCACGCACACATACACATACACACACACAATAACATCTATATGTTCTCATTCACTACTTTTTAACTTTTACACTGATGAGATCTACCAAACCAACTAAACAGCGCCCAGGGGCTGCAGAGTGTGTTCAAGCGGTTCACCCTCGGCTACCTGGACAAGGGGGTCTTGGCGTCCAGCTCCCATGGCGATGAGATCTGAGGCAGCATGCCATCAGGACAAGAGGAAGCATTCACCAACCCAAACAAACTCCTGATGAAATCAGTCCCACACCTGGCGGTTCTGCACGAGAAAGATCCAATATGGGGTCCGACCCTAAAGTCCATGTCCGAACCATACATGTCCACTGTCTACCAGCCGGAGAGAGACCTGCGCATTCGGACCAGGTACTGTCATATCCAGGGGAAACTTTGCTCAAGGGCCTGGTCCTCACCCAAGAGGCCCAGATTTCTAACACAGGAAGTGTAAGAAATGTTCTGTCAGAATGCTGGCGTCCACTCAGCTGAAGCGACAGAAGCAGGATAGCAGCTAGCTTCTGATAGTTGGCTAGCAGGAATACCCTGCCTGTACACCACTCAATCCAAACACTCTCACGCCAATATAGACGTTTCCTGATGGGTCCTCATTAGAGCAGCATAGGAAGCAGTATTCGTGCCCCTCGAGAGAAGGGCAGAACTACCCGGGAACAAAATATAAGAAATATCCGTCTCTGTTGTAAAATCCCGTTCAGAGGGATGTAGCTCCACCTGATAAACAACTTGTTCACCGATGATGAAGATCTGCACATTAGTAAGCTAACGGCGTCTGTAAAAGTAGTACAAGCAAAGTCCTAAGTGGATGTCCGGTCAGGCACTACAGCTGAGTGACTACAGAGGAGAAGGACGCAGTGGGAAAGAGCTGCAAAAGACAAAAAAGGGCCAGAGCTGGGAATAGAGAGGGGGGAGAGGGGAGGTCAGCCTGGAAACACAGGGAGGGAGGAAGCAGTGCTACACCCTGATCCTAACAGAGAGAACAATAACAGAAGCTCTTCCCCTCGCTATTGAAACATAACACAGAAATCACAAAAACAAGGTACAGCTCGTGGAGCTGAGTAGCATGCCATACAGACGGTGCCTCCAAGTAGATTCCATGTCCTGTGATATTGAAAGAAAATGCAAAAAAAGTAAATCATTCCTTGGAGAGAGCTCCAGACCTCTAAGTAATGGTGTCTGAACCGGGGCTTTTCCTAGATAACACTCAGGAAACGAGCCCAGTAGAGGGGAGATGGAGTCAGGCTCTCCCAACCTCTTAGGCCCCACCTTTTTTCTCTCTCTCTGGCTCTCTCCTTCCCTCCCTCCTTACCTCCCGCCCCCCTCTCTCTCTGTCTCTCTCTCTCCCCCTCTCCCCCATCTGACTCAGGGAGGTCAGGTGAATGTGTGGTAAAAAGGGACACTTGTTTTAAGGGCTTTAGCCCTCATCCAACTTACATAAGAGCACCAACGGGAGGGAGGGCTGGAGTAATACCGCCATCTCGGTTTGAAAGGCGGCACATTATGACATTTCATCGTTTAACTAGATGAAATTAAGTGGATTGACTCGGCTTCAAGCACTCTGGAATGCCTCTCGTTGACAAATACGTTGTTTGTGTTGTTTGTTCAGTGACAGGTAAAAGGAAAAGGAAAGTAAAAGGAAAAAAAATATCTTCCCCCGTGCTCTTTTGGCATGTCATGCACTTGAACGTAACCTTGTTTTTTCTCACAGCTAGGTACAGGCAGGTTCATGTGAAAGACAAAGTGCTTACTAATGATTGACAGCATGAGGACATCTGCAGTGAGGGTATGTGAGGATTGGTCAGTGGAGTCAATCTCGCAATTATCTTTAGAAGCGAATAGTAGCAGTGCTATATAGAAAAAACCTTTCAACCTGCATTTTAGAGCCTTTTCCTGGACAGATATGACTATGACGTAAGCTTCCTGCTTCTCCTTCATGACAGGGGGTGGTGAGGGGTTGAGGTTGGTAGGTGTCAGAACCCCTGCTCCCTAGACTCTACATGACTAGTCTTTGATGGACTGCAAGGGAGAACATTTCCCGTGTGTTAGGGGTGGTTGATAAGGCATGTTGTTATGACATTCATTGTATTGGCCCTTATATGGCTGGCAAGGAGTATACTGGAAATTAGTAGGTAGAAAACCAAGTATACAATCTGCAATCCTACAACTGCACCACTGGATTTTTTCACTGGCAATATTATGAAAATCTGGATTGCTTAAATGATAATCTTAATGTGCCTTGCATGTGTAAATCCACTTCAAAGATAAAGTGAAAAACACATGCAATGTGCTTTTGTTTATATCCACATAGCTTGGCTAGAATTACCTAGAGCTATCTAATGACCTCACCTCACTGAAATACCAAAATAAAACCTTTTTCCTTTGAAAGATTGCCATGCGTCTGACTGGTCAAGTGCTCCGCTCATGGATATTAAAACACATTCCTTGAGTTGACATGTAATGTGAAACACGGCATGAATAATGCCAAAATATTGCCACAGGGAGTTAGATCCAGAGATCTGATGTTGGGCTAAGGAGAATATAGAGGAGTAGGTCTGGTGGAGAGTTCTGCTGGGCCCGGGGATTTGTCCATCGACCCACAGCTGAGATGGACCTATGCTTCAGAAGGGACCAGACACCCGTTCACACCACATCTAAGCTGACGATTCCATCTGGGACATTGCCAAGAAGGGGCTGCACAATGTATAGTGAAATAACAAACTCAAAGAGGGGGGGATTAAACATCTACAGAGATACAAAACGTTACAGAAGCCATACAACCTAGAACTAACTAACTAACCAATGACTAACTAACCAATCTTTTGACTGAGCAGACATGAGGGACAGTGCCAAATCTCTCCCCCCACACACACACAAACACCCACACAAACACCCACACCCACACACAAAGCTGATGTTCAGCCACTTGACGCTGACAACTTAACATTCTCAGATTCTACACTGGTGATTGCACAACCTACAGCCGCCACTTCTCTTAACCCTCAGCCCCTACAAACACTATGAACAACATTTTAGGTCAATATATTCAGTGCTGTTGTTGATCGTACAGAGTATACGTTTTGTTTCTTTGAGCAGCAGAGACTGCTGAGACTCACCGCCCTGCTGTTGCTGGTCATGATCTGGCGTCTGCAGACGAAGGCTCTGTCCCATGATCCAGCCCCCTAGGGGCCTCTCCCTGTGCTCTACCCAGGAATGTGCACACTAAGCTGGGCAGGAGGCCTCACCTGCTCTCCTCCTGCTCCACAACGTCCGCCCGTCTTCCCCCTTAGCACTGGTCCTCCTCCCCCTCCTGGTTGTGAATGTTTGGTTCACTTTTCCTCTCCTCCAGGTCTTCAGTTCAGACCTAGCCCTCTCCCCGCCTCTTTTAATCTCCTTAAGACCTTCCCTCCCTACAGGAGCCTCACTCCCTCTCTCTCCTGACCCTCCCTCCTTGGCTTCCAATGCAGGTCAGCATTCACTGTAGATGCCTACCATTCCTGGGGTGAAGACTGCTTATGTTTTTAATTTGCTATGGATAGTCTGCTGTGTGTGTGTGTGTGTGTGTGTGTGTGTGCATGTGCATCTATAAACTGTTAGGGTAATGTGTTTATGTTGGTGAACGCACGTATGCATCCCTGTTGTTCTAGCATTAGATTATATGCATGTGTATGCCGGTGTTGTGCTTGTGTGTGCGTGGGCGCGTGTGTGTATGTATATTCTTGTGAGGGAGAAACAAAGAGGAGACTGTAGCCCCTGCATATATTGTTCAATGTCAACGCTCAGATTCAGGTCAAGAGTTAAACATGGACGCTCTGCCGTAGAGAACCATAACAGGCGTTCCACTAAATATTTGCATGATTCACTAGCTTGAGAACCTCCACAGCGCCAGCATGGCCATGAAACAAAACAGGCAATTAGATGGCATAAAAAGAAAGAGAGTTCCAATAAAAGTCTCCTGGAATAGTAATTGAATTAAGTGGCAACTTAGGACTTCATTAGCTGTGTTGGACAGAAGAGCGACCCACTGTAGAGGACAGGAGAGGTCCATCTCTTGCTGGGCTTCCATTAGTGGGAGACGGCGATGAGATAAGGGCCACTGCTCTACTCCAGGAGAGGCATGTGCAGCATCTGGTGGATGTTAGATGCTTCTGATGGACAGCTAACCATTACAAGAAGGTCACAAAACTCGTTAAAGTGAGAATGACTGACGCTGGCCCAGCCAATCGAATGCAGAAGGTGGCCCACAAAAGCATCTCTCCCTTCCTCAGCCAATAGCCCACTAATAGCAGGCTAGGCTGGCGTTTGAAGCCACACTGGGGATTTACCACGCCACACACTACACTAAATACCTGAGGCTTCAACGTATTTAGAAATCTCTGAATCGACTCCTCTTCGGAGACCCTGAGCGCATTAGGTTAGAACAGGCGGATGCTTTCAGAGATTTATGCTGCGATGACGACGTCTTTCAAGCTGGACCTCAGTTGGAGAAGGCGCTCCCTTTCCCTCTCCCTGTGCCCCAGATAGAGCCTCCACACCAGGCTGCCGTTCAGAGGGAGCTGGGCCAACCCACACGAGCCCAGAACCTGTTGGCCTGACCTGGATAACAGACTGGGCCTGGCTGCTTCATCACGCAGGAAAGGCTGAGTGAGACAAACAGGCAGCCATACCAAACATGCAAACAACACCCACACGCAACGTTTAATATAGCTGATGCTAAAGGAGGACATGTTGTCAGAAATGTGGATTCAAATCCAGCTTTATAGTTTCATTAAAACACACACTCACACACACACTGGTTAGCCTGGTTCCGTAACCAGCCTTCAAAGCCCAGTGGGTCGCTGCGTTTATATCCGAGTGGCCCATAAAATGCTCAGGGTTAGGCTGGCTCTTATAAACATGTCATGGTTCAGTGCACTTCACAAAAAAAACATTAAGAGAGACTAACAACTCACCACGACTTTCCATTACAGAGTTCGAAGCACGCCAATCGACGGGTCCTGTAAGATAGAAACACAACATGTGATCAGCCTGGAGTTGAAAACTGTGTAAAGGAAGTTGTATGTGTTTTTTTCTAATTCGATAAATGCTTGATATAAACACACACACACACACAGACACACACACACAGAATATTCAAGCATTATCTCAAATATATTCCCAGTAACAACCTCAAAAGTGTTTGTATTTACAAAGAATGGCACAACATTTGTGGGGAGGTTTAAGGCTAACACCATAAAACACCATCTCTAGATCTATTTCCATTTCCGAGCCTGTAATCATGTAATAGTCTGAATCTGTATTAAAGGTGGAGACGTACACTGTAGAAAGTCATTGGAGTGGGGGTGGCAGAGGAGGTCCTGAGCAGCAGTTGATGGGCAGTCTCAGGGCTCCACCAGTCTATGGAGATCAGCTACACCCATCTTAACCCCGCTGCTGGCGACACATAAATGCACATGTACAGCATGCCAGCAGTTAGTGGTGCGACTCGTGCGAGGCTCTTATAGCAAGCTTTGCTCCATCGATTTAACATTCATGAGAAGCAATGGACTCAAACGCAGACCTGTAAACTACCAGAAACACCATTAAATATTAACACCAGCGGGTCTGAGTTCAGGGACTTGATTCCAAGTAACAAGAGAATGCTCATTATTTACATAATGAACTGACTTTCAGAGCAAATGAGAAAAAGTGTAAAGGTGTTTTTAAAGAACAGTGTTCAAAGGTTCAAAAGGTACGATCTATATCACAGCCACAGTTATTTTCAGAAGATCCGGTGAAGGACATAAACGCAAACACTTTGAACGTGATTAAAAGAAGGAGATCTGCTGTAACTTGGTATATTTTTAAATATACAATGAAACACAGGCAAAATTAAAGTGTAGTAATGTGTCAAGAGAGAAACGGAGACAGAGAGAATGAGTTGAATTGAAAGAATTCTTATTTAAATCATTGCACCCCAGTGCCCCCTGGCTCCAACATGGCTAGATGCACGGCATATTATTAAAGCTAGCGTAGGCAATTTGGCGGAACCAGCCAGAGTAAGCTAGATTTTGAAAGTAACTAACCGACAAAATACATGAGTAGCATGCTAGCTTTAGCCACAAGGCCAGGTCTGCCTGGCCTTGTGCTAATGGCCTGCGACGGCAACTGTTACCATTTATTTTGTTTGACCCCAGGCAGAGTGAAGACCCCGGACAGAATGGAAGAGTGAAGACCCGGGGCCGAGTGAAGACCCTGGGCAGAGTGGAAGAGTGAAGACCCCGGACAGAGTGAAGACGCAAAGCCAGACAAGGAGTGGCCGTCCAGCTGCTCTTGGTCAGAAAGTAATCCAAGAGTCTGGAGTCTGAGACCTGGGTCCTTTGTCAGCCTTATTAGCACATACATATTATGTTGGAAGGCGTTAACCAAGGTTTGTTTAATTTGTAATACTAAACAGTTTGGCCCTTTTCCTTCAGCAATGACATTGATCCATCTTTACTGATGATTTCGGAAAGGGAACTTATTGCAGCTTACCAATCTGTGGCAATGTGGAAGGACAAAACGCGTACTGTATATATATTAAAAAAATGAAAAACACTATTTCTAGGAGTAATAATTCATTAAACTTGTTATATACAAAAAGTATAATTGAAACATTCTTAAACAGTGTTATGATATTTGCTAGGCAAACGTCAAGCAGATTAGGTATTGTTAATTGATCAAGACTGTATGACTAAATATGAGTTACTAAAGTGAGTGCCATATAGGAATGACTTACCTCTGTTTCGTGAAGTGTAGAACACAAATGTTCAAATAAATCTGTAGAGATATTATTAACATGCGTCCACAGTTCTGTGCATGTCATCAACAAAGCACATGACCTTTTTTCTATTGTAATGCCCATCCACTAGGTTCCTCATGAACACCTGTTTACAAGCAGGACCACAGAGAACTTGGCTAAAAGGAGAAGCTAGGCTTTACCACATACATCATAACACGGACCATAGTATATTCTATATTCTTTTTATTTTGGGACTAGTAGGCTATTAATTGTTTAATAATTATTATGTTAGAAATGTTGAGCCATCTATTTGTCTAGATAAACCATGCCTCTTTAATTAAATTTTAATGGCACCAATATATATTTTTGATAAACTAAATCTTAAATGTACCAGTAAGGTTTTTTTTTTTTTTTAAATGGTGTATAAAAGGTACACTTATAGTTTATGACCAGGCTCAGTGATTGCAACAAAGACGTGAGTCCACACATGATTAAAGGGAAGACAAATATTTATTTGTAATTATATGTAATATGTAGGTCTTCGTTCACCCTATATAGTTTATTTCACAATCTTGACTGGCTTGCTGTACATTATCCCACTTATCATATGGCTACTTAGAAATCAATAATTAGACACAAAATATATAAAAAATATATTTTATTGATACTGCAAAATAAAGTTGTCAAGATTCTTTGAAACTGACCTCTATGATCAGAATTGCATCTAAATCAATCAGTCTGTTAGTCATCACAGCGGTTTGCTATTCAGAACTGTAGAATACTGTACAGACCATGGAAAAATGTGAATTGAGATGTTAAATCACGTCATGTTAAATAATATAGCAGGTAATCTGTATGATCAGTAGTGAGTGTATGGATGGATGAGTGAAACAGGACCTGAATCAGGGACAGAGGCAAATACCACCAACTCAGGCTGTTCCAATAGTTCTGCACCAGCCACAAACCATTCCATGTTCTGAAGCCAATTCTGAAAAAACTCAAAGCACTGAGCACGGCGCAGGCAAAACTAACCATACTGAATATCGTGCAGGCAAAACAAATTGTTCTGAACATGAAAAAAGCTAGTCTAACAGAATCCCACAGAGGTAAAGATTAAAAGACTCCTAGAAATCAGAACACAATGCAATCAAAGCCAGTGGTTTTGACTTGTCGATAACATAACCAAGGCTTCTTAACCCTTGGTAAAACCCTTGGTGAAGAACCAAAGCTAAGGGGTTCTAAAACTGGCAAAACCAAGGCTTCCACAAGTGGCAGCAGCAAAACCCAGGCATCTCAAACCACCAAATAAAGGCCTTCCATAACCAGCAAATCAAAAGGTTCAGGGCAGGGCAAATTCAAGGTCTCTGAATCAGGGGCTGCCAAGCAAATGGATCTGAATCAGGGACCGCATAATCCAAACGGTACAAATCCAATCATGGCAAACACAAGAGGTTTTTTTTCAACTCTTTTGTTGGTCAAAACTCATAATAGCGACATAATATAATTTTCAAAATAAGCAGCCATCGCCAAATCGTATGTAAATAACAACTCTATAGCATAACAAAAACAACCTACCTCAATAAGGAGCAGATTTCACATTGATCCAGAAAAAGTAATTTCACCCTTCTTAACCCTATTCCAACTAATAAAACGACCTATGGCCAACATATGAAACTAACTAACTAACTAACTAACTAACTAACTCACTTTTACCAATTTAACCAAACAAAGCCAACCTAACCGTTTGGATGAAACATTCACACTTGGTGAAAAACAAAAAAAACTTTTAAAGGAGCCCCAACTGAGTTCTGACAAGGCTCAAGAGGCTCAAGAGTGATCGCAACAGTCAAAACATGATCAAAGGAAGGAAAGATATCAAAAAATAATAAGAAGAATAAGAATATAAGAAGAACAATTATCTGTATGATCAATGGAGAGTGCAGTGTATAGATGAGTGGAATGTGTTAATACGTGTAATACATGTGGGATAGTATATAACACAAAACGCAAAAGGCACAACCACAAATATAACATACAAAACCAAAAGGCCCAAAGCCAAACCAAAATGAGCTAAAACCAGACACCATAGTGTGGGAAGAGAGCGAGTGGCTGATTTGGTACACCTTAAGAAGCCTGCAGGACCATCCGGCACAGGTGGCCACCAAAAATATGCAAAGGTAGATAGGGCTGGAAGGGGAAAATTGGAGAAGATGAGGATGGCGACACAAAGCAAGCCACAGGGCCTACGGAAGTAACCTGTGGTGTGGAAAAGTTGAAAATGATTCAGCTTTTTGGGTTATAGCGCTTGGCTTCACCCGATAACAAGGAGATTGCTCTGTCCATTTGAAATCCCAGTTAAAAGGTACAACAAGGAATAAACATCAAGAATGCAAACAGGTTGCTGAAAAGGTTGGTGTGTGTGTATGGTAAATAGCTAGCAGTCTGGTAACTTGTTTTATGTGGCTAGAATAACGATCGGTTTCTAAACTTGTGAGTAGCGCATTACATAGCAGTGTTTCAAATAATGCAGGGAATAAGCGCAGCGTGGTGTGCTTGTGCAGACAGTGGAAATAATTGAAACTGTCGCTATTATTATTTATATATAACCAATGCACAGCACTGCAAACCGTTCCCATGGAGCAACAGTCTTAACTCGCCAGGGATTGTTCATTTTCAGTCATAATCAATCAACTAGGCAGAAAATACAACAAATACCTTGAAGCGGACTGACATGAAGGACATTTAAATGACATGGCTCTGGAGCGACTAAAACAGCACTACCAAGCAATGAGCTTTCTTGTGCGACTGCACCAATAAACACGAGAACCAGCAGAAAGAGAGAGGGGGTCGTCACGAATTAGATATGCCGTCCTGCTGCATGTACCAAAAGCAGATCATCGATGCTTGGAGGACATAGCGCCATACAGTATAGGACACTATCTTCTTCAAATTCGCTCTCAACACGACAACCATAGAAGTCATCAGAGTTTCCATTGTCATGTATCGACCTATGCCTTAGAGTGCCTCTAGCTTTGGAAGTGTATCATGATGTTCAAGGCCTGGCTTGTGTTGGGCTAAAAACATTCAGAGGAAAACAGGAAGCACTGAGGGCGGGGGGGGGGGGGGGGGGGAGGGGGGCTATCAAAGCACTATCAAAGATATTTTGTGGTTTTGTCAAAGAGCCAAATATTCCTGTAAGGTGTGGGTCCGTGGCTGGGGATGTTGGTGGTATTGCTGTTTTTTTTATAAACTCCTACCCAAGGCCACAGCCTAGTTTGAATGACTCAGATGAGATGAAGAGGATCTCTCTACACTTTACTATAACATCTCTAGCACAGACGGAGATATTGAGAAATAGTCAAAATAATAAGCAAATCTTTACCTGTTTTGGCCGCTGCCTTGTATGTTGCATGTTGCATGCAACGTCAAATACGTCAACTCAAATGTTGTTTCTGTTAGTTTACCTCCTCAGTATGATGCCCATGCACCGACATATTGATGGCCTAGTTCCTCTTTCAAGTGGTTAAATCTCTTCAAACCTTCCCAAACCAAAAGAAAGGAGCAATTGCAAAAGAAAATACTTCTTACATAATTAAAGGGTTTGTCAAAGTTTTTCTCCACATTGTAACAGTTATAGGACTTCTGGCCCTGCAAACCATTACCCGTTATTTTATCAGCAACACTATGATCCCATCTCTTCGCTCTTTCAGCGCTTCGTATTATGTCAAAGTTGCCAAACTTTGACATGGACTTCAGGCAATACAAAGCTACTGTATTGCCTGAAGTATACTGAAATCAATAAGTCTTTGCAAATGTGATGCTTGTGTTCTCTCTCCTCTCTTTGGCTCTGATAGGTCTCACACCACTTTCGCTGAGAACAGTCAGTTCTCGCTGGGGAGAGTCAGCGAGTACCAATCGGGTAGGGAAACTGAGCACTTCGAGCCAGATAGCAGAATTCTGACCGTATAATCTACTGTGAGATGCACACCCTTGAATGCCGCACTTTACCAGCGATGATTCAATTACAAAAAGAGCGGAAACGAGAGCAGCTGGCTTGGCGGTGGCATCTTTAAATAGCAGCTCAACTTACACTGGAGGACTTGCTTTTGGGCACAAACAGCTCAGTTGAGACAAATCATTATAAACACTCGCAATCCTGCAAATACTGATCACCTCCACAAAACATAGAAACACAAGAGTCAACGATAACAAGAGAGCTGCAACGACTACCATAAATACCTGCAGTTCTTTCTCGGGTCGTATGAGTCCAAACTCCACCCGAAAAGACCTAGAAACGGACGTGACCGGTCTGAATCTAATTTATGTGAACTCCAGAACTCTAATCGGACCAATAGTGGCCAGGCTCTGGGATAGCAGAACTTTAATAGCTGGACCCTGCTCTGCAGATACTCAGTGCGGTGCACCTGCCTGCTGCAATAGGGACGGGTATCGGCGCCTTCTCCCTATACAGGCCAACTGAGCGTCATCATCCAGCTTGTCCCAGAAAAGCCTCACTCACCACAGGGACCGACGGCCCACTTTTACTACAGCCCAAATATCTTCTCACCTTTACGACCTTTCTCAAGACTGTGCTAGATGGCAGTGAACCCTGGTAATGCAAAGTTCTAATAAATATGTAATTGTAATGCGTGTGTGTTGTGTCTTATTCTTTATCTCCTTCTGAGGTTGAAATTCAGTCATCTCGGGGTATTTACCCTTTCTGTCCAGCCTGAAGTCAATGGGTGATGGAAAACATTAACTAGGAGTATTAGAGGAAGCACAGGCTGTGATCTGTCCTGAATGTGGTCTAACTGAACCTTCTGAGTGGGTTTTAATGGTGTTGATCCAGCATTAAGGGTACATCATTGTTGTTACATTTACTCTGCGGACAAATTGATTAAAGGCTAACCAAGTCTGAGACAATTTTGCCTACAATAATAAAAATGCATTGTCATATACAAAGAAATTCCTGACAATTCTTGCCTGTATCAAATAGGCCAATTAATTCGTATTTTTTTTTTTTTAATAGCACAGATGGGCCTCATTAATAATTCAAAAAGACCCCCATTAACACAACGTGTCAATTAAAATGATTTTCAAATAGATCCCTTGATGTAAGTGACTAATGGTCCATAGCAGTAGTTTGGCAGGTCACAATTGAGTAATAGATAAACATTTGGCATATTGCTGTAGCAAATATACATCAATAATAACAATTTGAATATGACAACAACTTTAATGTAATATACCTGGGAGACCGTTTCAGTACACTTGGCTAAAATCTAATAGAGTATTCATTTTGGAAATGTTTTGATGTATTGCGTATAAAGGCTACATCTCGCACCAGCAGAGGCTCGTAATGATGAACATCACCGCGTGGTGTGTATGAGCCTACAATCGTCTCTCTCTCTCTCAGAACAGGCGACGTTGTAGCAACCATGGTAACAACACTGGGATAACTTGCCCTTCTTATTTCATAATAACGGAGCTGTAGTAAAAACGCCAGCTTCACACCTCTGTTGGTCTATAATTGAACGCATTAAGAAACACTTTTGTGCTGCCGACGAATCGCGTTTTGCAATTGCTCTCACTGTTCCGTCCTTCCGAGGAGTGCAGCATCCCTGCACGCCGGAGACCAGACCACCCCGGCCTACTCTGTATCCCCACGTTCAAGCAGTATACAAAAGCGGGGTTAAAATGCCCATTGCACAAGAAGCGACACATCTTATCGCTATCCCACTGTCCTCACGGCCACCTCTCCCGTTACACCGCAGGCCGTCCTTTGTGTTCGTGGATCTCCACTGTGGAGAGCATCAATGGGAAAATGGAGTTTCAGTGTTGTGTATGTGAACAACACCGACTGCTGTCTACAGCGGCCACATGAAACCTGCCCGAACCACATCCCAGTGTGGAAAGGCCAATGGTATACACGTTTGTTTTGACCGTATATATGCTATTCATCTGGGAAGTTAAGACAACTTTGGTCTGTTGTGTGCATAGAGGTGATCTCGCCACTCCATCACCGGGTCCCTCGCCGGGTACTTCTGTGCTTACCTCTTCTGTTGCCAACTGTTCTCCTCCTCGGAAATCAGTTGACGAATGCAAAAATAGAAACCGTGTCATTTCTTCATAGAACCCATTTGTTCAAATCTCGGGTCCAAACTTTTTATGCATTTGGTCACAAACCGGAAAATCGCATTTTGGTACCAGTAGTTGTTGATGGAAACAGCAGCGCCTCTGCGGCTGATGAGGGGAAAAAAATAGTATCAGTGTTTGTAGTTTGAAGACTCCAATACCCATGATGCACTGCAAAAGAATCGCCCGGGGCATGCCTTTTTAAAATGCACAATCAACCACAATTTAACCGTTGATATAACCTATACAATAATACTTTTATAATCATTATTATGTTATTTGAAGTGGTTAAGTTCACTATATTTTTATGAGAAAAAAAATGCGTCGAAATCATCCAGCTAGCTTCTGTCCTGGATGTGCTCCAGTGCAACGACAGTTCATGGTTTATAAAGGCCATCTAGTGGCCGATTTTAAATATAGCATTCATTACTGCTTAGTTCTCATAATTGGTGCAGTCTATGTTTCGATCCAAACTTATCTTCGCATTTCACTTAATAATTAGGTATAGGCATATGTGTCTGAAAACGAGATACAACACCATCACTTTTAGATTTGGTCTTTGGTCATGGTGGAGGGGGGTGTATTTAAGCAATAGATCACGACAGGCTGTGGTATACGCTCATTATACCACAGTTAAGGGGCGTTGTCCGTCCCGACGCGCAGCGGAGGGGCGGCGACCCCCTTCACTGTGGTATAATGACCGTATATCACTGACTGAAGTGATCTATTGCTTTTATAAAACGGTTACGTAAATATGGCGAAATGAAAGTCATAGACATTCTCAATTTTGAAAAAGCTAGAAAGTCGGAAAAGCATTTTTTTTAACGAATACAAAAAAGTAGTCCCTCCTGGCTGCCGGCAAAGTGTACGGCGGTTGCTATGCAACACACTGTAGCGTCCTTCAGAGAGAAGGCTAGGCTAAAGACGGTAGCTTGGTTCGCCGGCAATTTAGCCTTCTATCGAGTTCACTCGAACTCGATAGTAGGCTAAATTGCCGACCGTGTGCCTATTGCTTTACAACATTTCCACCCTCTCCAGCAATCAACATGTTTTTTAGGCTTCAGTGAACTACGCTATCGCTTTTATATATACATAAACAACAGTTAGAGTTAGGCGCGGAGTGATACTGAACTCTGTAAACTGAACGGGCGTCATAGCTGTGTGTATACGCTCAATATACAACGGTTGGGAACCAATCAGATCGCTTGATTTAGGCCCCCCGTTTTATAATATCTATTATCATGTACTGGGGATAATTAACTGATAATATCCTGAAATGGGCGCCACTGAAGTCCTTTGCTAGAAATAACTTGGGAGGGAGCGACGGCAACCACACCTGGACAGGGTGTGGGAGAGAGGGAGAGCGAGAGAGAGAGAGAGAGAGAGAGAGAGAGAGAGAGAGACAGAGAGAGAAAGAGAGAGAGAGAGAAAGAGAGAGAGAGAGAGAGAGAGAGAGAGAGAGAGCCTAGCTACCAATATAATCATAATAACATATATTAACAGTCTTCACAGCCCCATGTTTCACAACATCCAACAACCTTTAGCACTATAATGTATTTTTTATATAGCTATACTTCAGTGATAGTGGCCCATGCCTACTATGGATGGGTGGATGTGTACCTATGACCCAGTTATCCCTAGCAATCATATGATTAATAATGTTTGCCCAACCCTATTCCCATGAACCCATTGATATCCCCAGCAATAACATGACAAAAAGGATGTACAACATAACTTGATTGCGAAGCATAACTTTTGCTTTTGTGTATGCCAATGTATGCCCTTCACCCTGCATTTGGCCTGATTAAAGTTATTACTCTTTATATAACGAGAACATTACTTCTTTGGAAATCGGACTCAGATGTTATCATTAACGCAATGTGCATTCATATGTCATCCACTCGGATAACACAATACTGAGTGAGTTGTGTTGTGTTGTGATTATTGGCTCATGTTTTTCTACTGTAACTTGGTTTGTGTTTTAAAGCACAATCTCTGTCTCCAGCAGGGCAGTGGCACTGAGCTATGCAGGAATGTAAGTTGCATGGGGGACAGCTGTACAGGATCTGACCTCTGGAGCTATCACATTGCAGTTGAATGTGGTTTGTGTTGATCAAGTGATGGTCTACTGTCAGCAGCTCTTTAGCATGCTATACATACAACTGGATTAGGATTGTTATAAAGTACAATCAACACATTATTTACTCTGTTTCGATGTAATGATTTTTCATATAGGCTGCTATATATTTTTTTCTTATTATTAAATAATGAAGTTACATTTACTTCATCACTTTCACTCACTGTGTTGTTCTTTGGTACGTACTTTTTTGTAAGTTTCCGGGTCATAAATTATGCTGCCCGGCCTGTCAATGTATGTTTCTGTTGAGAAGGCAGTTACTCACATAAAGGGTAGGATGGAGAGAGAGAAAGTGTGGACAGGACATTACCACACTAGGAGATACAGATGCCAGAGGACACTGTGAACCTGCTTTTGAAATACGTACTGTACATACAGGGATTGTATTCAGCAGGGAACATCTCTAACTGGAACCAGATGTCACACCTGACCCGGCACCTGCACAGTAATATACATATGCAAAGATTAATCCCTACATACCTACACTGTCAAGATAAATCACAGGTAACTACTTTAATATTTATACTTTGGTTTGCAGAATAAATGTATCCCCTTCACAACATTGTGGTTTGTAATGTGTGTATACAATACTCAGCACATTATTTAGTTCTAAATACTACATGCTAATATGTATAAAATTAAACTTACAAAAGTGTAGATTGATACAGCAGCATCTCTTCTTGTCCCTGTCAACAATAATCATACTGTTGCCCCTTATATCTTATATTATACTATTTCTTATTCCAAGGTCCTTAGTCTACATAAAAATGGTATTCTCTGTATGTCTTTGTTAATTGTACTATATGATTCTATTTGAATTGAATTTATGTTATGGTAAATGTTACAAAGGTTACATAATATTTATTTCCAACATCAATTGTTCTGAAAGGAAAACAGCAACTAAAACTTTTAAAAGAACAGCCAAAACATTGCTACCAACAGTTATAACTCATTCAAGTACGTCTTCAGCTTGTATCAGCCCAGTGGAATGCTGTATACATCATTTAATGTATAATATCATGCTATTCAATCCCAATTTACCAACATTCCTTCAAATATAATTAAAAGGAGTTTGTGTAGCAGCCTACACCATGAATTGGATGTAGGCCGCTTATACATTATCGCCTTCGCCTATCGTTTATCATATATATCTTATCTTATATCTTATCGCAAAAATATAGCCTCATTTAAAACATGGCCATAATATAATTGACGAGTGCAGGGTGTCTGGCTGGTGGCCAGAGTGTTTGTTGTCATCAATGAATATCAACACAGATTAGGGAAGGCGCAGTTGTTGGAAAAGATCTTGGAAAGATCTCACTGTCTCTGACGTTCCTTTCCACGATGGAAGGCTTCAAAAAGTTGACACATTGTTACTTGCATACACACACATTTGTAGGTAATTGCATACACACACACCCACACAGTTTCAAAAAATATATTCTCTCCATCATTTTCTATACCTCCTTTTTCTTGATTTTTTTTCCTTTTTTCAAAAAATATATTCTCTCCATTTTATATACCTGCTTTTTTCAAAGAATATATTCTCTCCATTTTCTAGACCTCCTTTTTCTTGATTTTTTATTCTCTCCATCATTTTCTATACCGCCTTTTTTTTTAAATACTCTCTCCATCATTTTCTATACCTCCTTTTTTTGAAAAAATATTCTCTCCATCATTTTCTATACCTCCTTTTCTCGATTTTTTATTCTCCATCATTTTCTATACTTCCTTTAAAAATATATATATTCTCTCCATCATTTTCTATACCTCCTTTTTTGAAAAAATATTCTCTCTATCATTTTCTATACCTCATTTTACTAGATTTTTTTATTCTCTACAGAAAAAGGAGGTATAGAAAATGGAGAGAATATATTTTTTGAAAAAAGGAGGTATAGAAAATGATGGAGAGAATAAAAAATGGAGAACAATTAGGTATAGAAAATGATGGAGAGAATATTTTTTCAAAAAAGGAGGGATAGAAAATGATGGAGAGAATATCTTTTTTGAAAAAAGGAGGTATAGAAAATGATGGAGAGAATAAAAAATGGAGAACAATTAGGTATAGAAAATGATGGAGAGAATATTTTTTTCAAAAAAGGAGGTATAGAAAATGATGGAGAATAAAAAATTGAGAAAAAGGAGGTATAGAAAATGATGGAGAGAATATATATATAAAAAAGAAGTCTAGAAAATGGAGAGAATATTTTTTTTGAACAAAGGAGGTATATAAAATTATGGAGAGAATATTTTTTTTTTAAAAAGGAGGTATAGAAAATGATGGAGAGAATAAAAAATCGAGAAAAGGAGGTATAGAAAATGATGGAGAGAATATTTTTTGAAAAAAGGAGGTATAGAAAATGATGGAGAGAATATTTTTTTGAAAAAAGGAAAAATAATCAAGAAAAAGGAGGTATAGAAAATGATGGAGAGAACATTTTTTGAATTCCCCAGACAATACATCTACCACAAGCCTCCGTTTGAACTCAGTGGAGTGTTTGCTTTGGGTCAAAAATGTGGGGCAGAAAACGGGTGCGTAGCGTACACGTGCGAGTATGTCAGCAGAAAAAAAACCTCCACCTGAAACCACACACACTCTCTGCCGCCAGGCTAACAACGTTCACACGACATTTACATGCACCATATTTATTTAGAAGCATCACCGCAAATCATTAAACATTAGTAGTTGAAGTGATTTAATTATCAAAAGTTTAGATATTGTTTTAACAGAAATTATGAAATTATAGTCATATTTTTTCATATTGCATTTCATCATTTTCCTAATGTGGAAACCAAAATCAAAATAAAATAAAATGCAGACAAGTAATGGAGATGAGATGTAAGCCATCGTTTATTCTTAAATAATTTTAACCCTTCTCAACAGTAACAGATTCATTAAAGATTAAAAACACACATCACAATTGTACACATCCTATAGCCTACATCTCTTCCTCTTTTTTAAATATAACCATTGACATTCACTATTATTACGTTATTAAAATGTTTAATTTGAAATAAACAGAATTTTGCTAAACTAATAGATAAGTAGGCCTACATCATATCAATCAAAAATACGTAGAACCTAAATTATGTTCGGGTCTCGGGCATAAACCTGTGACTGTCGAGCTTTTAGTTCATGGGTGGTCATCAGTTAAGATGCAAACACAACTGTCTCACTGGTCAGCGATGGCCTGAACTCTTTATGTCTTGCTTCATAGATCACTACAGACGGAACCAGTTCTTTATCTGCCTCCAGCCAGTGCCGCGACCTCTTACACCGAAGCCTCTGTGTCTGCGTGTTATGATGATCTGTCTTTTTTCCACCCTCTCCACAGTGGACAAACAGACACGATGCGACGGCCCTCTGTCGTGCGCCACGCGTTTCCGCAGCCCTTTGTTTACCTCTTCATGTGAAAGGGGAACCATTTGTTCAGGTGCTCGTGCTACCGCCTCTCTCTTCCTCTCTCCCTCTCTCTCTCCTTCTATGTCTCTGTCTCTCTGTCTCTATCTCGCTTTAAAATCTATTTTTCTTTTGGCTACATTCGTCTCAGAGGCATCAAAGGCATTCTCTGTGTCTAGATGGACAGCATCCTTGATTTTGAGTTCCATCAGCCAGACCTCTGCAGGGGAAATATAGGATACGAGCGTGAGATGTGAAGGGCTGAGTGAAAAGCCTCCAAAAGGTAAATAGGGCGTTGTTTTACCTCCTTACTCACCTGGGGACACTGAGCAGGTGGGCTGGGGGTCTCTTCATGGCACTTTCCGGAGTTCAGTTGGGCAAGCTGTTGATGAAGATGCAAATCATTTAGGCCAAATGATATAACATATTTAATATCATATTTAATATGATATTAAATATAATATTCAACTATTAATACATATTGATGATTAATGCCAGTGTTTGGGATGTTCCGTCAATCACATCGATTCATAAAAATCATATTTGAGTAAAATCTAGGGAATAAAAAAAAATCTTCAGTTCTCATACATGTTCAACACGTCTCACATTAACACATTAACTACCCATCAACTGACTTAGGCCTACTTAAAGTTAACTTAAGTTAAGTAACTTAACACACTGCTCCCAATAACACTTTCATGTTCAAACACACTACACCGGCCTCGCGTGAGCGTATCTGTCACATCATGTTATTTGTTTCTGCATCATCGCCTTAGAAACCATTAATCCCGTCCCTGCCCTCCTGCTCCTCCAAACTCCTACACACTCCACACCAGCTGTGTTCATTTAGGGCATGAGGATAGGATTATCCTGCATTAAGTTGGATGACCACCCTGGAGGAACTCACTGAGCTTTCGCAATCACGACATATAAGAGCTAATATTATCATCAGACAGAAAGAAGCTGTTCCACAATCACCTGTGAACACAGAAGTTGGAGCAGGTGCGGTCGGTTGGACTGGCACAGAAGCAGCGACCTGTGGCTCTCCGGCGTCGGGCGACCTGGCTTCCCAGGCCATAAAGAGTCGTTTTGCTGCCAAGGACGAGAGAGACAGTCGATCACACACCTGATCGTAACTCCTTCAACAGAACTTCCTCGGTTGGGTGGATTAGTAACCATGATGAATAAAACAAGGGAATTAAAAATAATAAAAATGTAATGATGTCTTCTTATGACTGCAATGACATACACCTTTGACTTTGTTGTTGTTTTCAACAAACTGTGAAAGGGTTTTTAGTGCTCAAAAACAGCTTACTGAAATTTTTAAATGTTTTTATGAACCTTTCATATCAGGCAATGAAACATTATCTATTTTATTGTGTGGCCATAGATGGGTGGGGATGTTTGTGTGTGTGTGTGTGTGTGTGTGTGTGTGTGCATGTGTGTGCCATGTGCATGTGTGCATGTGTGTGACACAGAGGTGGATGTGCCCACCTCTGTGTATTGATCCAGATGATGTCCAGGTGACAGAAGTAGTGGCACTCAGAGTCCAGCCGGCTGCTGCAGGAGCAGCGCCTGGTTCGGTGGTGTGAGACCACCTCCCCGCCTGGTTCTCCGGGTCGCCTCGTGGCCGGGACACTCAGACCTGGAGAGAAAGCAAATATTTACCACCCACCCACCCAAATCAATTTTTTTACATTAAATTGTTTTTGTTCTACAATTATAAAGCCATAAATGCTAACCCGAAAAAACACATAGAGAATTCATTCTTGAGGAACATGTGGTCAGATACAGAGTAATGGATGCAACACTGCAATACTATATCATAGCGTGCGTTTTGTGCTGGTTGACTGTCACTCAGCAAAGGAAGCAACATATTTTTTTTTCCTCCCAATTAACAATTAACAATTAACAAAGAAAAGTTAGACAGCGGGACGAGCCACCAGGAAAACCCACCAGTATCACTCTAATGCAGAGCAAACCCTAATGTATTCTCAGATTAAGTTATTGTTTTCATTCGTTCCATGGAGTGTAAAAGGCGGGAAGACTCACCGTTCTGCAGAGAAGACCAAAAGGTAAGGAGCAGAATAGCAGTGCGAGGGGACATCTCTGTAGAGTTAAACTGGAAGCTTTATGGCAACAAACAGCACATGGAGGAGCAACGGAGTAGGGCTGTTGTATCGACTGATCTAATAGTGGCTGCAGGTGGCTGAGGCCACCTCTCCCTCCTCTCCCTGCCGTGATGTCACAGAGGAGGTGGGGCCCATGGCTCACACGCTGTACACAACACAAGTTATATAGCCTCACATAACAAAGAATCAGGATCTCTGTTGTCATGTCGTTGCTCCGTCCTGACCCTAGATTAACTATCTGCTTCCACTGCTGCCACCACTGACCTCTGGCTGACTTCTGACACAAACTACTCTAAGATTTCCACATCTTTGTTGAGATCGATAAATAAGGGGAAATACAGCTCCCATCGCCACGCCTCGTCCACACAGCACTTATCAACACCTTCATCGGTGGCCTCTCTGATAGTCAAATAGTTGCCATGACTGCTGTTACGGGAATAAACACCCTGGGTGCTGTGCTGGGTTGGGACCTGTATCGGTAGAATCAGATCGACTGAAAACAAAGGAAAGGAGGAGGGTTGGGTCATTTGGGTTTTTACCCCATATGCTGTGCTGTGGCGGTCTAAACCAAGGTTATTATTGTTAACATATTTTTTTTTGTTAAAAACCAAGCTTTACTGAAAACAATGCTACCAAACTGAAAGTTTTGTATGTTTAAAAAATGGATAAGGAGAAAATGTTGTCAAGTATCCTGGGTGGATAAGAAGCTTTTCCAGTTTAAATTCCACACTTTTTGGGGGATTTTATTACACAATACTTTTGAATCTTGCCCATGACAAATTCATCATTTTTGAGAAAAATGACCAAAGGTGACACTAAAAATAATAAAAACTAAACATAAACTAAGAATTGAGTGAACTAGCATATCTGCTCAAAAAAACATTTAAAACTAGACTGAAAAAAAAGTCAACGACATAAAAATAGAACCAATCTCTCACACTGTTTTGTCAGATGTTTTTTTCAGAGTCTGATGCAGCATCAACTGCCTTCAATGTGTCAGCATTTTATAAGTTGAGCTAATCGTCAAAGTCCAGTAACCTAAAAATAGGCTCACATATTTCACAGCGGGAAGCTACAGATAGTGCTTACATAAAGATGTGTGGAATGCTTGAAATGAGAGAGATTACTACGCAGTGGAATGATAACAGATCCCTCCACACATTCTTACACTGAGACCAGGGGGGGCCGAGGGACAGTTCACCTCCTCCATAAGCACAGCTGTGTGCCCTCCCCCCCCTATGGCCCTCCATGCAGTGGATCAGTCAACAAACACATCAGTTGACACATCAAAGGATGACCAAAAAGAAATGCACTGGCCACTGTTTGCTGCTCTCTGTGCCTGCCATGCTGTAGGTGTGTTTGTTTTTAATTACAGCATCTCCTCCTCCAGGTTCCCATACTCCTCAGTAAACATACTCCCCTTCTCACCCCCCACCACCCCCTTTATTTGGTCTATTTTGGTCTCCCCTCCCTCATCAGCCGAGTCATCATCGCAACGAAGCAGGACAAGTCATCATGCACCTCAGAGCCCAGGACAGACCCCTGCACCGTGGGCAGTAATGTGTTCACCTCCCATGATCCAGGTAACATTATGTCATCTATCCTGTCCTGTCTGGTTTTCCCCTCTCGTCGGGTGGAAGTGAATGAAGTGGATGGAACTGACATCAAGTGACAAGAAAACAAATTTAGTGTCTGGGCTCACAGGTGCAGGTGGGGTTAGAAACAGTCTGGCCATGAATTCACTTATCGTGTATTCACGTTTGTTTTGACAGGATATCAAAGGATGGATATTGACAGTGAAGTATCTGAATGTTCAAGGAACATCCGAATAATTGTATATTTCCGGGATGAAACATGTTGAATATGCCCAATTTAATGAATGCATTTATCCGATAGAATAACACCAGTTACCATTACTTACAAGGCAACATTCAGTCTCTAAAATCTAGCGAATAGAAAACATTTAGACAACATATTATCAACACAAGTTTATCTAACTTTATCTATTTAAAATAATCGAGTTTTCCAACACAGAAGCCATTAACATCTCCCCGAACAAGGTCTTCAAAAAGACCATCGAGCCCTTTGAATGGATGAAAACACAACCTCAAATGATTGTCAAGAATGTGACAAAGGATTCCTCGGTAAAAACTGATCACAATGCAGCTACGAAGAAAATGACTCACAAACAGGCTCAAGCTCAGGGGAGTTTGGTGTATATTTTATTTGTCCGAGGACTATAAAATGTTTTGTTTGTGAAGTCTGCAGGGCACTTGATCTACCAGTACTAGTGAACCTGGCGGTTGCCTCTCCAACAAACTCATTCACATATCGAAAAAGACACACAAGAACTAAATGACAAAGCATGATTTTTGTTTTTCAAGAATAAAATGATAATAAAAAACAACCCTCAAACAATGTTCAATGTCATTAAATGACAATAAATAAGGAGCACTTTTCTCTGTGCAGAGATAAGCTTTAAGCTAAAAACCTTTGTAATAAAATATATACATTTAACTTCAGTGCATTTTCTTTTTTACCTTGCTGCTCCTAATGTTATACCCTGACTGCAAACCTCTCTCCGTTACCTCAGTATTAAAGCAACACCCCTTAGAGGAGAAATCATCCATACATCAAATATCACGCCCCTTTAAACAACAGAAAGAAAATAACATGTTTCACAGCCTTCTCCTCGTCCAACTGTACGAACGGTACATGAACCACCATGGACAGATAAAGGCACAAGTAATACTGTGCAGTTTGAGTAATACTGGACAAAAAGGACAAACAAAAATGTGATAACTTTTCATTGAAAGATTTTGGTCATTTACAAATTTATTCAGGATCCTTTGACATATATTTAAACAGATATTAAGATAGCAGTATCAACAGAGATACATATGGAATATATATCAATTTATATATAGATTTACAGAAACATTTTCACAAAGAAAAAAAGTGCATGTTTTTTTTTTACCAAACCTGAATATTGCCGAAGAACAAACAGTCAAGTTAACAATAGTATTGAAAACTGTATAAAAACAAAGCAATAAAAAAAAAACAAAGTGTAGCAAACCATAAAGCAGAACTGGGATGTCGAGATTAAGAAGTGCTCTTGTCTGTTCTTGAGGAGGCTCCTTCAGCTTGTGTTCCCACCAGACCCTCAGGCAGACCTGGCTCTACCCCCCCTGGACCCTCCCTTGGTGGCCCTATTGCATGCGAGTCCACGTGAGTCGCTTGACTGTGAGATGGTATGGGACGGCTTTTATCTCTCGTGTAAACATCTCTTGTCTCGGTCACTGTGGAGCTGTGGGCGGAGCTATGTGAGCTGCCATATTGCTTTGAGTCTGTGGTCTCCGTTGTGGAACAATCTAACGCTGCGCGGGGATTGGACAAACCTGACTGGCTGGTTCCCGCCTCCTGGTACCCCGACCAGCGACCCCCAGGAGTCCTTAGTCCTGGTGGTCTGGAGGCCCCTCCCCACCACTCGAAGCGGGCCAGGGAGGGGCCCTCGTTGGGCGGGGAGGTGGGGCTGGATGGGGTGGTGGTGGGGTGCGGGCGGTGCCGGGCCTGCACCATCTGGATGCCCCCTATGGGGATCATCAGGTAGGGCACCTTGGCCTGCTGGGAGTGGAGAGGAAGGTGGCTGAAGACGTGGTCCGTGGCCTGGCTGCCGGGATAACCCTCGCTGCTGAAGGACAAACGGAAGGCCGGAGGGAACAGGGTCGCCTCTGGAGACATTGGCACCTCTCCTGACGTTCCACCGCTCTCCTGCAGGGGGAGCAAACACACCATGAGAACACTGGAGAGAACTTGCCATCCAGCTGGTGGTGACTTGGATCAGACCTCCTTGTAGACTAAAGCTGTCCCATGCTTTATGCAAATATAGCCATCATCAGGTTATCATACATCAATCACACTCATTGGAAGTGTGTATTCAGCACCTATTCCACACGAGGCGGCTGAGCAGCAGAACTCACCTGGTGGACGTCCTTCAGGCCAGGACTCTCCCAGGGCAGGTACACCGGGGGTCTGTACTGAATCTGGAGGGCCGGAGGGGGCGCATGTGGCGCTCTGCAGCCGCTGGAAGCGAGGGGTTGCAGGGTAGAGAGGGTCCCGATGGGAGACGGCCCCCTCTCGGGGGAGGGGGAGAGATGTCGGCTGGGGGAGGACAGGTCGGTCCTTGGGGAGAGGCAGCGGGCGGAGGTGGACAGCTCTACCCGCGGGGAGAGGCTGCGGCTGGGGGAGCAGCTCCCGCTGCTGGGGGAGAAGGCCCGGGGTGAGGCGCTCCAGCCCCGCCGCGAGAACACCGCCCTCCTGCTGCCGGGCGAGGCGGCCCTCCGGCTGGACCACAGCCTGTGGGGGGCCGGCTCCAGGACGGGGCTACCCACCGGGGCCTCGGGGTCCGGGGTCCCCTGCTGGGACGGCCGGCTACAGGTGGACCGTGCCCCCGTCGATGCACGGGTGTCGGAAGAGCAGGAGGATGGCGGGTCATCGTGAGATGACGACTCCTCTTCCTCATCGTCTTCGTCGTCGTCGTCGTCATCATCGTCCTCCTCATCTTCATCCTCGTCGAAGTCCTCTGCGTCGGAGAACTGATGCTCGTCCTGGTCCTCGGAACGACAGACGCGCCCCTCACTGATCCCTGTTGGACACACAGACATCTCTGTTAATCATCACTCTAAGCAATCTCTCTTAATCATCTCTTAAACGTCTCTCTTAAAAGATCGATCTTAAAGATCACTCTTAGAAATCTCTTAAGCATTTCTCTTAATCTTCTCTCTTAATAATCTCCCTTAATAGTCTCCCTTTATCATCTCTCTTGTGAGGCAGTAAGAAATGGCCACATATTTGTTTCTTCCTCTTTTTAACGACCAACATGAAAAGACCCCATTGGGCAAAAAACCATTGATAAAACGCTACCACAGAGCCTCTAGTGGGAACAATCTCAGCGAGGGATACGCTGCTGAAACATCCCTCAACTGCCAACAAACACCACAGTATTATAAATAGCTTGCCTCTTCCAGTGACACATTATTGAAAAGAGTCGTGTCTATTGATAATCTTTTCCCTTCCCGTTTGGTGAATGAGCAGTCTGAATACGAGTCAGTCCTTGCCAGGTTAGGCAGGTGGTGGGTGAGACAGGAGAGAGGCGAGATGAGACAGTGGGGGGGTGAGATGGGAGGGTGGGAGGTTAGACAGGAGGGAGGTGAGACAGGAGGCTAGGGAGGTGAGGTGAAATGGAATGGAGGTGAAACGGGAGGGAGGTGAGACAGAAGGGAGGTGAGATGGGAGGGAGGAGAGACAGAAAGGAAGGAGGGGAGGTAAGACAGGAGGGAGGTGAGACGGAGGGGAGATGAGACAGGAGGGAGGAGAGGGGAGGGAGGTGGGGGAGGAGAGGTGAGACGTGAGGTAGGTGAGACGAGAGGTGAGGTGGGTAGTGAGGTGAGACGGTTGGGGGGAGGGCGGGTGGCTATGTTCGGTGCTGTGTCGTGCTGCATGATGGGTAAAAAGGTACATCCTTGTGAAGCTGTAGTTTCAGCTGCCAGAACTGCACCAGGACCCGGTGGACCTCTGCTGTATTTAATTCATTCATACTTTTTTGTCCTGTTCTTTGCAAGGCCAAATGGAGGAGAATAGGACATGAGGGGGCGCTTGTGTAAGCCGTCACCGTCTAGCAGCTAAAGCTCTTTCGCTGCAGCGAGTTGATTCAGGCTGCACCTGAGTTTCTCCTCTGAGGGAAGAGAGTCGGCCCATGGGCAACGCCTCAGTTTCAGCTTACCTGCTTCTTCACTCTCTGGGTCGTCCAGCGAGGACTCGGACACACCCATGGCTTGGCACTTCTTCCCGTGAGCCTTGGATTTCATGTGTTTGGTAAGGTTCCCTGAGGGACGTAGGCCAGAGAACAAATGAGAAACGGCTGACGTGGACGTGAGACAGGGGAGTCAGGCCTGGAACATGCTTCTGCTCGACTGCTCACGTGTGTGTTTTACTGTAAACATTCTTCACATTAGCGCGCCAACTAGGAGGCGCAGACGCTGACACACTGACTAAAGCTGAAGAAGTCGGTGCGGTTGTTTGGTATGAAGAGAGGTTGTATCTGTGTGTACTACTGATGAGCGTTCTCTTTAAGTTGCCCTTGGTTTCACTGTGGGATTCTTTGTGTGAAGTCAGCAAGAGTTGAGTTGTGCTACTGATACAGTTTCCTCAATCAAAAGCCAACTCTCTGCAGTAAGCAACATAGGCGCACCTACCTGCACCATACTGTATATGTTGCATAGCATCGTTGAAAGCAGCCCGTTATAATGCCCAGGTGCCCTTACCTTTGGTTTTGAAGGCAAAATTGCAGTGTTTGCAGATGTAGGGCCGGACATCTGTGTGTGTACGGATGTGTTTCCTCAGCATGCTGGGCTTCTTGCAGCGGATTCCACACTCTCCGCACACATACTTGCCCCGGCCACGACCCCGCACATACACATACTCTTCATTAGATTTATACCTGATCAGCGAGAGTGGGAGAGGGAGGGGGAAAGAGAGAGGGGGGGAGAGAGAGAGAGACCCGTTAAATCTACAGATCCTTCATCGTGACACAAAACGTTATTTTTAATACGGCCTGCTGAAAGCTCCCCGAGTGTGGGTGGGTGTGAGCAGAGGAGCTGGACATGAATACATTCAGGGGAACGCGCCTCCAGACACACAAACAGCCCTTTATGGACGCACAGTGTGGGGAAGCCCCGCTAAAAGCCCCAGCTCCACAGGGTCCTCTGGCCTTCCCTCAGAACACCCTGGCTCTCTGCAGGGTGGGCCTTGCCAACTGCAGCACCAGCGGCCACAGAGCGGGATGGCAAGCCCGGCCCCACAGCCCAGAATAGACGCCGCATATAAAAACCTGTCAACGCATTCAGCCTCCGTTCTCTAAAGACGCTGCGCTCTCTCACACACACACACACACACACACACACACACACACACACACACACACACACACACACACACACACACACACACACACACACACACACACACACACACACACACACACACACACACACACACACACACACACACACAGTACCGAGGGAAACACACAGGAACCGGAGGGTAGCTCTACATCTGGATGAACCTCCGTGCTCCCCTGGAAATCAGCCATCTGCTGTCTCTGTCTTGGATTTCCGTTCTGAATCGCATCCATCCAATATGTGAATGAACACATGCAGAGGGCGAGGACAACGCCACTGCTATAACACAGACAGATGCCATTGTATAACGAGAGCCGGGGGAAGCAGGGAGCAAACTGTGGAGCAGCCTTCAGAATGACATTGTGTCCCATTCATTCAGGAGTGGGCTACTGTTGCCTGACACGTAGCCCTTGTCTTGGCTAAAAATACTCACACGCATCTCAAGCTCCACGGAAGCCTCAATTCGCACATGAAACATTCAGCTGAACTCCTCTGCTCCACCGTGTTGCAGCGCTGCACCGCGTCCCAGAGAACACAAACACATTCGAGACACGGTGATGCAGACAGCCTGCACAGGCTCATGATGAGAACGCTCCACACACACACACACACACACACACACACACACACACACACACACACACACACACACACACACACACACACACACACACACACACACACACACACACACACACACACACACACACACACACACACACACACACACACACACGTCGATGGTAATAATGGGTTGTATTTAGAAAAGGGATTTCCTAGGTTCCGGGGTGAATGAGTGTGTCTACGTGAGTGACACATCGCTGCCATAACGCTCCCCACACACTGGAAGAGTGACGTCTGAAACCATCCCATTAAGGTAAGATAAGGGAAAATAATCAAAAAGACATAATACAAATGTTGAACAAAAGCATCCATGTGGGACTAGGGAGCTTTGTTGGTACAGCAGCCAAGTTGGAAGTTAATCCAGGACACGGGGGTAGACACCAGGGCTAGACCCAGGGGGGTGGGGAGCACTCCTGCTCTTGCCATGAGATGTTTAGTGATCTGGTCTCGCACCCAAGGACAAAGACACGGTGTGATTCTGCATATACACAGAACATTCTGATATAGACACTCCTGAGACGTAACTTAACATAGTATACAAACTGTCCTGACATGAAAAGTGTGTTCTATTTGTGAAAGGGAGGGGGACATTTCTGACATGATGGCTGTGATCCGAAACCCCGGGAGAGCTGTTGCACAAAAGAGAGACCGAGGCAGCTCCTGTTAGCAGTCTAGATCTAGATTAATGCCTGACTCTGCCTCAACGTATTTTAGCCAAATCTGGGCTTGCTGGACTTAAATAGGGCCGCATCAGTATCCCAATCTACACCAGGCTGACCACAAGTGGAGGACGCAACAGGGACAACTTTGGAGGAAACCTCTTCAGCAGCATTTTGGCCTCTCTGTCAATCATGATAAACAAAGAGTTCATCAGAATCCTGAAGAGGTAGAGCAGTCTGTCACACACACACACACACACACACACACACACACACACACACACACACACACACACACACACACACACACACACACACACACACACACACACACACACACACACACACACACAAAGCTCAAAACAGCTCAAATTAATGAAGTCTCGTAGTGAATTTTCTGCGTCTAAGAAGAGATTCTGTAATATTCTACGGGCCCCAAGTGCATCCAAAACAGGAGCGAGCCGCGGTTCCCTCGTTCCCCAGACGACTCCTAACGAAGGGAAAGCTGCCATCCTCATCTGAGCACCGCTACCACACCTCTGAGGACTCCCACGCCCTCCCCTACCTAAATGGGCTCCCTGTAATTGGATCGGGATGAACGCTCACAATGACTCACACCAAAACATGAACACAAGAAAACCCATCTCTGATGCAAATGACGGAGAGAAGTTTCACCACCGCGTCGTCCAACGCACGGTTACTCTTTGTCAAAAGTCAGATGGAGATAATAAGCGTGCGCACTGGAAGGTACACCGGGTGCATAACACCCAGATGGCTGCTGTTATAGAAAGGGATAAAGTGTGGGAGACATGTACGTTACATTCAAGGGGAGAGGGAGGGAGAGATTGAGAGGAAGGGGAAGAATAAGGGGAAACTAGACAGATGGAGGGAGACAGTACAAGGGAGACAGACATGAGTGAGAGGAGAGAAAGCTGTGGGCTGTTTATGCAAAGCTCTTCCTGTTGATGTCAAAGCTGTTTGTGATGCTGCCAGTGATAGACAGCATGCAGTATCTCCTGTTAATTCATGCAGTATCTACTGTTAATTCATGCTGTATCTAATGTTGATTCATGCAGTATCTCCTGTTAATTCATGCAGTATCTACTGTTAATTCATGCAGTATCTACTGTTAATTCATGCAGTATCTACTGTTGATTCATGCAGTATATACTGTTAATTCATACAGTATCTACTGTTGATTCATTCTGTATCTACTCTATCTAATGTAAATTCAAGCCTTATCAACAGTTAACTCAGTTTCCCTCAAACATTATAAATGTCATCCTCCAGGCCATCATTAGTAGAAAGCGTGTTGATAATTCCTGTCAGCCGGTCTACCTTATGTCAGCCTCGTTACCTCCCCTCTCCCTAGCACTTCACACTGAACACACCTGACACAAACTGCTGCCAGGGACACACTCTCTCCTTCTAATAAACACAACTGGTGGAGATACATGGAATTATGAATTATAGTCACCAACAGACGCAGAATGGATGGAAAGTACACATATACCAACAAGCACACACACACACACACACACACAAAACTTGTTTCATTCACACTTCAACAGAAGAACACACTTTGCAGCAGTGAGGAGCGACTTGGACACAGGTACAAATGAAGTCCCTCAGGGCTTTGCTGTTTCCCATCTGTTAATTTTTCCTATGTTCTGCTCAGCCGTCTCCCACAGCTTTATTATACTTCTACTCTAGTCTGCCATTGCTCTGGCGACCAGCTAGTAATGAACACAATAGTTATTCCAATCAACCTAAGCCATCGTATTCTAAATAAAACGAGAGGATTAACATGATGAGCGTGGATAGAATCGGCTCTTTTTCTTACCCGCCTTCGAAGATCCGGACCCGGGGGGACTCGCTCCGTTTGGAGGATGAAGCTACTTCCTCCTCTCTCCTTCCCTTCTTCTTCTCCCTTTTCTCCTCTTTCCTGTCCCTCCTCTCCTCCTTCTCTCTTTTCTCCACCTTCTCTCTCTTCTCCTCTTTCTCAGGCTTCGGTAGGGCTCTGGGTGGGGCAGCATGAACCTACACTCAATACAGACACACAGGACATTTCACCCACCTGCAGTACAGACACACAGGACAGTTCACCCTCCTGCAGTACAGACACACAGAACAGATCACCAGACTCTGACTCTCATCAGACTCTGATCGTTATCACTTTATAATGTTATCACTTTACTTTAAGCTAAAAGCGGACAATGGATCACGGCAGTGAGAGCATCGTTATGTTAGTATGACCTGCTGTTCTATTTACCTCTGTGACGCGTGGAGTCTGGTTACTAGAGGACGGTAGTACGGACGGGACGGGCTTGGAGGCTGTGGCCATGGTGTAGGTAGCGGAGCTGTGCTTCTGTTTAGAACACAGCAGGGACAAGGCCACCTTGGTGCTGAGGCCCGGCAGGTTGGGGTTGTGGTCGCTGACGCTCCAGGAGGAGTAGACGGAGGTCCCAGCGTCCCTGTGGGAAGTGGGGCTGGGCTTGGTGTAGTTCAGGTAGCACCAGTTGACCGCTGTGCTGGAGTTGAGGTTGGCGTGCGAAGAGGTCTCACCCGGTCTTGCTGGAGAACTGACGCTCTGGCCCTGCTTGGCAGCTGAGTCTTCCTCTTTTGGGGGCCTTTCTTCTCTTGGGGGCCATCCCTCCTGACTGTGAGCCCTGGGGAGCTGCTGCTCCTCCCTCTCCACCTTCACACTCACCGTCCTGGCCAGCTCCTCTACGTCCTCCACCTTACTGCTGCTGGCTTTACATTGTTTCTTTTCATGAGCCCTTGTATCCTCCACATCTTCCTCCTCTTCCTCCACCCCCTTTTTCTCCTTTACCTCCTCTTCCTCTTTCACCCTTTTTTGGTGCCTCTGGGCCTCCGTACTGAGCTCCAGACTGGCGGCAGGGGAGAGCATGCGTTTGCTCCCTCCGGCCCCCAGAGGGCAGTAGCTGTCCCCCGCTCTGGACCCCGAGGCCAGGTCCCCGGGCAGGGAGAGGGGCAGGAGGCTCTCTAAGTCCGGGCTGGGGACCTTCAGGTAGGACCTCTGCAGCTTGTCCTTGCCCAGCCGACCCATGATGACCATAGCGGTGCAACAGATGGGCTGCTGCGGCCGGGCGGAGGCCAGGATCTGGGAGAGGGTGGTGTACTTGGCGCTGACATAGCTGGCCATGCCGGTCTGGAGGCGTACGGGAACCACCAGGGACACGGAAGGCGTGAGCTGAGCTAGACAGGTGACGATGACCGGCCGGGAGTGGCGGAAGGAGACCGGGACCAAGGGAGGATGAGGAGGATGGGGAGGAGAGGGAGACAAGGAGATCGAGGGTCCTCTTGACAAAGGACTGGGTGTGTGTATGGTGAGCAGCGGCGGGACAGGCAGGTACAGAGGCTGGCCCACCCCGGGCCTGGTAGAAAACTGTAGAGGAAGAAGTTCAGGGAACCGATGCAGAGGAATGCCCAAGCGCTCGGCCATCTGGATCTGTGCTGGGTGGAACCGGATCGGACGCGGTCCCGTGTGGGAATGTAAAAAAGCTCTAGGAATGATCTGGGAGGTGGAGACATCATGGATCGCTGTGGGTTCAGGGACCGGCCAGGCGTGGGATCCCGATGGGAACGAGTCCTGTGAGGGGAAGGCAGCGTGCGTGAGGGTCTGTGGGTGAAATAGCTGCAAGGCCTTCCCTATGGATTCCACGCTGAGCATAGGGCCGACCTCCCGGGAGTAAACAGGGGAATAGCTGGAGTGCGAGGGCCCAGGTTTGGGGCTCTCTGCTCTCGGTGACTGAGCCGTGGCGCTGCCCTCCTCCTGCTCCGGCTCCCCTAAGGCTGCATGCTTCACCAGGAGGCACTTCCTTCGTTCCCTCCAGGCCGATGTGGACTGCTGAGGGGTCAGGGATCCGAGGTCAAAGGACTTGCTCCTGGTCTCCGGGGCGGGGTCCGAGCTGCCGGCGCTAGCCGGTGTCTGCTCGGAGGCAGAGCGCCTCATCTCTCTGGTGGCCTGTTGGTACTGGTGGGGGGCGAAAGGCACCGTCAGCATCTGGGACCCCTGGCTACTGGAGACCCAGAGGGCGGGCTCAGACCTCCCCGGGTCTTCACAGGGAGCGGAGAGGCTGGAAGCGTGGGAGACGTTGCTGTCCTGACTGGGGCTGCGGGGGAGGGACGGGGACTCGAAGCTGGACTCTCCGGACGACTGGGTCATCTCCGTCAGACGCAGCCTCTTCTTCTTTGGTGGCAGTTTCTCTGCAGGGAGCTGTGAGAGTGACTGGCTACGTGGTGGCCACTGGAACTCCTCCACCCTCTCAGCCTCCTGGGGAGGAGAGACACATGGAGAGCTCCGTCACAAGAATTTGGTATCTAATATTAAATATTTTAAGATAGTGAACAGCCAAGTAAAGTTTACGTAGGGATGGAATAGTAGGCAAGATTAGGTTTTCTCATTATATCAATATTATTTTATTTGTATTTCATTTTTTTAATTATTCAATAAACACCACAAATTGAAAATGAATGTATAAGTGTGCAAAGGAGAGATAACAATAAACATCCTCTTCAATTGAGATAAGTACATCTATAATGTATAATGTAGGTCTGTAGGTAGTTATGTCCAGACCTTCAGTAGCTCAGAAGGCTGCTGTAGGTCTGTAGGTAGCAATGTACCTACAGCAGCCCAAGAAGGCTACCCTAGGTCTGTAGGAAGTAATGTACCTACAGTCTGTAGGTAGTATTTTCCCTACAGACCGACAGTAGCCCAGAAGGCTACTGTAGGTAGTAACGTACATACATAGCTTTAATAGCCCAGAAGGGCTATTAAAAAAAGATTCTTTAATCCCTTAAATAAATAATATAGCTCCAGTCTGTAGGTAGTAATGTACATACAGACCTTTAATAGCCCAGAAGGCTACTGTAGGTTGTAATGTAGCTCCAGTCTGTAGGTAGTAATGTACATACAGACCTTTAATAGCCAGGAAGGCTAATGTAGGTTGTAATGTAGCTTCAGTCTGTAGGTAGTAATGTACCTTGGAGGAGGCCACCGTCGCTGGTGGGGAGACAGATGGCATGTCAGCATCCGGCTCCACAGTGACAAGGATCTCTGGCACTTGGATGTTTGGTTGGCGAATCAGTCGCGATGAGGAGGGCGATGGTTTTGGCTCCGGCTGCTGCTCCGGCTGACCCTTCCTGTGGTCCGGCTCCTGATCCCCCATAGAGATACTCTCCTGCTTCTCAAAAGAGCTGGTGTGTTGGATCACAGACACGCCCTTTCTGTCTTGTTGCTGCTGCTGGTTTGGCTCAGACTGGGAAGGAACACCTGAGAAATACAATGATACACTTGATGAGGGTTTTACACTGCCGATTGTGAGATTTGACTTATCCAGATTTGACTTATCCATTTATCCAAAGCCACTTGCATTGATTTCAGAATCATTTAAGGGCAGCTAGGGATAGGCCTAATACATTTAGGCCGGGCCATTGTAACCCTTATTCCTCACATTATGCATAATGTCAGCCAACAGCATTGAGACATTTATTTAGCTTTCAATAATTCATTTAAAGGAAGGAGGAAGTCTTGAAATATCTGGCCCGATATATTTCCCTTAATTTTGTTTAAATTGATTAAAAGGGGCGGGTTGTGCCATTAGGCTCTCCCACCAGAAGTAGAAGGTAGCCTACCTGAGATGGCGCGTGTGCGCTCCGGTCTGCTTGGCACTGGAGTGTGGGTGGTGGAAGTGCCGGGCGTGGCCGTCGGCCCGGGGCTTGGAGGGTCCTCCTCCAAGCTTTCCTCTTTCCTCCTCTTCCTGACCGCCATGGCGAGTGCTCGGAACTTGTAGTGCATTATTTGTGGGCGGTCCTCCCTGCGCGTTCCGCACGCTTCCCCGCCCCCTGTCCCCACTGTTTGTTTCGACGGACACACGCCTCTGTGGGCCTCGTAGCTCTCCCTCTTCTTACAGCGGGCCCCGCAGGCCTCACACTCAAACTCTATAGGGCCCTGATGCTGCTGCTGTTGCTGCTGCTGCTGCCTGGTCGGGTCAACCCCTCTGAGTGAGGAGGTAGGACGGGCCCCCTCTGTGAGGGCCTCGGCTCCCAGGGGAAACTCGATGGCCGGCTGCCGCCTCAGCATCCGTTGAGCGTGGCCGACACGCATCTCCGTGACCAACGCCTGCTGCTCGTCGAAGGAGTGGCTGAGACGGAAGCCCCCCGGGGGTGCGGTGCTGACAGAGGAGGGCTCTCCCTGGCAGGCGGACAAGGGCATGGAGTGGCTCCTGAGCAGGGGTACGGAGGACGGGTCCTGCTCTGGTCCATGGAGGCGACCCATATAGCTGGGGCCCGGGACCTCCCCTTTGCTGGGGTCAAAGCTGTGGGGGTCTTTAGCAGAGCAGAACTTGGGGGACTCCATGCTGCTCTTCCTGGACAAAGAGGAGCGTCTGGGCTTCACACTGTCGATCTCGCTGGTGTCCACCACCGCCTCGTTGATGGTGATGAGTTTGGTGATGTGCTCGATCACCTGGGTCTTGGGGACGCTGAAGGACAGGTTCTTGTCGTCGGGCCCCGAGGAGGAGGAGTGGGGGTGCTGCTGATGGGCGTGGCGCTGCTGCCCCCCCATCCTCCCGTACTTCCCAAGGATAATCTCCGCATAGCTTTTGGCACTGGCGCTCGGAGGGCTGACCTGGGACATCTCAGTGCTGCCGGATCCCGAGAAGTAGCCGGACTCTGTGCTGCCCTTGCTGCCCGGGCCCAGTGACGACGAAGAGGAGGTGGAGAGAGAGGAAGGACGGTCGCCCGACGAGGCCTTCGGACCGCGTTTCCTCTCACTCAGCCTCATCGCCAGCCGCTGCTTGACCACTTGAGAGTCCTCAAGCCTCCTGGCTTCTTCCGGATCCTCTGGCGTCTCCTTCACGCCGCATCTCTTCTGCTGGGCTGTCATCTCTTTAGAGGAGGAATGTTTGTGCTGGCCGGTTTCCTCCTCAGACTCCGTACTCTCACCCTCCGTGGGTTCCTCGGGGTCATCCCCGGGCCCGCCCCCCTCCGGGCCGCTCGAACTGGGCTCATCCCGGATGGACGAGAGGCCCGCTTTGATGCGGTGGGCGTGGGACTTGCGGTGCTTGTAAAGGTTGCTCTTGGTCTTGAAGGAGAAGCCACAGGGGCCACAGGGGTAGGGCCTCTCGCCCGTGTGCGAGCGGATGTGTTTCTGCAGGACGCTGGGCTTGGCGCACGGCCGGCCACAGTACGTGCACACGTACTTCCCGGGTTTCTGGGGTTTCTTCTCCCCACGTTTGGATGGACCGCCGCTCTCTGGGGCGTCCTGGCTCGGCTGGGGTGGCACGCCCTGGGCTCGCTCGCCTCTGGTGGAGGAGGCTGGAGGGGGGATGGAGGCGGAGGTGAGGGTCACCGTGGAGGAAGCCGCTGCGGAGAGGAAGCTCCCCCCCGAGGGGCCGGCGGCGTCCGAGTGCTGCCACGCGATGGCCTGCTGCTGCTGCAGCCGGAGCATCAGGGTGCTCCGCTGGGGCGGGCGGCTCTGCAGCCGTCCCAGGGCTCGGGCTGTGGGGCGAGCGCTGGTGCCGGCGGGCTGCAGGGACGGCCGGGGGGGGCGGGGCCCGGGCGGGGCCTCGGCAGACACGGAGTGCTGCTCCGGACTTCCGGGGCGCTCCCCGCTTGCTGGGCGGCTGGACCCGGCCTCCATAGAGGCGGGAGGAGGCCTCAAGGAGTCTGGAGGAAGGGCGGCCTCATGGAGCTAGCCCTGGCAGCACACGGGTCAGGAACACAACATCTGCAGGCGGAGTCATTAATCACGTAACAGGCGCTTTTTGGTAGGGGCCAAAGGTTATTTGAGAACACCAAGTAAGGCATTATAAGAAGGTGCCTTGGAGGTGAAGGTTTGAATGTAAACATGGGCCGTCTCCCTTCATTGAGCGGCTCGGCTGCTGTCCAGTGGGAGACATTTAAGCTTCCTGGGACCAAACTGTCTTCAAGTTAACTCCAAACACTGGCTAGACAGTCAGCTTCCGACTGCATCTAAAGAAAAAGAGTGGGAACAAAAGACAGTGGTGATGAGACATGAAGACACTGCAATAATAACAACACATACACACTCCATAGTCCATACCATATTCACCACAGAATGAGCAAAATCCAGCATATTGCAGATATATTGCAGTGCTGTGCCGCAGTAGAAAAATGCCATTGCTTTTATTTTTTTGCGATCATACATTTCTGATCTTACAAGCTGTCATGACAGTAATGAATCCAGCACTTTAACAAACAGACTCTGAACCATGAAGTGTGAACAAACAGTACGTCTAACCTTTGCTCGAGAATAGTTGTGTGCTGGTAGTGGAGAAAGGCCAAAGTCATTAGTTTCCTATCATGAGACTCCACACACAAGATCTGCCCTCACATATCAAAAACTCATCTGTACACCAGACCCTCCTGTCAAATACCGAGCAGTGATGAAGAACAACACTATCCTGGCCCAGCTTCACGCTGCACTCATGAGTGAGAACAAACACAATGTCTGCTCCAGGATTGTGTGGTAAGGTCTGGATGCCGTCTTCAATGTGATCTTATTGTTAAATGTTAACAACAGCAAAGTTATCTGTGTGCATCATGTTCACATGGATACAATACGTTGACGCGCATGGACACAGATGAGCAACACGCTCGAAATAAGCAGGACACTGAGTGTCGTTTCAGAACCTGTAACAATCCTGTAATGGAAGTGAAGAAATGTGCATCCATCTGACCCATGGCCTCTCTCCATTGCTTGGGGCCATCAAGGCAGCATCCAGAGGAGATGGAGAGGACCACAGCATTAGGGCTGAGCATGACGACTCATTTAGGGAATATAGTGAATGTTTAACCCATCTGGCACTAAAGTAAACTAGTAACTAAAGCTAAACTGAGCTAAATGGATGGCTGGGAAGGCTGGGGGGGCATGTTTTGTTTTGTGATGTGAATACTACTGGGCTCCAGCTAATTCTCTTTACAGTCAGCCACTAGGGCGCAGTGTTTCTGTGGGACAGTTGTCCTGAAAGTCTATCTACTAACGGCTCCTGAGCAGCTCCTTATGTCACAAACACACAGACACACTGTGACAATGTCAGCAACACACCAACAGGAAGAACAGGGTGAGTTTGTGCTCTCATGGACGACACTTCTGGACGAGGATTCCATGTGATCTCCATCTGAATGATATAGTCTAAAGCCTTACACTGACTTATCACAAAAAAATACACGCTCCCACAATCAATCAAAATGTTTTGACTGGGCGGGCAAAACATTGAGGTGGGCGGTGTCAGAGTCACCAGCCCTGCAGAGAACATTGGTTATCTGCAGAGAGGTCCGTTCTCCAGCACCTTCTGACACGCCAGTCATCCAGGGTTTCAGACTGAATCACCGGGAGGCCAGCATGGTGAGGAGAACACACAATGCAGAATGGATACACACACCCATTGCAGTGGACAAAACAAGAGGTTTTAAGGGAAGTGATATCGGGGAAAACAGTGTCTTGGCTGGTGTGTTCAACTCCCATAAGAAAAAGTTACGGCGTTCAATTCCCAGCGACTAGATCTCAGCTCTACGCATCCTATTGACAGACTTACTCCTATTAGCTCCTAGATGACCTATAGATGACCTAGGCGCCGGGAGCATATGAACATCCCATATTAATCAGCAAGAGGAAGGTGAGACAGGAGAGGTAGAAGAAGAGGGAGGGGAGAGAGAGGAGAGAGGGTGGGACAGGGAAGGAGAGAGGAGAGGGAGGGAGGAAAAGGGAGTGGATAGGAGAGGGGAAGGGAAGGGAGAGAGGAGAGGATTACAGTAAACAGCACAAGTCCAGGTGACGACGGTGAGGAAGAACTGACCGCTTTTTCTTATAATGAGCACAACTTTTCTCTATAGTCATGTCCACACACACACACACACACACACACACACACACACAAACAATCATAGTCGGTCTGTCTCTCTGTCTTCATGTTCCTCAACATATGCTGCAGGACAAACATCTCCTTTGTGTTTTTCAGACTCTGGCTTTGATTACAGCAGCAATTCACCCAGAATAACAAAATCAAATCACTGTTTAACTTCAACTCTGCTTTAAACTGGTTCTACCAAGTGTTTCCGCTGCATGAAGGTAAGAAAACAAACATTAAGTGTGTGTGTGTGTGTAGGAAACAAATGTTAAGTGTATGTGGGTGTGTGGGTCCCCGTACCCCTTATTGTGAGAAGGAAAAGTGAGACGGTTATAAAAGAATGGAAAAAGTAAGAAGAAGAACAGTGTGTGTTTGAGGAGGCGGAGAAGGAGGAGAAAAGGGCTTACAGAGAAACTGAAAGGCCAGTGGAGCAATTGAACAGGTAAGACAGGTAAAGGAGAGGTGTATAGAGAGAGAGAGAGCGAGAGCAAGAGCGATAGAAAGAGAGAGAGAGAGAGAGAGAGAGAGAGAGAGAGAGAGAGAGAGAGAGAGAGAGAGATTAATGCCAGAGGGCCCTAGTTAGACGGTCTAAAACGCAGACGTCAAGGCGCAAAGTCAAAGTACTTTGTGGGCGGTTCTATGCCGCTGTTGCTATTATGACGGCAAGATAAATTAGCTTTGTGCCCGGTGCAAATCTAAAAAGGGTTGGTCTGAAACCTGTAGGTGTGTTTTGGGCGTAACGTACAATAAACCAATGACAGTTCCACCTGCCATCCCCTTTAAGACCCAGCACATTTGACTTGACGAGTTGATATTTTGACAGTGCGTTTGCAGTCTCCGCTGAGACAGATGCATGACCACATGAATTTCAAATTTGAAATGGCTCAGTTTATGGCCAAATAATAGGCATAATTCACACATGGAATAGCGTTTTCTTCTCCAACTTCAGAAACACTAATTCGTCATGTAAATTGCGACAAAGACAACTTAACACATATGATATGCGGACGCGGTCCTCGATGGCCGCAACTGTGGGTCTATTTAATGATATGTGACAATACCATAGGCGTCAATTACGCTGGGGACGCTGGGGAAGAGTACCCACCAGTTTTCGTCAAGATTCATTTTGTACCCACCACTTAAAAAGACAAAAAACTTGAGTTTAATTATTACACGGCTCTTCTCAATGCTGTGGAATGCTCTGTTGACTTGCATGGTCCTTCCTGACTTCCAGCGGTGAATTATTTTTCAATAATTGACCGTTGACCGCTGTCAAGGAAAGTGGCTCTGATTCACGTCTCTCGTATCACTCCGCAAGTAGTCCGGTAACTTATCAACCACAGCGTATTTGGTTGCTAAGCAACGTCAACGTCTTTGGCGGACTATTTCTCTGCTGATCAACACTACGAATGCTGATAACAAATTAATTGTAAAAAGACATACCGCGTGAAGTTATTTTTTCGTTTTGGCACGTAGCCGTATAATAAGCGGGATAATGTATAGAACGTCGCCGGTCATTATCTAGAACAAGCCCCTTCAGGGCAAGACACCTTCGCTTCTCGCGGTGTCCGTGCTTATTTTGGCGTTCTATAATTTATCCCTTACTTATTTTTGTATGAGCTGCCAGCCTGGCTTGGACAATGAATGAGGTATTAATAACAATACTCTTTGGCTGGGATGCAATGATGAGGCATCAGACAATCAAGTAATTTTAGCCTGAATACATAGGTAAAAAGCACCAGAGCAGGTTGGTAGTACCATGGACATACAGAGCGATAACCTGTTGAACTAAATGGATGTGGTAGGCTACACCATGGGATGCATCTGCAGACCACTGCCACATAAATAAAGGTAAGATGCAATATTTATTGCTTAAGATTTGCTGGTGCTGTGGTGAGGTGTTTTGTGTTTTTTTGCACTCAAGTGGTCGGCTGTTTCAACTCGATTGAAGTTAGCCGTAGCCTAACTTATCCATGGTTTGCGTTCGTACAGTGTTGGGTATAGTGGAGATGACGATAGTGGAGTAATTAGTGGAATAATCGTGGTGGGGAGTGCATAAGTTTCGGTCAGAATGCCTGATGTAGATTGGATGGATGCGTGTTGTGAATTGAGAACAGCCAGCTCATGATGTGATACAGCGTTCAGCTGTGCAACAAATATTTTTTGCTTTTTCAATCTGTTTCGACATTTGTAGTGCTGTGTGTAGCCACACGTTTGCCCCTTCACAACTTAAACATGTAGTTCATTTGCTTTCCTAGCTCCTCTTTGTTTGTGTTGGTAGCTTAGTCATGTCTGTCAACATTGGGTACATGGAGCACAACATAGTGGGTCATAGCCTATGTCCAATGCTTTTTGGAAACGCTTTCTTCATAAAACAGACATCAGTCTTTTGTATACATTTTATTCATTAGTAAGCTACATGGGTATGCCATCTTTCAGAACCTTTCATTACCTGCACTAAAGAGAAAAAAAGAGTGCATCTTCATTGTACCCAGCACTTCTGAAAATGCACTTTTGAATGCGTCTCTGTCCCCAGCACATTTCAAACCAAACTGACGCCCATGGCCAATACATTAACAAACATCGTTTGTTACCAGTATTATATACATTATCGTTATCTACTTGTGTTCATAATATGCATGTGTCCCCCCCGTTAATAGACACCGCCATGGACTGTATTATGTGTTACGTGTTTAGTTTGCGTGTGTTTAAACAGATGGGTGTGCACACACATGCGCGCCAAGCATCACCCACATTCATTCATTCTTTTAAACACTCGCGGTAAAATTATGTTTTCTCATGATCAAATACTCATCAATCCTAAAAGTTATGGGCTTGTACACGATGTCTGTGTCAAGAACATATGTGTTTGATGTACGGTGTTTGCAGATGCATTGATTTAAAAGTACAACATTACATTACTGCTGTATCAGCTGTTCTTTCCCAAATCATTTAACCAACCATTTAGGCCTACCCTAAAACAAGATTTTGTTTTGGAAGCCTGGAATATACTTTGCTCTAATGTATTACTATTATTATTATTATTATTATTATTATTATTTTAACGCATGCCATAGCCTACTATACTTCATTCATGTTCATTCGTGCAGCCCTATTGAAAAAAATGTTTCCACAATCCACACGCTATTTCTATGCAGTTTCACATGTATGAATAATCTTTGACATCATAATGTTTAAATCAGGTTAATAGTTTGCATGTTTGTGCTGTGTATCGCCTACGTGTGTGTAAGCGTAGGCTATGTTGTAGTTCCGACCTGCCATCGCACATCAAAATAGCAACAACAACTGCACTATCCGCTATAGACCAGGTATTTTTCGGTCAATGGCGCAATTGCATTGGCGCAGCTCTAAACAGGAGGATTAGGGGCTCTAAACCAGGCGGTTAGCAGCTCTAAACCAGGGGGCTAGCAGCTCTAAACAGGAGGATTAGGGGCTCTAAACCAGGTGGTTAGCAGCTCTAAACAGGAGGATTAGCAGCTCTAAACAAGAGCATTAGGGGCTCTAAACCAGGTGGTTAGCAGCTCTAAACCAGCTGTTTAGCAGCTCTAAACCAGGTGGAAGGAGATCACCAGCTGTATTATTCATGGCTGTCTAGACCAGTTAGGAAACACAGCTAGGAAACACACAGCTATGAAAAGCCCAGCCCAAAAAAAAAGAGCTAGGAAACAGACTGAGGAAAAACCCAGTTAGGAAACACATAGTTAGGAAACACAGTTATCAAACAGTTAGGAAACAAACAGCAAGGAAACACAGTTAGGAATTTTTGAATATAGACAAGATAGAGTCCTGCGTATAATAGAGTAAAAAGTTTGTAAAAACATTGTAAACCTAAATCAGTTAGAGGTTTGTGCATGTATAAGGCTCAAATACTATACAGTTGTATACTGTCAAAGATGTTTGAGATGGGTAAAGACAAGTCATTATGTGGCCTAGTCCCAGGAAATCCAATCCAGCTCCACCCAATCCCAACCATTACCACATTATCTAATAATATAGCCTTACTTCTTCACTAAATATTAAATATACACACTCAAACTTATATTATGTTGTATTTAGGATGATTAGACATTTATCAATTGTGTTGTTATTAGATGTTTATTACGTTGTATCTTATTAAAATTGTGTGCTTTGGCAATGTTAATCTACATTTTCCCTGCCAGAAAAGCCCTTTGACTCTCAAATGACAGCGAGACAGAGACAGAGAGGGCACGTGGAAGGAGATGGTGAGTGTGCAAGCATGGGTGTTTGTTTTTGTGTGTTTATGCAATTTGTTAGTACATGTGTTTGTTTGTCCGCGTGCATGTAGACGGCTTTGTCAGCAAAAAAAAAAAAAATAGTGGAGAAACCCAAGAGAGCACCTCCACAAGGCAAATCTCACACACACACACACACACACACACACACACACACACACACACACACACACACACACACACACACACACACACACACACACACACACACACACACACACACACACACACACACGTTCCCTTTGATCCTTATCACACTAACATCCCTTAGTATGAAATCCAGTAATTGTACCTGTTAAGAACTCTCTTTTAAGGACAGAGCACCCTGAGCCCTCTGCTCATTACGCCCTTCTGTACCGAGAGGCGATGCGCAGCGGAGGAGAGGCAACAGTTAAAAGTTCATTTACAATCCACATGAGATCACGGTCGACCGCGTCTGGGACCGCCATTTCCTCATCCACACCCGGCCGCCTGCTGCAGCTGGTAATGATGGATCAGAATATGGGCTAAACATTAAATTACCTTACGCCCCGAGAGGAAATAAACCCGCTTAAATGTTTTCTTTCTTTTTTTAAACGGCTGCCCTGCCTCCCCCCCCCCTTCCCCCGGTGCCGGTTCCCATGGTTACCAGCTTGCTCTGAACAACGGCAGATGGAGAGGGAGCTGGAGGTCTAAATTTATCTCCCAGCATCCTCTCCGAGTCAAGACGCTCGCTGGCGGTATCGTTGTAGGAAATGGAACCCTGATCTCAGAATTCAGCCTGCCGTGACCCCTGACCTCATCTCAAATCAGGACCACAAATGAAACAGGGCTGATACTGATTCCTGGCTGATGCCATATCTGTATCACAGGAACTCGCACTCAGATAATGATTATTGATTAGTATAATACTTGTTGTAAGTACTGTAAGCTGTAAGTACTTCTGAGATATCCAATCTAAATAGAAGATAATCCAGGGCTAAACACCAGCGGCGCAGCGTTCATCATGCCCAAGTGAAGGGGGGACACTGAGCTTAACGCTAGCCAGACTCCGCACACGCAGTTAGGGAATGCGGTTGGGTTCTGTCCCAGCAGACAATAAAAACTAACAGAGGACAGAACCACATACCGGCCGACAGTGGAATTAAAACATCCGATCCCCAGACCGCCTACCCTGAAACCACGGGCTGCTAAGAAGGACTTTGTTTTGGAAATGACCACATGAACCAACTATCTCTCCCTTTATCACTCTGACACTTACAGGAAGAACGCATGTGGGTCTGTTTGCATTGTGATTAACCGATTTCATCTCTCTCTCTCTCTCTCTCTCTCTCTCTCTCTCTCTCTCTCTCTCTCTCTCTCTCTCTCTCTCTCTCTCTCTCTCTCTCTCTCTCTCTCTCTCTCTCTCTCTCTCTCTCTCTCTCTCTCTCTCTCTCTCTCTCTCTCTCTCTCTCTCTCTCTCTCTCTCTCTCTCTCTCTCTCTCTCTGTGTGAGCAAACCATCACTTTGATTAAACACCAGCCATTGAACTGCAGGTCAATACAGGCTCCAAATCAAAGCCAAGGAACCCCAGTGGGCGGCCGGCCGGAGGAGGCCGGGGCTAAATGTTGTGGCAGTACTTCTGGTAACTTAATTAACGTTCTGTTCAGGAGGCTGAACAGAACGCTGTTATAGGTGCCAGTTTTCCTTTTTTGGTTGTACTTCTTTTTACTGGGCCACAAATGTCAATCATCTCTGGTCAACCAACATAACTGGGGCTCTTTTTTTTTTTTTTTTTTTTTTTACAAAGACTGTGCTGTTCCCTTGGTGTCCTCACTTAATTTGTGTTGTTTCAGTTGTATTTACACTCACTGGCTAAACACAGATGCTAACTCACAGCACACTGAACACACATCCGGACTAAGCACTCGAAACACATGTCCTAAGTTAACTAAGCACTCTAACACACATCCTTACCAAGCACACTAAACACACGTCCTGACTAAGCACACCCCTATAAGCACGTACGCAACACATCTCACTACACCACACTAAACACACCCCTTAACTAAGCGCACGAAACACATCTCCTAACTAGGCACACAAAACACTTCTAACTTACAGCATACACTAAACATTAAACACGTCTCCAAAGCAACAGCATACTTAACACTTATCGCTCAACACGTCTCCTAACTAACAACGTACTTAACACTAAACACTGAATACGCCTCCTTTCTAACAGCATACTTGAAACTTATCACTCAACACATCTCCTTACTAACATCGTACTTAACACTAATCACAAAACACGTCTCATAACTAACAACTCACAAAACACGTCTCATAACTAACAACTTACTTAACACGTCCCCTTACTAACAGCAAACTAATTTAGGTGCAGAAGAGGAGCCATAAAAAATAACTCAGTCAGAAAAAGCAGTGATAGTCAATTACCATAACAATAACCATTCAGCGTTTTAAATAGCCAACATAACGCAACACATAGTAACTCAACATGACTAAACTCAGTGAAACCCGCCCATTCAGTTCCTTGTGTGGGCCAGCACTGCGACACATGGCTGATATGGAAAACACCAGAGAAACACACAGGAATGATCAGCATTCAGAAACTACACAGAAGAGAGAGAAGCAGATAGAGCGAGACAGAGCTTCAGAGAGACAGTGACAGAGCTTCCGAGAGAGAGAGTTTACCTGAGAGAATTGTGGCTTACCCACAGAGAGGCCGGGCTTGCAGTGAGACAAGCAGGAGAGAGGAGTAGAGAGCTGGGTGGATACTGCTCGTCTGAGTGGGTGTGTTGCTCAGTGGGAGTGTGGCGCTGATGGAGGTCTGTTGCTTACTGAGAGGTGGGGGTGATGGAGACCGAAAGGAATAAAAAGTGAGCAAACATTTTTTTTCCCGCTGAATTTAAATGTTGTAAAAAGGCAAACTGGGATGAGACCTGAGATCCAGCTTAACAGACACAGACCTTAAGACACACATCCACACACACACACACACACACACTCACACAAACCTTAAGACACACACACACTCACACAGACCTTAAAACACACACACGCGCACACTGACACAGACCTAAAGACACACACACTGACACAGACCTTAAGACACACACAGTCAAACAGAACTTAAGACACACACACACACAGTCACACAGACCGTAAGACACACACACACACGCATTCTCACACAGAACTTAAGACACACACGAACACACACACACGCAACCCTTAAGACACACACACACACACTTTTTTACCATTAGAAATGTTTTAATCTCAGATGACCGAGACAATAAAAGGTACATGATATTCCAGGAAAGGTGGCAACCAACTCTTTTGTGACGACAAACACGAACAATAAAGATTTTGCCGCTTCCCTGACGGGCCCACGGGGAGGAGGTGGCAGAGTGTCGGATGATCGGGTTACAAACGGGTCAGACCTGGGGCTTCCCCTGGACCCACACACTAATTAGCACCTGCTTAGCGCCACAGTTAGTTCCTATTGTAGCCACGGATTAAGAACACACATGCACGACCACACACATTCGCACACCCCACCAGACCGGCAGCCAGGTCAGCACTGCGGTGCTGGATGGAATATTTGAACGCTGTTGATTCTGTTCACTTTTCCACCGTTTCTTCCATTCATGTCCCTGCAGCGAGGAAGCTATGCCTATGCGCACACACACACACACACACACACACAGATATGCATATCTATCTATCTACATATATATACACACACACACACACACACACACACACACACACCACATACACATAAATAGATTATAGATAGATAGATAGACACAAAGACAGAGACAGAGAGAGATATGGAGCAAGAGAAAGACTATGCTTTCCAGAAGAGCTCACTGGCTGAGCACAGGAAGTGTGAGTCACGCTCCAAAATAAACACTCACAGACACAGACACAGACACACACACACACACGGTAGAGCTACTGATCAGACATCGGGGAACACTTCTCAACATGGGTCAGAGCCGGGCGGTGACCCGGTGTCACCTCAGAGGAGGAGGAGGAGGAGGAGGAAGAAGAGGAGGCTCAGACTGCAGCACTTCAACCTGTTTGATCCAAGCAGCTGCTCAGCCATTCAGAAATATTCATGGGCTGGAAACAGCATTCACAGAATTAATATCCAGTTTGTTAAACTGTGAATCTTAATCGCAAACACAAGGATCCATGTTGAGGAATAAAACCCAAACCTCACAACTGCTAGGGATAGGGACAAAAGGATAACAATAATATGATATATATAAATACACATATACATAGACGCATATATACACTGTGTATATAAACTGTATTCGCCAAGACAGCAGTGTGGCTACCACTGGAGCTGGGCTAGCCTGATTTGCCTATGACACATGGGGGGATGGAGGTGGTGGTGGGGCAAGGAGTTGTGGGGGTAATGGGGGGGGGGGGGGGGGGGGGGGGGGTTGTATTGTGTCTCAGTGTGAATGTGCTCATTGTGAGCGTCTGTAGCGGGCACCTCCTATGCTGTCCACCATCCGTCATCCTTTTGTCCTCTTGTCCTCTGTTCTATTCCTCAGCTCTGGGCCGGACGGCCTGGGACAGAACCTTCCTCTGTGGGGCCGATTGACAGAAGCTGCTCCACGGAGACACCATGATAACGCCCGGGTGCTTTTAGGCTGGCGCTGCCCCTTACTGCACCCTCACGCGCACGCTCCCCAGTACACAAGCACAAGCGCGTACACATGCCTCTGCGCACGCTGGCTCTCGCCCTCGCTCGGCTTAAAGCCCGGCTGCAGGGGGTTTCACCGCGCTCCCCCCGCCGGCCGCTGGATACCCTGGCCTGAGGGCGGGCCCCTAAAGGCTGCCTCTCCTGAGAGGCCCAACAGAAGCCAACTCTGGGTGCCTGGTGTGTTGACACCGCCGTGGTATGAAGGATGAATAATGAATGATAATAAGGAATGCTATCTTTATCCATATTATTGGCTCCTTAAATTAGTTGACATGACTGCGAGGCACAGTGTGCGTATAAATACAGAAGCATCACCTAAAAGCAAACATAGTTTACAGGAAAAGCCGTGTTGTTTTCGGACAATCTTAGACTATAATTTGGAGACTAAATGAGTGGCCTGCAAATTTAGAGAAAAGCATATAAGTGACATATTTCTGGACCTCTGTGCCATGAAGTGCTGGCGCTGGCAGTAAAACAGGCGGTCCCGGAGTATTCTGAGAGGCTCCCTCTGTTCTGAGGTCAGAGACGTTGTTTATTTCAGACGTGTGGTCTTCCAGTAAACTGACCCCCTCTGTGCATACGACTGTGGTGTTACGATAGAAACGAGAGCTATTTAAAAGAACCGGCTCAGAAAGACCACTGTGACTCAATATCTCACCCCTGTTTATGTGTAGGGGAGGGGGAGGGGGCAAACACAAACGTAACACACGTGTGGGTCTGTGCGTGTGCGTGCGTGGGAGAGCATCCTTGCCTTAGGGCTTCCTGTGAGCACAAAGGCTAAAAAAAACAACATGATGTCGTGGCTTTGTTTTCACCCCATACCCCCGAAACTCTCCAGCTCTGCATTAATGTATTCAACCCACCACGGCATTGGACATTAAAAGTTATGTGGTTTAGTAAAAGTGAAACACGAGTGTTTTCTGCGATGGAGGCTGATGTTAGTATCGCTCTGAGCCATCGGTGACGAGTTGTTATTCAGGGAAGACCGTGACTGGGCGTGCTCCGAACAAAGAGAAAGCACACACTGCTGATAGATGGACAAGCAAAAACACAAAAAGATGGCAAATACACATGGTGCACACACACAGCGCACACAATCACACAACACACACACACACTCACATACTTAATCCTTATTGTTTAAGCGGTCGGGTAGCCAGCTAATGGAGTCCTCCACGGCACTCTCTAGTTAACGCGATCGATCTTTAATCGGCAGATCTGACATATGATCCTAAAACACTGACAGACTCACCCCCGCCTGCCTCTTGCTGCTCATCCCCTCTTCCTACCTCTCTATCCTAAGGGTCTCCATATCACAAGGAACCACAATAATGTCCACAATAAACCCCTCCCCATTAAAACAACATTTGTTTTGACTCCATTATAGCGTCCATTCAAGATTTCTGGCTTGTGCCAGCATTTTTTATTAATGTGTGCAACCAAAATGTTCAATATTATGAATTTTGTGAGATCCTTAAACTCTTTTCTTTAAACCCGAGAGAAGAAATGTTGAAGAAACATCCCAAGTTACTTGTTCTTCCTAGGTTCTAGGTTCTGCCTGGTTATACAAACATTACTTTTCGACACATCTTATCACTTTGTATCAAGCCGCCATAGAAAACACCTCGGCCATGTTTTGTGTAACCAGACTGAAAAGGGAGAGATTATGCAGCAGTTCAAATATTTTCTAACAATGTGTCCACCAGTCAGGTAACGGTACCTAAGGAGGGTAGCGTTCCCAGACAGTTCATCAAGATTGCCAAATCTGATAATGCGGCTCACGGCGCCGTGACTAGCATCACACAGGAGAACACCAGTCACATCGTCCACCTCTGCTTCTTCACGCCCACATTCAAGCGTCTCCTTCTCACAGCTTCAACAACCTCACACGCTACAGAGGGAAACCCCTCAATGACACGCTGTTTATCAACCCACGAGAGCACATTTAGCCACAGGGGTTAAAAGACTTCCAATGCGTTGAAACGTCAAATACATTAACGTCCAACACTCAACAGCATGGTTTAGAGTCATAAGACCAGTCAATCGAGAACCACGGGGGGGGGGGGGGGGGACGGCCAAACAAGCCAGCAGGTCTCCATAGGCCAAAGAGAACCAGACTCGGCCGGTCTGTCCAGGTCACAGAGGAGTCCTCGTCAACACCGTCGCTGCAGTGGTGGGGCCGCGGGACAGAGAACCAGCCATGTGGTACAGTAGTGGGGAGAGAGTGACAAAGCGTGTGAAAACAGAAGAGGGTTCAAAAATAGAAAGAGTAAGTGGCCTTTTGAGAAAAAAAAAAACAGGTTTCAGCGCTGGACGCGTGGGTGGAGGTGATGGCTGACTGGATGGGTGTGTTTGCGGTTGGAGGGATGGGTGTCTGGGTAGTGGGTAGATGGAGGGGAGGCTGGGTGGAAAGGCGGGGGTCCAAACTGCAGAACCAGCATGATGCAAATGATCAGCAATGCTGTCTACCACACCTTCCTGGCACAACGGGCTGCCTTATATTTGCTCGCTCAAGCAGAACGAGATTTGGCTTCAGGTATGAAGCTATCACATCAAGTCTGAAGCTATCACATCAAGTCAGCCACAGTGAGGAGAAAGGCTTGAGCAAATGTGTTGACTTATTCATGAGCGCAACTATACAGTTAGAATAGAAAGACATCTCAGTGTTAAAAAGAAGTTAAACTAATGGTGAATCTACGATTTGGTCCAAGTTTAGTATTTTTTTCCGAGGCCAGCTGAGGTTGGAAAGATTCTAGAAACCGCAACCAAGTGTTCTGCCATTTCTTCCCTTTGGGTTGTCAGAACCAGAAAGGCTATAAAGCTGTCTTTATAAATGGATGAGAGTCTAAGCACACACGTGTACAGAAGCTGCTTAAGGAAGGACTACTGCCTCCGGAACCAGGAAGAGACTCAGAGCCAGGCCGGCTCGTGTGTTAAACCAGAACCTTGCTGATTTGGGTTGGAGGGGGCTGCTGGTGCTTTACTAGCAGTGGAACACACAAACACACACACACACACACACACACACACACACAAGCTCCAGGGAGCATCAACAGGTGGAAGCTCTGTCTAAGTGTTCTCCACCGCCCCGCAGAAACACAGCTTCACCACTCTCCACACACACACTAACCACCGTGACCACTGATGTACGCCTCATCTCTCCCCACCACGCAGAGAGGGACACCCTGCGGAAAAGGGATTTCACTCATTCCTGGGCTGTCCCAGAGAACTGCTGCAGACAGCAACAACACCTCCATTCAGTACCAAGCCACGTTTGCTTCACACTCCTGCCAAACGCTGTCCCTCCTGCCAAGGGCTAGTGGCCGAGGGATAGTGGCACAGGGCTTGTGGTCCAGGGCTAGTGGCCCAGGGCTAGTGGCCCAGGGCTAGTGGCTGAGGGCTAGTGGCCCAGGGCTAGTGGCACAGGGCTAGTTGCACAGGGCTAGTGGCACAGGGCTAGTGGCCCAGGGCTAGTGGCACAGGGCTAGTGGCACAGGGCTAGTGGCACAGGGCTAGTGGCACAGGGCTAGTTGCACAGGGCTAGTGGCACAGGGCTAGTGGCCCAGGGATAGTGGCACAGGGCTAGTTGCACAGGGCTAGTGGCACAGGGCTAGTGGCCCAGGGCTAGTGGCACAGGGCTAGTGGCACAGGGCTAGTTGCACAGGGCTAGTGGCACAGGGCTAGTGGCACAGGGCTAGTGGCACAGGGCTAGTTGCACAGGGCTAGTTGCACAGGGCTAGTTGCACAGGGCTAGTGGCACAGGGCTAGTGGCCCAGAAAAAGTGGCCTAGAACAAGTGGCCTAGGACTAGTGGCCAAAGGCTAGTGGCCAAGGACTAGTTGGCCAGGGGTAGTGGCCCAGGGCAAGAGGTCCAGGGCTGGTGGCCCAATGGCTGCATGCAATCACTGTTGATCTAGTTTGGTATGGGTGTGCATATCTGTATGTTTGTGTATATGTGTACATGTCTGTGTGTGTTTGGGACTTTGTGTGTACTTGAATGACTTCTCATGAAGAAGGTACAGTGAGAGAAGGAGAGAGAGAGTGAGAAAGAGAGCGCAAGAGAGAGAGAGTCTGGCACATGGTCTGTTCTCCAAGAGCAGCCACAGTACCCCAGGCTCTAGTCTAGCTACACACTATGAGCTATCCAGCAGTGGAGCAGGAGAATGGTATTCGGAGTAAGTGTGTGTAGGAAGTGCCGCTCCAGGCTGAATGAGACATGTCATCAATCACTCACAGCAATCAAGCTCAGCTAAAACAGTTTCCTAGTGAGGGAGAAGAGTGTGTGTGTGTGTGTGTGTGTGTGTGTGTGTGTGTGTGTGTGTGTGTGTGTGTGTGTGTGTGTGTGTGTGTGTGTGTGTGTGTGTGTGTGTGTGTGTGTGTGTGTGTGTGTGTGTGTGTGTGTGTGTGCGCGCACAACTACAAAATAGATTTTACACCAGAGTTACCTACCGTGTACATTCATCATGAGCGGTCTGCTTTGGATTGTGTACTGCTGCACTTGCCAAGAAACTATGAATGTTAAAAAGTAAAAGACGTCAGTCCCTCAGTACTTCCGGCTTAGTCTGGTGAGACCAGCCACATCTCTGAGCTCACATTCTGATGATCTCTGCCAATTTGTCTGTACCAAAGATCCTTCTGAAAGCCTTTTCCAAAAAAGTTACAATTACAGGACCAATCAGCTCTAGGGGGATATATGATAGGACTAATCAGCCCGAGGCGGAGGTATGATTGGACCAATCAGCTCTAGGGGGATATATGATAGGACCAATCAGCTCTATGGGGATTTATGATAGGACCAATCTGTGCGAGGGGGATATATGATTGGTCCCATCAGCTCAAGGGGGGAAGTATGATAGGACCAATCAGCTCTAGGGGGATTTATGATAGGACCAATCAGCTCTAGGGGGATTTATGATTGGTCCTATAAGCTCAATGGGGGAGGTATGATAAGACCAATCAGCTCTAGGGGGATTTATGATAGGACCAATCAGCTCTAGGGGGATATATGATAGGGACCAATAAACAGTAGGGAGAAGTATGATAAGACCAATCAGCTCTATGGAGAGTTGTGATTGGACAAATCTGCAAATCAGTGTTCGGGAGAGGGAGTTTCCAGTCATGATGAACAAGGAGTGCCACAGCCTGGCGAAATAAAAAACACAATGGTGGCACCTGGCGAAAGGGTAGCAATCTACAGAGCTATCAAAACGGTCTAAATGACACTGAATAACAACGTTAAAAGATTTGAACAACATGAAGCTGTGCCCATGTTTGGAAGTCGATTGCTGCCTGACGATTGGGTTTCACTTCATTGCGAAACCTAAACGTAAATATCTGGAGGATCTCCTGTGGCTAACAACAGCTTATGGCCCCAGGAACAACGGCAGCGACAACAACTAACTGGAGTGGAGATAGTACAAGCATCCAATGGACCTGCTTGAATCAGACGGTAGGGCCACACAGTGGTCCTCCTGGATGCTGACTGGCTATGGAGGCCGCCTCTCCAAGCCTCATGCTTTAATCTAAGTGACCCACTTTGTCCACCAGACAGACAACGTGTCACTGCTGGTACCCAGCAGATGTGTTTCTCCTCATGGGAAGGCCACACACAGATGCCCATCTGCGCCCACTGGTATACAGTAACACACACACATTCCTGCGGCATACACACTTCAATTCAACCACATCCACCATGTCACACACACACACACACACACACACACACACACACACACACACACACACACACACACACACGTCTCATGATACAGTAACTGAGCCGGGGGATCCGTGAGCGGTGGATCCCTCCAGCTGTCACCACATCATGAAGAAACAGGACTCTGAAGACCAGGGGCTCCTCAACCCGGCCCTCCATCTGTCAGCGACCTGGCTACTCACCCGACCACCCAGCTCAGATACTCACTCACCCAGCCAGCTCACCTACCCACCCACCCAGCTCAGATACTCACCCAGCTCAGCTCAGATACTCACCCACCCAGCTCAGATACTCACCCACCCAGCTCAGATACTCACCCACCCAGCTCAGATACTCACCCAGCTCAGCTCACCTACCCACCCACCAAGCTCCGATACTCACTCACCCGGAGAACTGCAGCTGTAGGGGCATGTTGTTCTGACACAAAGGAAGAGAAAGCGGTCTGCATTTTCTTGTTTAGAAAGCCAGTGAGGCAGATCCAGGGCAAAGAGAGACAGAGAGAAGAAGAAGAAGAAGAAGAAGAAGAAGAAGAAGAAGAAGAAGAAGAAGAAGAAGAAGAAGAAGAAGAAGAAGAAGAAGAGATAATTCAGACATAGAGACAGCTTTGCGTCTGTTCAAGCGAGATACAGTGAGAACAGGTGGGTAGCTACGTTGATTTCCTGTTAGATCTTGCCCGGTGGCGTAACGCCGGTGTGTCACCCTATATAGGCTAACAAAGGAGGAGCCTGCTGTCTGGAATCACCCTTTGGAAGGTTCCTTGCTGGAACCTACTAGAACGACCTGCACAGCGGCCTACTGGATAGACATGTAAACAGGAAGCTCAGCTGCTGGACAATCCTGTTGAAGCAATAAGCTGCTTACACCTTCAGGCTTAGAGACTTGTCTTAGATACAAAGGTAACCCTGTACAGATGATCTTAGACTGCATAATCTTACGGCTAACAAATTGTTGAATATTTTGATGGATGTGTCTGTGTCTCTTACATTTTTTTGTTTGTGATGTCTTATGCGTATGTAATTGTCACAGGGCTCTCTTGCAAAAGAGATTTCGATCTCAATGAGACCTCCTGATAAAAAAAAAAAAGTATTGAATAAAAAAATGATTAGCCAACAGGATGCAATAAGAGATGTGGGGGGTGAGAAAGCAATAAATGAGCAGCACCCGAACGAGCCCTTCTCTGTTCTCAACTAATGAAAGCTGGCAGTAGCAATATGAAATGCACTGCAGCCAAAGCAAACAACGTGAATCTCTACAGGAACAGCCAGCCTACCCTCTCAGTCAGATGATAGAAGAAGGTTGTGAATACACCGAACTCTGGATGCTGACGCAGAGTTTCAGGAAACTATTGATGATAGGGTGTTTTCACCTTTTTCTGTGTGAATGTTAACACTGGGAACTAAAATGCAGACATAAGGTAAATCTCTCTCGACCCAATATAGTGGATTTTTAATCGTGGATTATTTTCATTAGTAATAGAACCTCAACACTATTATTACTTGTTCATTACTTGTTCTAATTCAAGGTTGTGCCAATGGCTTCATCGCGTCAAAGCCAAATGGTTTTCTTTGGCTAATTCAACGCATTAAGTTGTGACTAAAATAGCACCAGTTTCCACCAGAATGTATTGTGTAGTCGTCACAGAGATGTCATCGAAACAACCGACAACCAGCCTTCTTCCATGCTCATCTCCTGGTCCTTCTCAAGGTCACACCCACAGGCACACGAACGCACACACACTCAACACAGCCTAGCTAGCTTCAGGGTCGCCGGTAAGACCTCACCTGCGCACACACACACACACACACACACACACACACACACACACACACACACACACACACACACACACACACACACACACACACACACACACACACACACACACACACACACACACACACACACACACACACACACGTATGAGCGTGTAATGAAGCTGAAGCAGAAACTACATAGCAGTCAGAGCATGACAGATGAGCCTAAAGCTATTTACATTAGTGTGTGTTCATGCTTATTTGTGTGTGTATGTACACATATGCATGCTCATATTTGTGTGTGTGTTTGTTCGTTTGTGTACGTGTTTGTGTTGTGGTCGATCAGTGTGTATGTGCATTCTCAATGTGTGTGTATGTGTGTGTGTCTTCCCCTGCAGAAACACACCTGCATGTCCACAACCGTCTTATTATCGCTACACTTCTCACTTCAAAGACAAATCAATTTTATCCATACAAGATCCCCTCTCACTTTCATCCTGCAGCTCTCTCTACCCCTCTCTCTCTCCCCCGCCCCCTCCCTGTAATTGAGGTACTTCCACTGTAATGGACACTACTACTCTACAACAGCGGGCGTGAGCAGTCCTGCTATACTCTCCAAGAATCTCACACACACACACACACACACACACACACACACACACACACACACACACACACACACACACACACACACACACACACACACACACACACACACACACACACACACACACACACACACACACACACACACCTTGGATGGGAGGCCATCATTACCATAATGCAGGGAGGTACCGAGAGACCGAAAGAGAAAGGGAGAGATAGAGACAGAGTGAGAGAGGACATAGCCTCTCTATGAGGCAGACAGAGAGAGAGGCAGACAGAGGAATAGAGAGGCAGCAAGGCAGAGAGTGACAGAAAGAGAGAGGATAAAGATAGAGCAAGAGAGGCAGAGGTAGTGAGAGAGCGACAGAGAGAGAACTGAACACACTGTACTCTACAGTTGCTACCTGGCACACCAGTCTGTCCCAGCGCGTGGGTGTCACGATGAAATATACCCCCCCCACCAATCCCCCACCTCCCCGTCGGTACAGGACCCCTGACCTACCCCCCCCAGCTGTCAATCAGCCGGGGAAGTTGAGGGTCCCTCTAGGATGAGGATGGAGCCAGTAAGCATAATAAGCTGAGGAGCGGAGACGAATCAACCTCAGTCTGGAGGGCCACAGATGGGCTCGCTGTACGGCAGGGTGCTAAGGGGGCACAGCATGAGAGAAAGAGTGAGTGAATGAGTGAGAGACTACCTGGAGTATTGACTGTGGTGGGGGGCAACAGGATGACATCACAACAGAACACCTCCCAGAACACTACACCACATGCTATGAAGTCAGAACAAACTTCATGAACCCTGTGAGAGACACAGGGACACACTCTAGTCACTCACGTTCAGCACCTCAGACTCTCTCTCTGTTCTCAGATGTGATCGGGGAAGCAAGCTGTTCCCAAAACCTTCACCAGCCCCCCCGCCCCCCTCTCTTCCTCCTTCCTGCTCCTCTCCAGGTCCGGGATCAGCTTGTCTTTACCAATCCCCCCCCCCCACACCCGGGTGTGCCTGGCTGAGCGTTCCGGCTCCCTCACAGACGGCTTTCTGTTTTCCATCAGTTTATTTCCTCAATTACAGCGGGATCAGTCTGCGTCAGCAGGGCAGGGTGAGGGAGCTGTCTGTGGGTGTGTGTGTGCGTGTCTGTGTGTGTGTGTGTGTGTGTTTGTGCGTGTGTGCGTGTGTAGGGTTTTCTCACTAGGGATGTAAAGAAATGTCTTACGGTTAGACCCGCAGCATCAGAGTGCAGGTTGTTCGCCGCTCAGAATCAACTGGGTGATTGCTTATTCATATATATATATATATATATATATATATATATATTAATATAAATATATATATGAATGCATGTGTGTGTGTGTGCGTGCAAGCGTGTGCCTGTGCGTGTGCGAGAGAGAGCGAGTGAGCGACACAGAGACAGAGGGAGAGAGAGGCATAATGTGTAAAGCATAAGCAAGCGAGTGAACTGCATTAGCCCTCTCTATCTGCCATCCTCAGCGCTCCCTACAGACTCGCAGCCTTTACACGCAACCCTGCTGTTTCCACATTCCATTAATAGCTCTGGACGCTCACATTAGCCGGCGTATTGAGCTGACCCGATGGCTCGGGGTTACTGGTGCTGTTCCACGGACTCCAGAGCTACAATCAATTATAGACAATAGACATGACGTCCAACATATCTCACACACTCACAAAACAGGCAGAAAGTCAATTCCACTTTTTGTAGGTCAACGCCCAATAACAAAATGTAACAACACATGATAATGGGATAAAAAAAAAAGAAGCATTTGAAGAGTGGTCAATAGAAACAGCAGGAGGTCGACCCGATATTTAGTCTCCCAGCCACAACTACATTAGTATTGTTGGAGGAAGAGTGGTCAGCGGGGAGTTTCAACCATGGCCCATTGTAATCCATGTATACGTATAAAGTTGAGGCAACGCATAACCTCCAGCCCACCTTGGCTAACTTGGCCCGAGCAGACAAGTAGCTCTTCCACCTCTGTGCGGACACACTGCAGGCCTGTGTTGGAGCAGACGGAGCTGGGGCTCTGTCTGGTGGAATGTTCTCATGCTAATATTGACCTTCAATTAGCCCTTCAGAACCCCTTGGCACAGGGCCACAGATAAACATCGCACCGACGACCACCAAAAGCCACAGAATATAGAAAACTAAATCGGCACGCGCATTCTGACACGGAGCGTACACAAAAAAAGCTAATAAACCAAAACCCTGAGATAATCTCTTGTGTGCAGTGGGGACCGGGCTGAAGGTGGGGGGGGGGGGGGTTCCACACGGAGCCGTACCAGACCTGCACCATATCCACGGGTACATACTGAAACTCTGGAAGCGGTTGCCTGTTTAGCTCTAAAAAGAGGGTGAGGCGGAAGCAACCTTTGGTAGTGACGGCTCCTCACCCCCATCCTGCATAATTAACATCATCTGAAACACACGACCTTACCTGACAACACCAGCAATGTGAGTGGGGACGGCACTTCTTCAGGCACTTTAACACGGCACTGCAGTGGTCCAGAGACAAATAGGTACTGGCACGCAAAATAGACACGCACACACCTTCAAGGAAAACACACAATTATTTGCCAAGTCACCGTTAGCTGTGAGGTATAATATTATATATTAAATATACTATTTGGTGAGTACTTTTGTCGCATGCGTCTGACAATACCATAAATGTATCCTAAGCATGGGTCAGAATAGTGGGAGACTAACGCCTGATTCACACTACATGTGTCCGTTGACGGTTGTCATTGACTTTGCATGGGGCTCTCTCGAAATGCATTGTGGGTCCGTCCGTTCTGTCAGCTCCGTTGTCTGCGTCAAAAAGTTGGAAATGTTAAACTTTTCGGGCAGCGACGGATCCGTTGGCCAATCAGATTACGTTATGCAAATATACCAAAATACACTGTCCAATGAAGAAAATCTAGACACCCCCCCCTTACTCTTTATTCCTAGTAGTATTTTATAATGTAACCATCATTCGAACGCTAGTGTGCCTGACAAAGAAGATGTATCTTCCCTGTTCAGAAGGACTGAGAAGATCAGAGAGGGAACCTGGAGGACCGAGAAAGACAGACATGCAGAGGCAGAGGGAGAGGGAGAGAGAGAGAGAGAGAGAGAGAGAGAGAGAGAGAGAGAGAGAGAGAGAGAGAGAGAGAGAGAGAGACCGAATAAGAGAGAAAGACAGAGAGAAAGACCGAGACACACACACACAGAGACAGAGACAAACCGAGAGAAAGAAAGACAGAGACAGAGAGACAGACAGAGACTTTCAGGAGACACCAGTGCCAGTAGTGTTCTTTCAGCGTATTAAAGGATGTGGATCAGGAAGGGATATGGGGGGGTGGGGGGGTAATTGTAGAACAACGCGGTCCGCTGCCTGCACGTGTTTGTCGGATCTCCGGCAGAGCTGGATGGATTCTCCCTGAGGTTTGGGTACACACTGACACACACACATGCCCTCACAGAGCCGAAATCCCTGCTAATCCTGATTGGCTGTTTCAGCAGCAGCCTGGCTACCACAGGGAAGCCCCACACTACAGCAGGAAGCACCGCAAGGGGGAGAGAGAGACGCTGATGATGGGGGAAGAGAGAGACGCTGATGGGAGAGAGAGAGACGCTGATCGGGGAGATAGAGACGCTGATGGACACACGGTGGGGGGGGGGGGGAGGCTTGACCCGTTCAAAATTAAAGAGGAAATGTCAACGTGTAGATAACTGACAGCAAGAGAGGAAAAGGGAAACAATGGAACATTGATGACAACTTCAAAATAAAAGTAGAGGGCCAGGAGTATCCAGGAATGGATCAGGGAGGAAAAGAGAGACAATAGAGAGAGAGAAAGAGAGAGAAAGATAAATAAATATCAATACCTTGCCTGCAACACAAGTTAGTGAATAGGCTCAGCATACATCTATTGTTTATGTAAGCAGCTTATGGCCAGGCCCCACCGGACGCTTTGCCTCGCGTTTGACATCGCGTGGAACCGCCCTGCGCCCTCTCTAGTTGCTGCTCGTGGGAGTTTACAACGTTGTCGATGGGAGTGCTTAAAACCAGGAAACTCAATTCAACAAGAGTCTGTATGGTCCGCCAGGAATCACTGAATGGCGATTGTCCAATCACATGTTCGATTGCCATTGCAGTACGTGCTCATTTCCATAAAGTTAACTGAAGTTCAACTTTTGTCCCGAAACCCTTCAACGTGCCGCAAGACTTCGCTGGAATAAGAGTCTTCCCACAATCCTTTGCCCCCACGCGATATTGTATCCGATACAAAGTGGATGGGAGGCGTTGCTAAGCGCTAGCCATCACCTCTGGTGATGCCGGGCCGTAAGAAGACACTGTGAGGTTAGTGCACTAGTTTCTTCCTCGTTTATCAGAGAGCTCTCTCTGAGCTTCTGGCCTGGCTCTTGCCACACACATACCTGTGGTGGGGCACAGGAGCTGGCATTTACACGCACAGGAGCTCGCATTAACACGCACGCACACGCACGCACGCACGCACGCACGCACGCACGCACGCACACGCACACGCACACGCACACGCACACACACACACACACACTTGAATCAACTCGTATATTGAATATCCGCTGTATTCAAAATGTAAACCTGTTGTTTAATTGTGACGCCTCTTTTCCTATCTTAAATTAATGAAGCTTATAATAAAAATGGAACAATCCTTCTGACATTCCACGGGCATCCAACCAGCCTACAGTGGCAGCTAATGATTGACCGTGTTTTAAACAGCAGTGTTAAAATCAGTGAGCTATTAAAACTGCTCCTTTTATCTGGGCTTCCTGTCCAACCTGCCGTGTACTCGGTAGCGTTACTTAACCAGGGGCTTGCTACGCTGCCATGCTCATGGGCAGGAAGCACACACTCCACACACACGGACCACTGCACCACACTAGCTCTCTCGATTTGTAAGCAACATGGCCAACATCCTGGCGAGGACTGGAGGGAACTGTACTGGCGATACAACACTACTGTAAACTCATGATACACACATGCACTCACACGCATGCACTCACACACATGCCCTCACACACTCAAACTTAATGATTCAGGCTGAGCAGAGGCCAGAGCAGGAGTCTCTCTGCCAAGTAGTGGGAACACCTCATTGATTGGTAGGAAACCCAATGGACCTCGGTAGTCCTGCCCGCTTTGTTTTAAAAAAAAAAAATATTTACATTTCACAAAATAAACCACACAGAACCGTTATGATACACCAGAGCCCATGCTTCCCTGTTAAACCCAACCACACGCTGAACTGTCCTCCACCCTGGCTGGTTGAACTCCTGCTCCAGCGGGGTGAGCAGAGACCTCTCTCTCCCTAGCGGAGCTGAGCGGGTGAAGCCTAGCAACCCTACAGCCCAACACTACCGCTGCCCATGGCTTTGCATGCACTGAGCGTTCGTCATCAACATGTTGCCTCCTGCGAGCTGTCCATTGTGCCAGGGAGAGTTGCAGGTCTCACTCACACACACACACACACACACACACACACACACACACACACACACACACACACACACACACACACACACACACACACACACACACACACACACACACATAATGTTTGAGTAGCTAAGAGCTCTCTGTATAACCTTAATCATGTCCAAACTAACTCATAGGACATATTCACATGAACTAAACACAATCCACTTAAGCACACTATGGATGATAAATCCTTCCACTGGCAGATTACTGGCTTCACCACTTTCACTATCATGCTAATTACACAAAATAAGCCACCACATTTCCTAAACACATTTACAGACAAAGCTGGAGAAAGAGCTTTAACCGACTACACTACTATATCCATAATCTCCGAGCTTAGAGGTTGATTTATTACATGATCCCAAAAAGTGTTGGGGATGGGGGGGGGGGGGGGGGGAATGCAGTAATGTGCCTGGGTGGTGCTGAGGTAGGGGCTCCGTCTACAGTCAGCAGCACTACAAGTGCTCTCCATTCGGCCCGGACCAGCGCTCCACGACCACTTTGTGCTGATTCAATAAGAAATAATTGCATATTGGCCACTCTCCACTCGAGTCCACTCCACCGGGCTGAGGTCTGACACTCCACGGCACTGCAGAGTCTCTGTGTGCTGTACTTTACAGTAGGGAGCCCCCTGTGCTGGCCAGTGACACTGCACCGCCCCCGCCCCCGCCCCCCCCCCACCCTCCACCCCCCAGCGTTGCACACTCTGTTGCACTACATCATGACGGGGTTGGCACTGGCAGCACAACCACGTTTTTGCATGACAGTTAGTTCCTCTTTCCACAAATGTCGTCTTAACTCGACAGCTCCCCGGCTTCCTTGTGCCAAGTTGCTATTTCTTGTATTTCCTATACGACGTAGTTCCAGTGTGGTGATCTACAGTTCAGTCCGATGTCTGGGGGCTCCCTGGTCATGGAAAGCAGGCACGCAGTGGGGGTATGGATGTTCACACTGACACTCAGGACATGCTGATAATGTGTGTGTAAGCGTGTCCGGGGCTGGGTTAGTCAATACACAATGAGTCATATGGAGATATCGTTTCAATTCACGCAAATTATATCTGCTGTAGCCTGGTGCAGATCATCATCACGCACTTCTGGATCCTTTTACTCCACCTGTCCCGTCGCGCCGTATCAATAACAATAATGCATAACAGTGCACCATGATGATGTCATCATCCCCTCACATGCTGCCAGGTGAAGGTGTTTCCCCGTTCAATACATGTTGTCTGGGCAGTGTTTAAAGCTTCTCCCAGACAGGGGTATCAACGTTGTTACATGTCGAGGCGTATAGCCTAAAACTCGTCTGGTTTTCTGTTGACAGACGTCCCTGCTACATTCAACAATATCAAGCGAATAATTACAATTATGAGACGGTAAATATAACAAAAAATGAGATCCATGTCTAAAATAATCAATAATAACGCAACCACACCAGACGGAGAGACAGTAGACAACGTGTTGAGGATGTTGTGGACGTTAACATATCATATTTATTCTGACATGTTCTGTGGCATCTGAACTCCGTGTGAGCTCGTGGACCAAACCGACCGCCAGTGTCCTCAACTTCACACCACATGTTTACAGTCTCCTCCACCACGGCGCACACCCACAGCCATGTAACACCCAAAACAAACCCACATAACCACACACAGCGATATAACAAGACACACACCGTCATGTGAGGTGCAATGCTTACAGTTTTCTACGACGTGGTGGCTGTTGAAATCATTTATCCCACAACGAAACGCACAGAAGTCCGCATTTCCTGGAATCTGTTGCTGGCTGCGTGGAATCGACGGGGACACAGCAACAGCAGCAGCAGCCCGCTCCTAGAGACACCGTGAAGGGGTCTTCCTCTCTCCGCTCATCGCCGTCAAACTGGACCGCCGCGTTCAGCTGGTGAGCGCAACACGACGTGATGACGTCAGCTCCTCCGCACCACCAAGAGTTCAAGTCTGACCCGCCCCCTTCCCTCCCCCCCACTTGCTCCGCTGGGCGGGCGGGCGGGCAGGCAGGGTACAAGTCTCGAGGTGGTGGTAGAAGTGGGCAATTAGTAGCAATTTGTATAAAACCAATTGCTACATATTTATTATCGTGTAAACAAAATATTTAAAACATTTAAAATTACAGTTTCAATGCTAATTAGGTTATTCCCTGTGTCAATCTGATTTTACTTTTGATTGTAGTGCTGTCTGGTTGTGTGAGGGATAGGGTGGTTCCCATGGTATTACCCTGCAGTTCCCTCTCCCATCCAGGTTACAACGTGAAGGACCTGTCTCCAGAACGAGATGGAGGCTGAACACGCAGGACACACAGAGGTCAGAGGTCAACACCTTGGAACACAAATCAATTCGCCTGTAGATGGATGTGGAGGCTCATCGAGGGGCCAGGGGGAGAATCAAATGGCTCCTGCTGCTATATATATATATATATATATATATATATATATATATGTGTGTGTGTGTACACACAGCTCTTTACTGATTCTTCCATACTTAAACTGCATGCAGGGAATGCTAGAATGCTACATTTTAAGGGCTCTCGTTAATTTAACAAAACAGCCTCAAAGTGAAGCGAAAAAAGAAGGAAAATAACTAGTGTGAGGGGAGGGGGGAGAGGGGAGGGAGAAGGAGTGGGAGGAAGTGTGAGACGGAGCAGGAGACAGTAGAAGGAGCACAAGGACACACTGTGGTGCTTGTGTGTGCGTCCACGTGTGTGTGCGGTGTTTGCATACGTGTGTGTGCGTATGTGTGTCTGTGTGTTCATGCGTGTGCACGCGTATGTGTGTCTGTGTGTGTGTGTGCATGCCTATGTGTGTGTGTGGGTGTGTGTGTGTGTGTGCACGAGTACCTGTGTAGGTGTGCGCTTTCTACGTGTGTACCTGTGTGTGTGTGTGTGTGTGTGTGTGTGTGTGTGTGTGTGTGTGTGCTCTCCCTATTGCTCCAGTAGGACTCTGACAGGCTTATGTAACCAGACCGCTCGCCTCACAGCAGCAGACGCCGGCTGTGCTGCCTACTGTTATATAACTTCATTAGAGAGGCACAGGAAGAGCATGCGCACAGGAAGCCCTGCGCACGCACACACACATCACACGCACGCACGGACGGACACACACGCACACGTACACACACACACACACACATCATACGTACGGACACAAACACGCCGGCACACACGAACGCACAGACACACACGCTCACAGACACACACAGGCATGCACACGCATGTCACACACACATACGCATGGACACACACAGCACAGACGCACACACGTGCACAACACATACGCACACACACACACACACACACACATCACACATGCATGTGCACACACATGCGCATGAAGTATTCAGACTTGGGGTTCAGGTTAGAGCATTGCATCCAAAGACAAACTGAATGTGAGGGTGCAGCCGCCAGACTAAATAGAGGAGTGTGCTTCCCCCCCTCTGTGGAATGTGCTCATCATGCCGTATAGTTTTCTTATTATTCAGCAAAATAGTTTGAGGACAGCCCTGTAAGTCAGCCTGCAGGTCATTGATACCCTCTTCCCCCCGATAACTTAGCAACACCTCCCCTGTCCCATAGAGCCGAATCAGGGAAAAATGCTGGCTAATGTTTCGAGTTCAAACCCTCCAGCTTGACCCCAAACTCTTCATCCCCTCTACACACAGACAGAGTATAAACAAGTGTCCCTGGATCCCACACTTAGAACCCAATCACAACTCAGACCGCATCTTCTAGTCCTTCCACAAATAGAGTTGGTCATGGATGCAAAATGTGCTCACAGCACACTGCTACTGCCAATTGAGTGACCCTAATCTAACGGTCAATCTGTATGAGAACAGTTCAGTACAGTAATTCCTATGATAAACACTCTCAGAGTCAACGTGCAGTAAAAACTGCTCATCTTTTAATAATGATCCATTATTAAATAACATGTTACGACACAATTAATTGCATTGTGTACATAGGACGGCTACATTTCATCTGCTATGCATCCAGGGGGATTGAAAAGAATTTTAATGTGTTTGTCCGCTTGATGAGAGGAGGAATGAGAGGGATTTATGAGCAGTAGCTAGTCTGTTTCTGGATGTCTGGCACTGTTGGCAGTTGTTACGCTGTTGGGAAGGGCTAATTTGATGGTCACAGTGCAGAACGGGCCGATAAGGGAGGGAATCCTTTTCTGTGAGGCAAACACAGAGCGAGACCAGCAGCATGTAAGAAAGCAGCAATTTCACTGAGGAGAAAAACCACACAAACATCACGGGGACTGAGGAACCCTGTGTTGGAGTCTGAGACTGTTGTGTTTGGCCGAGCTGCAGGAATGTGTCGGTTACAAGGAACCTAACGACGTTTCTAGGAAATTTTGACCAGGGAAATCTATCACATCAAGTCAGGATAGGACGAATTATTCAAGATGTACTGATATATAGATATGTGTTTGGGTGTTGTTCTGTGGTAGCTTTTACCTGGCTGACTGGCTGTATCAGTCAGGCCATGTGCACTAAAAGCTACCATGGTGGACGGACTTCCACTCTGTTGGCTGTTCCACTCTGCTCACACTATCTGCTCACCCAGAGCAGTGAACAAGAGGACGGGGGGGGGGGGGAAATACAAGGCTTCTGAAATTTCAGAAGCGTTTGACTTTCAAACACAGTAGCAAATTGCTTGCCAGATGTTTCCTCCTCTCCGTGGTTTGACTGAAGAAGTCATCGGAACAGGTGAAGCCTCGGCATTAGAAATGCATGAATGCATTATAGCATTCACTTTGACAGGTACATATAGACCAGTAGGCCCACTCCTGGTTTAACAGCGACAAATAAGAAACACTTAATAATAACAATGGAAAAATCTAAACTATAGCAATGCCTCCTTTAGTAACTGTAGTAAATAACTCTACAATAGTACATATTTATACTACTGTAACCACAAGGAGAGTCACACGATCAGCTGTCAAAACGTGAGGTCATGACAGTTTTCCCTGATATGCTGGCAGGAGGCTGGGGTTGGAGGAGGGCCAGAGCGGGCAGTGTGTCCATAAGACTTTCAGACATTGCCACCTGGATTTAGTGACTGGAGCAGCTAGAGTCAACAAGCCGTGTCTCACTGTCAAATGAAGATGAAAGCTCATAGTAAAGTGTGTGATACACAGTGCTCCGTCCCTGTGACGCTAGAAGAGGCAGCTCACACATTCCCTGTGGGCCTCGCTTACCCCACCAATGGCTTTAGACAAAGATGGTCCATGAGATTATACACTGAATATGCATTCATTACTGACATCCACATCAGATCGCCCCACTGTGTCCACATCACAGATGTATAACCATGGAAGGCTTATAGGTCACGTTAGTTATCACAGGACGACATTATATTTAGAAAATGTTTTAATTCCAATGCTAGTCACTGATAAGGTCAGAGTTCAAGTTAGGGCATTGACCTTTCACAACTAATCTGTTGAGGTAAGTCCGTGGAGTTCATTAGATTAGATGCGGCTTGCGAAGCAAATCTTTCAGGGGTGCGGCAGCGGAGACATAGCAAGCCGATCCATCAGTAGATCGGCGCCCCTTGCACCATGGCTGTGTGTTACTTCATTTGTTTAGAGGCAGTCCTTCATGCCCTGCTCCTCAACTCCAGGTTATGGTCAACAGAGACGCCCTTAAGCATTAACTAGAAAGGAAATGCCTCATATTATTTTTGGCTGAAGCAGTTTTTTTAAGGCGCAGATCATTCAATATTACAGGGAAGCTCAAAAGAGTTGTCTTGTGATTGTTACAGTATGACAAGGGGAACGAAGTGTACCTGGAAGATATTTAGTTCCACCTGGTGGATAGAAGTAGGAATGCTGTGGAAAACTAAAGGGCTAAATTCAAACTGACAGAGGACCAAAGCAAAAAGGTTTGCCTGAAAGGTATTTATTTGAACTAAATGTGCATGACCAATTCCTATATTATACACATGGCAAGGTCTTAGCCTTATGTCGTGCAACAGTTGCCTCTTCCACGATATGAAGGCCAAGTTCCAAACTAAACAAATAGTAATTCATGTTGAAATGCAGACAAGAAGGCACTTCATCGTTTTTTGGGAGACCTTCTCCCTATAGAAAAAAAAGTGAATAATTTGTGCAAACACCATTTAGATGGAGTAGGCAGCCGTCGTACATCTGTATTTGACACATCATAACATCACATTTTCAACTCATCACTCTTGTTAATAACAATCTACAATACTTCCACCAGCAGAGAAACAAATATTTGAAATGTTAGAATTTTCTTCTAAATACTCAACGTGTAATTATAACAATCTAACAATCATATTCATATTGTTCTGACAAATATTATTTTTAAATTACAAAATGTAATAACTATTGCATTACTGTTCATAAAAAGGTAAATACATTATGCATAAAATCACTTTACCCACAAACGATCAGTTAGATCTTGACCATTTATTTCCTCTATATGTTCTTGAGATGCTGCATGTCCCTTTTTAAGTAGTATTGTGAATCGTAGGCATCTGGTAACGTGGCTGTGAAATGGACTTCTTGACCACAAACTAGTGTTCTGAATGAAGAGCACACAATGGCATTATTACTGAGGGCTCCTGTGAGACCCAGAACACTATCCACTGAACAAACTAACCCATGTGTGTGTTGCTCTACCACTGACTCAGCAACCAGAGTCCAGGCTCCATCTGTACTCAGAGGAGAGGTGAACTCCAGGCTGATCTGGGATGTATTCAGAGTAGTAGTGAAGCACCAAAGATCATTGAGCATTCCAGACTTGGAACAACAGCCATGGTTTGATTAACAAGACGTAAAGCCTGAACTTGATCCAGAGTTGATCTCCTTCTAGTCATCAGTCGTCAGGGTTAACAAGAGATATCGGCTTAGAGCCACGCTAAATATGGAGCACCCTTAGGGGGCCCCAAATGTCTATAAGCACAGATGTGGGCGTATGGCAGGACCCAGAGGGGCCCTCACAGCCCTTATGAACCCATGCTAAGCAAATGGAAAGGTAAACTAAACCCCTCTCTCACGCATTGCTCTGATAGCGTCTAGCGGCAAGAGGAGCTGTTTGGTCAGGGCGTGTCAGCCCAGCCTTATCTAACAGTCACACTCAGGGGGACCCTGGGGTCGTCCCTGGAAGCCACAGCACTGATGACGTCAGCCAATAAGCAAGACTCATAAGCAATGGCCCAATCAGTCACGGCCTGGTATGTTCTGAAGAGGGGATTCCCAACTCAAACACGAGGCGTAGAGTACGCGGTCCACTGCAGAGATCTGACAAGGCATGCAAGCTAACAAAGATATTGTTGCCAAATGAAAACCAGTCTACTCGTCCTATGTGATTGAAATGATTGAATATGATTGAAATATAATGACAGAAACACATAAACAGACAACCAGAGAATAAAAACACACACAAAAAAAACGATAAAAGAGCATGGAGATTTACATCCTAAGTACCATAATATGATCCTTCACACGTCTTGATGTCCTACGGCAGGAAGAGGCAGACAGACGACAACCACCAGATGAAGGAAGAGAGGCGGTGGTGGCTCAGTTGAACTCCCGGTCGGGGAAGACGAGCGGTGCCAGGAGAGTCCAGAGGTAGAGGGCCAGGCCCAGCCAGCTGGACGCAATCTTCACCCACACAGCCGGCATGCTGTTGCCCATCTTCTGGACGCTGGTGTCTGGCCTAGGGACCAGCAGAGAGAAACGTCTCAGAAAGAAAGGCACCACCACTCATACAACTACAACTTATCTGGGTCTGCTGAGTCCTTACTGGAATACAAAGGAGGGAGAGTGATACTCAATTGGCATCAACTGCGTTCTGTTCTGTTTGACCACATTCATAAAAAAAATGGCTGGACCAGTAGAACCAGAAGTTAAACTAAACAAAATATAAAAATCTCCAAAAAAAAAAAAAAAAATGGGAATATCTGATTGCAATATTTACAGACTCGCAATATTTACAGAGTCGCAACATATATGGTATTGGCAGTCAAAAATGGTTGTTACTGATATAGAACCTTCAATTCGTGAATGTTTCTTCCCATAAGGCGAAATACAAATACCCTGCCCCAACAGCAGCCATACTGAAACAAAATAAAACGAATACTTCTCACGTTTCAAAATGTCCCCAATTGATGTAAGGTTAAAATAGAAGTGAATCCCGCTAGATCTAGATCAGTAAAAAGCAGGTAAAAAAAGATCCAGTGTGGGTGTAACGCAGTATAAAATACACATTCACAATGACATTCGATACGAAAATTGTTTGGTACTACGGCAGATTATTTTGGTGCACCAGTTGAAAGAAACGCAGTCAACCCATTCATTTTCGACCGCCTATTTGTTTACAGTTTGAGTAATTCTTGCATTTCTAAGAATAACTACAATTAAATGTAGAAACTAAATAGATCAATGATTCAGATTTAAACCCACAACTGGAAAAAATATGTATGACTATAGTTGGGAAGGTTTGCTTTTAGTCAACTAAGGGACCACTTAGTTGGGGAAAGCCCTGGAGTCTCAAGCAGGTCAGGACCACTGTAGGGTTCTCAAGTAGGTCAGAGGTCAGGACCACCGTAGTGTCTCCAGTAGGTCAGAGGTCAGCACCCCAGTAGTGTCTCCAGTAGGTCAGAGATCAGGTCCCCAGTAGATAAGAGATCAGGAACCCAGTGGTGTCTCCAGTAGGTCAGAGGTCAGGGTGGAGTACTCACTGGTACCAGTTGGTCAGAGTCATCATGATGTATAGGGAGGCGAGGCAGAGGTGGAAGTGGAAGAAGGAGTAGCTGTAGGACACCGCCTCCTCCTCATTGTCCACGGCCCTCAGGAGGCCGTCCTCCCCTACCACACCCTCCCCCCTGGAGCCTCCCCCCTCCTCCGTCTGCATCAGCTTGTTCACCTGAGTGTTGCTGGAGGAGCGGATACTGAGAGAGGGAGACAGAGTGGAGTTAGGGGTACGTTCCAACACTACTAGTCACTAGCTAGTGCACTCCTCCCAGAGTGTTGCTGGAGGAGCGGATACTGGGGGTGGGGGAGGGAGATAATAAGTTAAAAGGAGAGAGTGCAGAGTGGCTAGGCGTCACAAAGGTTAGTGAGCATTATCATTTGTCCATAACCGCAGATGGTTAATCTCAACAAAGCATGTTCCAACTTCCACAACAAAATCGATACAACCGAGCCCAGACGAGATCGGCCCAGAGGGGGTCGGCCCAGAGGGGATCGGCCCAGAGGGGGTCGACCCAGGTGGGGTCGACCCAGAGGGGGTCAGCCCCGGGATCGGCACTGACCTGGCATAGAGAGTGCAGAACAGGAAGATGACGAGGCCCACCACGCTCTGGGCGTCCCACAACTGCAGGGTTTCTGGGTTGGTGCCGGGGGCAGGCTGGGAAGAGCTCATGTTGGACACCAGACTCAGCAGGCTAGGGTTACAGTTACGATCTGAACACACCCGCACATGCACAAACACACAAAATGCATTACATTATTTGAAAAATGAATTTAAAAAAGAAGGGGCATAGTGTCTTTACACCGTGTATTAAAATCCCAAATCCCCAGGTTAGTTGTCGATGGTGTCTATGTCAAGATGTAAATCAGACATTTTTGTCACTCACCCCCTCTCAAGGTATGTACACCATCTGAAACTGGGCAGTTGTCAAGCCACTGACATCCATTCTATTCCAAACAAGTGTTTAGCAGCTCCCATAGCTGTCGCTTTGCTTTGTCCACCACAAGATGGCGCACACAAACTGCCCTGGTATGGTCGTTTTTTTCTAATGGTGCCCACTGTGAGTGGGTGAATTGAACAAAAATCATGGCTGTTTTAAATAGACAATATCAACAATAACCGGGGTCTAAGAAAACCGGCAAACTCCTTTCACCAGATTAAATGATGTGCAAGGTGTACTGCTCTCTAGTGGTCATTATGTGCTATGACCATTATCCATATTTATGTTATATTATTTAAAAAAACATTACCTACCAAAAAAAAACAACACAATCTACAAATGTAACCAAGTGAAATTGTTAAGCAATTTTCCCACATTATATACTAAGCATACATTCACTCCAGTGTGTCCCAAAAGAAAACACTTGGGGTAGCATAGATCACATGATGGCACATGGATCACATCACACAAGTTTATCAGAAAGTGTGTGCAAACAAACTACTAGTGAACACAATCAAACTTACAGAGAGTAAACTGAATTAACGTGCAACACCTTTGTTTGTTAGGGTTAGGAATTTAAGAGCACAAAAAACATCGACTCACTTGGATTGTTGGTCATTGCAGACCAAGTGACATACATGGTGTAGAGGGAGATAAGAGATGACTGAAGTAGACCAGAGAGAGGCTGAGCTTCCTAAAATCATAATGAGAAGTGACACACACATCCCGGTAGTTGTCACTTCCTGGTCATAATTTCCTAGTAGAAATACTTTTTGGACTTTGCATCGCTAAGAATTCGGGTACTTTTACCTCCACAAAATAAGTTTTGATGCTCTGATTCTGGTGTATACAATAAACAAAGTAATATATATATGCAATATGTACTATGTAATTGCCTAGCTGGGCCAACATCTCAGCTGGATAGTTCCAGGGGCCATAACACAAAGGCCAGGTCTGGAAACATTTCTGCATTGTTACAACCGCCAAATTATTGTAGTTATTTAAATCTATGAGTAAAAATTGGTAGACCCTCAGTACATTCTTGCTGCCGAAAAACATCCTGACTTGAAATCCTCTGAAGAGTAACTCACCAGGGAATGAATGAGTGTACCTGGACTTTTGGCAGGACGGAGACGACGGAGATGATGACGCAGAAGATGAGGTTGAGGCTGATGAAGACCTTGTGTTCAGTGCAGTCGTCAGGCTTGGTGTAGTACACATAGAACAGCACCACCGCTGTGAACGCCAGCGCGTAGTGGAGGATCGTGAATGACAGCAAGCCTGAAGGGTCAAACATATGCATTAAACATCTACCTGCTTTGCAAATACATTTGCAAATCACTATCCTCAATGTAAAAGACAACCAAGAGTAATTTAAGAGTAATGTAATATATATATGACATTTAAGAAAAAAATGAAATTTCAATCGAGTACCTGCAAACCAGCCCTTATTGTCCCCATCTTCAGCGTTCCCCACCCACACCTTGTTCCAGGAATAGGCAAAGTCGATGAGGAGAATGAGCTGGATGATGATGAAGATGAACGATCCCACTGCTCCAAAGTAAAACCAAACTGTGGAACAGACAACCTATTCATCAAAGCCCATCTTGTTTTCTGCCTTATCAGGGGATGGTATAAAACTAACAAATACTGCCAGTGGTGTCTATTGTATTTCATTTTTAATGAAACAACCTGGCATAGATTGAAGCCCTGAAATTACACAACAATGGCAGTTTAGTAGAGAATGTTCTTGTGTCTTGTGTCGAAGTGATGAAGAAGCCTTTTACAAACAGAAGTTCATTGCCGTTAAATGGTCCTCATTTATATTGTGCTTTTATCCAAAGCGCTTTACAGTGTTGACTGACATTCACCCATTCATGCACACATTCACACACCGACGATGGAGTCAACCAGTCAGGAGCAATTAGGGTGTAGCGTCTTGCTCAGGGACATCAAGACACTCGAACCAGCTGGGGATCGAACCACTAACCTTGCTTTAACCAGCCAACCCGCTCTACCTCCTGAGCTAATGCCGCCCCCTCGTTACCGCCCTGCAATCATTTTAATGGAATCAGTTAAGCACAAACAACGCACCAGTATGAAACATTCCATCAGGGATGAAGAAGGCTCCTACTGTAATCCCAATTAACATCAGGAACTTGAAGAACCAGAATCTAGGACACAAAAAATAATAACTTTATTGAATAGCATCACACATGGCCAAACTGCTGTGGATATGGATATGTTAGCATACAACAGAACAAAGATGCATGAAATATCAAATCATATGTCGTAACTAATTACCTACCCATTTTGGACAGCAGCACGGCAGTCTTTGCTGCTGCGGACTTGAATCATAATAGCAGAGAAGAAGAAGAAGAAGCAGGTCATGGCGAAACACATGCGGTACACCGACTTGTAGCCCAGGATGACATCACAGTCCACGAGGTTATCAAGGCCAGGTATACTGTTTCCACCCACGCAGAACCCTGGTATCTAGCGAACGAAAAACAAACGGAAGTCAAACAATAGCTTAAACATTTCTGATTTCTTTGACAGAAAGATTCCAACATGATCTCCAAAATATGGGTTATTATAACCCATATTTTTGCATGACAACCAATTATATTGTGCAGTTTGTTATTTGTTGCACACGTAATGTCACATAAAACACAAGCAAGAAACAATGTGGCCATGCATTGCAAATCCTTGGGACCCCTTTGATAGGATGTTGTTGTATGTGTGACATTCAGGAGCCTCACTTTTCGAAGCTGGTCCTCCATCCCAGGGAGGATCATTATGACAGACACTATGGTGCCGAGGAGCAGGAAGAATGAGAAAATCAGGCGTGTGATGGTGGAGCTGTTGGAGGAAGGGCAGCAGCCGCACAGAAGACAGGGCGCTGACCCGCACAGGCAGGAGGCCTGGCAGGAACAGGAACAAGGAAGAGTCATCATATATTTATCCTATGAGGCACATACCACAGACCAATTCGCAATTGCTTTAAACGAAAACCACGATAAACACGATTAAGTCTATACGTTTAGGTTGTTTTGCTTAGAAAAGTGCAAAGGTTTACGAGATGATGGTTCAAACCATCATCTCGTAAACCTTTGCACTTTTTTTTCTGCATCGTGTGTTATACATTATATTTATAAAAAGTAATCTAGGGTTAATATGCTTCATTATTAGACATAGGCTATGAGTCAAGACTATTATTATGAATGCGGGAGCTGATATGCAAAAATAGAGCCGACTCGACACAACAAAAACGGATGGATAAAGATGTACTTACACAACTGGCCATGGAACATAGCGCCATACAAGCGCCCATGTTGATCTATAAAATAATACAAACACAAGAATATAAGAATAGAAGGGAGAGAAGATAACAAGACACCTGTGACTTCGACCGAGCTCCAAGACTATCTGACATAAAAACTTCCGGTCATTACACGTTCATTTCCTTCAAAGTAAAAGTCTGAACACCGCAAATAACCCTTTGAACAACTACATTTTCCATTTGGGTTGAAGTCCATATAAACAACTGACGAAGATATTTGATCATCATCATCTCTTTCTTCGAGTGTTTACCTTCCTTTCATATTCTGAAATTTCATTTTAGTGTATATGCCAATTTACATATTTTCTTGATATTATTATGTCGAATCTATTTATATTTGTATATTTATGGATCATTAATCACTATGAATTACATTTTCAAAAATCTCCTTCAACTTCATGCTATTTGTTTTGAATGTGTGTATGTTTTAACTGGTTGAAGACACAAATGATGTTGTAAACCAATGACCATACACATTGAATTTACACATTGCACGGTAGTTCAAAAACAGCCCTACACATTATCGCACATGTACAAAAGACAAAAATGTATTTATGTCCATGCTGTGGCGGCTCGAGTGCTCGAAGTATATTCCTTAATAACAGACACGGATTATTACACTAAAACGGTTGAATTCAGACGCCCTGAATTGTTATCTAAATGGGGACATCTAGTGGTAAGTAGGCCTATAACAATTACACCAGTATGCTTGCGCTTAATATGTAAATGATAGCCATCCGTTGATCACACAAAAAGTGACATAGCCTATATCAGACCATATTTAAATATAAAATACACATTAAAGTGATGGGTTAATTTCCAAAAGATTTGTGTTAATGAGCAAATAGCCAACATAACAATGTCTTTAGAATCCCATGAATGGTGTTTCAACCATTCATTATTATCCACAATATGTGTATCTTACATATTTATAGGCCAAGAGAAGGGAAAATCCAAAGGATGAAGAATCATCATAAAAGCATTGTGTTCATCACTGACATAAACTTTCTGTCCCGTGTTTGGGATGGTGTTTGGGACTAAGATTCTTTCAAAGTTGAAGAACAACAGTTAGAAGTGGCCATTCTCTGAGCCGGGGCACACGAATGAATTGACACATCCAGTTTCAGTTCAGTTCAGACACATTTGGGAAAGATCAGCGTTCTGTCTGCTTATAACCTGTCAGGGTCAACGTGTGCCAAATGCAAACGAAGATTGTGTCTCTAATCATTAAAAAATATTCCAATTCTTGCTGAACCCTCTATAGCGAGCTGATGACACAATGCCAAGGAATGTGTCAGAGCACATAGCGGCCAGTGTGTGTGAGTTATTTGTCAGTGTTGCAGCGTTGCACAGAAACCTCTTTGTTAGCTGTTTATTGTGAGCTGTGTTGAAAAGATCTAGCGTGTTTAACCTGTTGCGTGTCTTACGTCTTTATCTCTTTAATGTAGACATTCAGCAGTAGGCCACAGGCCTGTACAAGTTGAGGTCCTGGATGAATGAAGAAGCAAGGCACGACAGCTATTTAAGTTGAGTTTTTCCTTGTTTTTAATTCAGATTTCATTTAATTTATACTTTCGATTTTTTTCATTAACCTATTAGGTTAATGTAATGTAATGCAAAAAGGATCATTAACATGTTATCGGGGTTTTTTTTTTAGAGCAACCTCAATGAGCATATTGTCCTGTCCTGATGGATGGATGTATAGCCCTGCAATCAGAATATGACATGTGACGGAAACAAACCGTTATGCACTGCACCAGACAGGGCACACATTCGCTTCGTTGTGTTATCAGTGAGTTTATTAAACCCACACATCCAACCGATAGCATCCGTCCGTCTTCATAGACAAGAAACATAGATGTAAGCCCAGAGAGACGAAAAGGTATAATGTATGTTAGATGAAGGTTCTTAGAAGTCGTTAGCATGTTACTACAACCTTTTATTTAAAAAACAATCAACTAAATATATCTTGCTCATATGTAGCCTATGCGTGTCATACATTCTGATGAGAATGGGATGCTTGGACATAGGTCAGTTATTGGTCCAGGTCAAAACCAAAAAATACCATGCTATTCGCTGATTGGCTCAAATATCTTGCTGTCAAAAAGCTCGGCGTATCCTCGGCTCCTCCTCGGTCTTCCAAGAGCGGATCGCTGCTCCTTCACTGAAACAATTGTCCTTTCAACATTTACTCATACAAACAATGCCATTTATATTTCGAGCGCATTTGGGTTATAATACAAAGGCGCTATTGAAGGCTTTGGATTGATTTGATTTTCTGAAAGGTAAGACGTTATTTTATCAGCATGCTTTTTTCACCGGCATCGACAGCGCATGAAACGCGCTCTGAACACATCTGACAGTCGGCTCTGTGCATAGCGATGAGGGACTACCTTGTCAAATATACGGGTTATTATTCGTGTAATGCACTGTGCGACCGTCATAATTTCAATTCACAATACCATTCGCTTCCCGTTCAACGGACATTGGGCCTAAATACGATATTTAATATAGTATGTAATAGCCTGCGAAAATATGAAACATATTGCTAGTATTATGTAAGTGCTTTCGATTTCAATATCATTTGACTTGTATAGAAACATCCTCCCTGGCTATGGGCGAGCATGTCCGTCGCTAAATATTTGAAAGGCATGCGGGCCGGAGGAGGAAGCGAAGGGTGTGGACATGTTGGATGGGTTCTGTTACGCAATCTCTGCCCATGCATCGGTCCACGCCTATCCTCGTTTGGTCACCGCGGGTTCTTCAGGAAACATCCTGTATGCTGCTTTCCCTGTCGTCTACTGGGCTTCTCGGAGCTCCAGGCCTGCGATATGCTTCGCGAAAGATGCAGAGGGCAGGGGACTCCATTCGTCCACATTTCTTTTCTCCAGTTAGCCACTGTGTTTTTGCGCTAGGCCTACGACATTCTAGATATGTTGGGGATTATTATTTAAATGTTTGTAGGCCTATGTAGTAAATGTTTGTATGACATTTACGATATTATATATATATTATGTTCAAACGAAAACAATTTACATAATTTCAGCGGTACCTTTTCATTAAATGCGAAGTATAAACACTAGGCCATCTAAGTATTTAATATAAAATAAAAAAAGGTGATGAAGACCACAAGAAGAGCCACAAATCAACTTGGCTTCCCTTGACAGTGAGATGGAAGATTATAATAAAACCAGTAATATTATGGTGGGGGGGACATGTTCTCACTTTTTCTATACACATTGGAATAAACAAATATATGAGTGACTTGAACATGAAGACCATAAAAAAAACCACACACACACAGACACACACACACACACACCCAGAGACCCAGGCTGACAAGCAGGTCAAGGCCCCCTGCAGACAGATCGACTATCTCGCCTGTCATCACTTCATCATCGCCTCACGCCTCTCTCTCTCCCCCGGCCCCAGATTGACATGGCGACGGTGGTGATGGAGCAGATCGGTCGCCTGTTCATCAACGCCCAGCAGTTGAGGCAGATCCCCCAGCTGCTGGAGTCTGCCTTCCCCACCCTGCCGTGCACCGTCAAGGCCTCCGACGTGCCATGGGTGTTCAGGGAGCCCCACATCCTCCACGGCTACCGGCAGCCCGACCAGGGTTGGCGCTACTACTTCCTCACACTGTTCCAGAGGCACAATGAGGCCCTCAACGTGTGGACCCACCTGCTGGCTGCCCTCATCATCCTGGTCAAGTGGCAGGAGCTGTCGGAGACGGTGGACTTCCTGCGCGACGCCCACGCTCAGCCCCTCTTCATCGTCCTGCTGGCCGCCTTCACCTACCTCACCTGCAGCGCACTCGCCCACCTGCTCTCCGCCAAGTCCGAGCTCTCCCACTACACCTTCTACTTCCTGGACTACGTGGGCGTGGCCGTGTACCAGTATGGCAGCGCCCTGGCCCACTTCTACTACGCCATCGAGAGGGACTGGCACAGCAGGGTGCACGGCTTCTTCCTCCCCGCCGCCGCCTTCTTCGCCTGGCTCTCCTGCCTGGGCTGCTGCTACGGGAAGTACTCGAGCCCCGGCATGCCCAAGTTCGCCCACAAGCTCTTCCAGGTGGTGCCCTCGGGCCTAGCCTACTGCTTGGACATCAGCCCCGTGCTCCACCGCATCTACAGCTGCTACCAGACGGGCTGCAGCGACCCGGCCGTGGCGTACCACCGCTACCAGGTGGTGTTCTTCCTGGTCAGCGCCTACTTCTTCTCCTACCCGCACCCGGAGAGGTGGTTCCCGGGCAAGTGCGACTTCTTCGGCCAGGGCCACCAGATCTTCCACGTGTTCCTGGTGCTGTGCACGCTGGTGCAGATCGAGGCGCTGCGCATAGACTTCATCGCGCGTCGACCCCTCTACGAGAGTCTCCACGGCGACCTGGCGCACGATGCGGTGGCGCTCTTCATCTTCACGGCCTGCTGCAGCGCACTCACTGCCTTCATCGTGCGGAAGCGCGTGCGTTCGTGCCTCCACGAGAAGGGAGAGTAGTGGAGGAAACATCTTATATATATACATAGAAAAGATATATTTTACAGCTGAGAGACTTTGGGGTGAAGGCATATATGTCCACATTGTGTAACTGTGTTTGGTTTTTGGAGGTGACCCCTACTTCTGTTTATATGTGGCTTGCCAGAAGACAGTGACAGTGAAAAAAGGTATAACCTGTGTCCTTGTGACCTACTTTACAGTGGGAATAGTCTTTAGAAGTACAGCCTTTAAACACTTCAACAAATGACATGTCTTTGCACTTCAATAATTGGAATAATACTGGTTTTGAATAAAAACAAAAATTTATGATACAAAGATTATGTCCATGACTGTTCACATCCCCAAAAATGTATGATCTTGAATGTTTCAAATGCCCCTCACCTCAGCTTTCGCCAACATGCAACACAGCTTTTTTTTTTTACCGAACCCTTTAAGGTATGATGAAGTGAATTAATTATGCAGTAATTAAGCATGTCCTGATTATTTGGGGAATGTTCTTGCCAAAAATTGGACAGCATTAACTTTAATACAACTTAAACAGCTAAGAATATGTTATTCAAACTGAAAAATTGTAAGATTATGGTTCTAGAATGAGCAGCTCACCTTGCAGGTGATCTATTGTTCTCATTGTCCTCAACGGAGAGGACAAATAGTTAACTAGTTAATACCTGAGGATGTTTCAACATTACCACTAATTGGTTTGAATGTTTGGGGATATTAGGTTAGTGAGTTGGTTAACCAAACCCTGCAGCTCCAGTCCAAAAGAACCATTGTTCTATGTTGTGAAGTGGCAAACAGTGCATTTGTGTTGAGATATGAGGCTGGAACTCAATACTGGTTGCTAGGAGACGGGTGTCTTTATGTACCCAATATTACTATGTGTCTGTAGCTGTGACTGTACTCTCTTTTCTATTTAAAGGGCTGGAACTCAAGCTATTGCTTTTGTTCACACCCCCTGATGTCAATGCCTTTGTGCGTATTGTTCCATTGCTTGTTCGGACATGACTCACTCACCTGTCCAGGAACAGTGTTCTCTGCTCTCTTTGTGTGTTGGTTTGTTTTTCGATGTAAGTCTGGGCTTCTGCGCATGTCTTTGCTGTATAGATGTAGGCGTGTGTGATTCAGATGTGAATGTCTATGAATGCATTACACTGCACCGGTTTCTCTTAAGTTACAGATACTATACATTTCTTCCATACTCCTGCAACACCCAGTGGTCACTGCACTCTGTTGCACTCCGTACATCATGCATTTCAAAACAAGTATTATCAGACGTAGGTATTTTACTGTGTTACTTCAAAGTCTGTTTTTGTATTAAGTGCCCATGCAGCCATTTCCAAATGTAACGGTTATGTGAAAGCGTCATTTATTTCTGCTGTTCAAGCCCTTCTCTGTTTTAGATTCATGACATGTTGTTGGCTCATGCAGATGTGCCCGATGATGATGTCGCTTACATTTCTGTCTCAGATAAAAGATAAGGGACGGAAGAGTAAGCAAGCGCCTGCCATATTTCAAATGATCCATGCCGACCTATGTATGTGCCAATGAATCTGTCAAACCTGGGATGATGGCACTAGTGACAAATCAGAAAACTGTAAATCAGGCCTGAATGGTATTTAATGATGTCCCACATAGACAGTATGTAAACAGTACGTTTGATAAATATATGATGGATGAGCTTTAATATAAAAAAACATGAGTCTACTCCTAACTCTTACTATTTTCCGTTCTAACTACTGACTTGTTCATCATGCACTGCCTGATTTGACATTGTTTTTAACATGGCACTGATGCTACGTAGCTTTGCCCTCAGTCTACACAGGTAGGCCTGCTGGGAATCGAATGTGTGATATTTACTGTACTAATATTCTGTGGTATTTAAGTAAATAAAGTCTTACAATAACTCCAGGATGTCCTGTATATGCCTTTTCTGGATTGGGTTTTTATTTACCATTAATTATAATTAATTCATTCAGTAATAAGCATTATTATACAGCATTAGCATAGCAGTTATGGTTAGTTTTTTTTGTATTATAGTTCAGTTCTTGTTAGTTACAGTTAATCTGATTAGGTTCAATGGGTTAAACAATGTATAAATCATTTAACTTAGTTACTTAACTAGGAACATCCTTATCTGAGTTAATTTGAGTTAATTCACCATTGGTAAAAGTGAACACCATTAGTAAATTATTACTCTACAATTATTTAACTATTAGTTAATGCTTATTACTACATTAGGTAATGTTATTGATGGTTATTTAATGTTCCCTTATTGTTAAGTGTTACAACTTGCCTTAGTTTTGACTAATTCCTCTTACAATATATGAAGAAAGATAGAAGGGTAGGCCTATGCTTTATTCTAAACAACAATTCTTTAAGATCAACATTTGTCGAGTCAAAATATTTGGTAAATGGAATATTATACATAAGTAAGTTCCTTCTGATGGCCAGTATTCAGTTATATTACTATTTATCACAATTTCAATCTCCCGCATTCAAATGGGATTAGGCAGCAGACCCCTACCCCCTAAAAATCTCCCCAGCCCCCTGGTGGAAACACTGAAACATCAACTATCACGAAAGACAAATCCTTGCAGTGAATAATCACAGTAGCCAAGGTATTGTTGTGGGAACTGTAGCAAAGCATTGGGTTCAAACACCAGTGCTAAAATACAGTAGACATCAGTCATGTCAGGTCACACTCTCTATGCCTATGTCAGCGGTTCCCAACCTTTGACTTTTTCCTCGTACAACTAAATTGTCATCAGGACATTTCAAGGAACACCTCATACAAACGGTAAAATATTGATAAATGCACATGCAGTAGCTGAGCAAGGAGTGCTAGCACCCACTTTATACACAATTATCATGCAAGAAGACTATGGCCAATGGGAAACAGTGAAAATTAAAAGGCTGCAACGCTGCCTATATGCTCACAGTGTGTTTATTTCATTTTTTTAAAATAATCTTTTATCATGAAATTGGAAAAAATATGACGGAATGAACAAATCAAAGCTATTTTTTTTAATTATGTCAAGACATAATAATATATTTACTGAACAATATTAATATATATTTATTTCCAATTACATATATAATCTTTTCTCTTACTGTACACTGTCTATTTCAAGAATAAAATCCGACGTAACCCCTGCAATTCCCTCGCAGGCCACAGGTTGAAAATCACTGGTCACACTGGTCCATTGATAAAGCCACCACTAGAGGGCACTGCTGTTCTATACAACCGAGTGACGGATGTAGTCCATATATCCATAGAGGTTATCCGATATAAAAGTACATCATGTACCTGAAACTGCGAACTGAAATGTTCAAAGTAATCGATGTTCTATATGGGATGAGTTCATTATGTACCACACAGACACACGCCCACACACAAACATTATATTGTACCACACACACACACACACACACACGCACACGCACACGCACACACACACACACACACACACAAAATATTTTTAGGCGTCCGTAGGCTACTGTGAGCGAGTGAAAAATCCATATGCTAGTGAGAACATTAGTAAAAAAAAAAAGTGCAGTATGTTCTCCAAAGATGGAGGAGAGTCATTGACATTTACCTCCTGATAAATTCACATTGGCTGTGATTAATACACTGCATTGTAATAAACACTTAGACGGTGCTAAATCAAACAGCAGTGATACGGATAATCATCACAACACAGACAGCCGGCAGCTTCCCTCATCTAACTTTCAGCTCCATTCCTTTTTGCGATTCATTTTTATATCGTTATTTAGCAAGTTTACTTCTCTGCCTCGTCTAGCCACCCGCCGCAGCTCAGCATTATACTTCATTTTAGTTTCCACAAATTGCATCACTAAGTCAATGCTGTGTACTGACGCGCTCAACTGTTTCTTTTGGCGGGAAGTTGCTAATCGTTTTGAAACGCTAAGTTGAATATGTGGAAGGTCTCCCGAGGTTACTCATTACGAGCTGCTAGCCGTTGCTACGCTAATAGAACATGTTCCCTACTATCTTGTGTTTACTAATTAAAGATAGGATTGGCTCAAGGGAAGTCTTTGTCCAAAGTTATTAAATCACCATCTTGCTTTTTGCCAGGTGACTGGCAGCCAAATCCTTTGTGTTTAGCTTCTTCTGGGCTTTTTTTCCCCCTGCACACTGTTATTATTACTATTATGCCATTTATTATAGGCCTAATAGAGAAAGCAATGGAGCGAATCTCTGAGCTATGAGCTTCCAATCTTATTAATAACTCAACAAAGCCTTATCAGATGTGAGGATATCAGGTGTATATTAAAAATGGAATAACAAAAGTCAAAGCAACATATAACTAAAGCAGGTAGATTAGTGCAAACATAGGCCAATCTCTTTTAGACAAGTTCTGGAAAGATTATACATGCGCTACAAGCATGTAGGCTAGTTAAAAGTCTTCAAATCAATGGCCATTACTCTGTCGATAGCATATTGTTTGCAGGTTGTCCTTCTCAAATTGTTCTACACAGAGATATGCCATACTAAAAGAAGAATCCTCTTTTCCATCCGGTCTTTGTGGATTTCCACAGACGCTGCCTTCTATGTTGCAGTAGCCTAGTCAACTGCCCAGCTGATTGGCTGATTGGACCTATTCATCACGGGCCAGCAGGAAGACTATAGAGAATAAGGATAACTTTCCTTTTTTATTTAATCTCAAAGTCACTCTCTGGCTGATTAAGGATAATAAATATCCTCCGGTGGCTTCTTGCTGTACCATTAGCCCACTGCCAGAATAGCCATGCGCAAAAGGCAGGTAAACCTGGAGACAGAGCGTTTCTTAAGACTACCAGTCTTATAAGAGTGTGTCAGTGCTCGTGAGACAGGATAGAGGGGGTTAACGCCTCGAGGTTTGAACTGACATGAGGTCAACTAAATGGGAGCATTCAATTCATAATGTATTGAAATGTAAATCTATGGCTGTTCGCTTTGCTCCAAACACACCCTTGCATATGAAGGTTTCACATATAGGACCCCAGAGAAGGGCAATCTGGTTCAATTTGTCAAATATACCAATGTGCAAAGAGGTTGAGTGACGCCCCTCCCAGCCGCCCAATCCTGTGAGCCTTTCAGAAGCCTCCAGATGGCTGTAATTCAGCTTTTTGTGAACGCCTTCTCCTCTCCTTCCTTCCTCATATATGGCCATTTCTATATATTACCTAAATTACCCACCTGCAGGGATGTGCTATGCTCTCATACTTTACACTAGGTTTTTTGGTTTACTTTGTCTTGATCTTTATCTATATCTGTATATCTGTAGATATTAAACATAGTGCAAATGATAAACATTAAATGTAAATAATTAATTAATTAATGGGATGGAATTGAATTGAATTGAGAGAGCGAGAGAGAGACCATATTTGACTAAATATGTTATCTCTCCCTCGCTCTCAATTAAGTTAAATTCAACCCACGCATAGCAACTAGTTGAAGAGATACTATATTTGACTAAATATATCTCTTCAACTAGTTGCTATGCATGGGTATGGAAGATATGGTTGCAGGGAAATTAAACCAGTGGAGTAGCAATGACAGTGGATAAAAACAAAAACACACTTGACACACGGCTCACGTTTTAAAGTAAAACCACTATCCGTTCTAAACATTTTCAGTGCTAATGGGCCTTTTATCTGCTGAAATAATGTATTCCCCTAATGGCCTGGGACTCGAGTCTCACATCGGACAATACTGACCTATTCCCATATAAATTGCAAATACATTTTGCAAAGTTAACTCATATAAGAGATGCAGCCGATAACTAGGGGTGGGAAAAATAATATACTCTTTGATGCATCGTGATTCTGTCTAGAACGATTCTGTCTCGATGCAGAAAAAAGAATAATCGGAAACAAATAATAATAAAAAAATAATAATAATAATTGTTTGCCTGCTGCAGAACGCTACAGAAAACTCCTTTCTGCCTGCGGGTTCTCTGCACAGAGAACCAACTTTATCTAATATAATTATCTAATATAAACTAGATAAGGTAATTCATCTGTTGATTGTCTTTAATGATCATCGCACAAGTAGGAAGTAATTAGCAAACTCTGAGTAGCAAAGTTAGATGTATATATATATTTTTGAAAATCCTGCATGGAAATGCGGGATGCATTATCGATGCATTAAGATGCATCGATAATCATTTTATAATCGAATCGTTGACCTCTGATCCGGAATCGAATCGTGAGGTGCCAAGAGATTCCCACCCCTACCGATAACGCTGCCTGTTTTCAACAAATTAGTTAGCCACTCATTCCTTTATCTTTCAGATTTCTATGACGATAAGACAAAATAGCTTTTTGCCTCAACAACCTGTTTCTCCAGTATTGACAACACACATTAGCTAAATCACAAGTTTAAAATGACAAACTGTAGGCCAAAATACAAAATCAAATACACATTTTCTACATTTTTAACATTCACAAATTAATTGTTATCATTATGCTGTGTGGACCTGAAAAATAATATGACACAATGTGGTGTTTAGCTTAATTTAAGACAGTTTAGCTCCTCATTCACTATCATTAGATAATAGGCCTAATGTAAACCACTTAAAAGTATACCTTGCTCAAAGAAACTGAAATCTATTTTTAAATGGGAATCTGTCGATTCTTAAAGACAAAAATAAGCCCTAAAAACAGATAAGAAGGCATGACGATCACAACACAGTAATTCCTATATCGTGCTCATAACTCACTCCTCCGCACCCTCTCACAAGATGCCACTTTGATGAACAGAAACATGGAAACGTAACCTGTTGCACTGTTCTCTCACTGCCGTATCTCTCCTCTCGTTGGAGGGGAGCTGGGGCTGTCAGCTCAGGAGATCCTAAACTTAAAAACCTCTTGTCTATCACTCTGAAAACAATACATATTATGTGCCGAGTCGATCTTGACAAAATCTAAATGGAAACGTCTCAGGATAAAACAAAAGGTATAGGGGGAGGCAATCGCTGCTGTCTGGGGTCACATGGCGGGGTGAATCACAAGCCAGGTGATCGATGACACTGCCGGTTGACAGGGCCGGCACAGTAACTAAATCACAAGGAGGAGGGGTGGGGGGGCAGATAAAAACTCTGGGACCCTAGCACCCCGTTTCTGATTAGGGAGTCCTTTAACTCTCACTATTGTGAGAAAGTACTTTTAAAACTTGGTAGCGAGGGCTTAGAGAGGTGCTTGAGGAGAAAGCGATGAGCTCCAATGTTCTCCCAGATGGCCTGAGCTCTACTGTTGCCGGGTAGCATTACCTTGCTTTAGGGCTCTTTAAATAATAATGTTACACCACAATATTGGCTGTGGATATCATACTCTTGATTTTTGCCACCCAAGTACCAAATATTATTTGGATGGCAAAAACCGGACAGTGTAGTCCAGTGATTCTTTGTCATATTTTTAAATAACTCTTTACATTACATGGCAGTTATCAATAAATCCAATGCTCTGACAAAAATAAATACCAAAATATGTTATATACAGTATAGCTGTCACAGACCTGTAACCTACTTAGACAGAGTGCCACCTGCCCACACTGCCTGTGCTGCCCTCATTGCACATAATCTGAGTCTTCACCAAGGCTAGGCAGACCTATTGGATTTGATTGGATTTTGGATTTTTCCGATTGGATACTTTAAAAATCTCGATAACTTTGGCAGGATTCTCCAAAGTTGCCTACCCTAGCTTTAAGGTGTTCAGCTGAAAGGTTCTGGGGGTCGAACAAACCCCAATGTCCACAGTTTAGCTGTAGGGGTCCTTGAGCACGATACGTGAACCCTACCAGCTCATCAAAGAGCATAATTAACATTAATTCAGTAGGGCATATTATACGTATTAAAATGAATGTCTTTTTTAATCTACCTAGCATCCATTAATATTATCAAAATCTAAAAAATTTAAACTAAAAGGAGTTCTTAATTAAATTGATATATACGTTGAATCTCACTTGTAACACCAAGCTAAGGCAGCATTTATGTGAGGTACATAACCACCTTTCAAGGTAATAGCAGAATGTGCTTCTGTGGATTCTCAAGAGTGCTCTTATCAAGTAGCTTCTATTTGAGGCTTTGTGAAGGGTGTTCTGTATAATGATGCTAAAAGCTGGGTTATTCTTGTTACATACTGACTTTTAACCACACAACTTTTTTTTTTTTAAAGAATCAGACAATCGACCTTTGTACATATTGGCCAAGCTCAGGTAATTTAACAATAACAACTATGGTTGAATAGACTGTAAGAATATTCCATTGTGTTAATAATGCATTTAATTATTTCCTTCATCACAATCTGTTCACTCTTTCTTCAAGGAGTGGATTAATCTGTTCTTTAGTTTAACAGAGACCTTTATTTCACACATGTATAACATATGTTTCTTAGCCAAAGCTGTCAGTGTGTTTGTGTATGTGTGTTCATATCTTTTCATTACATGGTCTGCAGGCAAGGTCAGACAGAAAGTCTTGATGTGTTTCTACTCCATCGTGCAGAGACTTTGTTGCTTAAAGGTGTAACCCCAAAAGACACAGATGGGAAAACAGTTGGGCCAATTTATTAGAGCCAACCTGAATGGTGTAAAAGAGAGAACTAATGAGTGGATGCTGTATTAATTTACTCTGTGTTAATCCAACACTCGCGGCATGGCTCCCATTCGCTCATTCAAAGTGTTTAGGTTCTGGGCCTACGATTGGTATTCCTCTACAGCCGCAAGTTTCTTGAGTGAATATTTATAGCAGGGACTGCTACAAAGTGATAAGGAGTAAAGAGCGTGCTTGTGATAACACAATAGTATTGAAATGGAATATTTAATTAAATAGAAGTTTGCTTCTGTGTGACAATAACACATTAGAAAGCCTTAAAAGGTTTACCTTGAAGCTATATAGCAAGGGTAAAGGATGAGTTATTTTAACTTTTTTCCATCCTTGAGCTGTGGCCTAATTCTACCGCCAAACAGTTTTATTAAAACTGCATAAAAATGGGGAAAATTGTATTTTCACAGTTGCTCCCACCGATTTGCATTTAACTAACAATGGGTAATTGATTACCACAAAATAGGCTGTTTAAAATAGGCCATCATATATACATGGGAAATAGCGTGAAAGTGGAGTCCACAACAATGAGGCGAATAAGGTCCATACCAATGTGTACCTTCCTCACCATACCTGCTCTTTACCCAAGAGGTTCAAAACATAAAGATGGCCCTCATTACAACTAGGCAAGACTACTAATATATGAGTAAAGGAAAATAAGGCACAGCTCACAACATAGGCCAATCAATAGTTATTTTAAAAGGAGTTGCAGTCTTGTCAAGCGGTGTATTGAATAGCATTTATCTATCCTCTGGGAAGTGTTGAATAAATGTCAGTTTTCACATCTGTATTGCTTATGCTCATAAGGTTGTATAATCATTTTTCAGTCTTCACCGAGTATGACGGAAAGACACAAATGTGTGGTTGGAGAGTGCATGAAGAATCAATACATCATCCTGATAACAAGGCCCCCAAGCCCTAATATTTATAACCCAACCAGCCTCAGTTAATAGTTTCAGTTATACTGCATTGGCTGAGTGCTGAACGGGAAAATCTACGCAAATACATACACTGCCTCACAGTTTGATCAAATCTGCAGATCTACAGAGAAACCGTACATTTTAAGGATTTATCTATTTTATTTGGATAATAAACCAAAAACTGTTAATGCATGGCTTCCAGTCACAACGTATCAGACCCCATAAAGTATGTGTGTTTGCATTTTAAAACAAATGGCACTTAAATGCAAATGTAAAAAGAGGGGTCATTCCTAAGTGCTAACTATCCCATTAGACTGACCACATTTGGTGAAGCGTTACACTATGTGCACTATTGTTAGTGGGTGTGCAGTCAGCGATCAGATAAAGAGTTCATTTACCAGGGAGAATGTGGACTGTGAGAGTGTATGAGCTTTAAATCTGTTCAGAGGAGACGCTTGGCAGCAAGCCTCTTCACTCTGACAGATGGCTGAAGGGGGCAGGGGAATACGAGAGAGAGAGAAAGAGACAGGGAGAGAGAGATCCGGCTTGACTGAGGACCAAAGGATGGGAGAGAGATCCTGTTGGAAGGGCGGATGAATAATGAGTAATAGGAAGGGAGGATTGCATGCGGAAAAAAAGACTCTAAAGATGGATTGTGAAACTTGTGAAAGTGTCTTGACTCGGGAAAGTATTCTTGGTGGCTTTAAAAAAGTTATTGTGAACACAAGCTTGTTTTTATTAGGAGGCTCAAATGGGAAATAACATATTGTACAGATCCCTGTATATATCTCCGGTACAGAGACCTGAGACAAGAGGAACTTTTTGAATCTTGAAACACACAGGTCATTCATATTTGCATGCAATTACAAACTGCTTTCACTCTGAATCAAGACATGTCTGCTGGAAACCGTACAAGCCTTATTGACGTCTCCCAGTGAATACTCCGGGATATATATATATATACTCTGGTTCTTACATGCAGGCTTTTACCAGCCTAATTAACCCTGATTATGCTCGTATTGTGTGCTTGTTAGCATTAATGGCATCGGCAGAGTGGAGCATAGAACTACAAAATTCTGGATAAAAGCTGCCCTGATCGCTGGGCCTTGGAGCAAGGTGATGCATAGTAATTAGCATGAAGACCAAAGCCAAAATGCCAAAGAGATTCTAAAATACAGAAAGCTTTAAACTTAAAAATAACCCTTTCACTTGCACACATTAATGACCAGGAATAATAAGTCTGATTCCTCGGAAAGTATGGTTGGGCTGGGAACCTCCAACTGGTGTTAACTGAAAACGACAAACCTTTTAGTCCGGTTGGAGCATTGCGGATTCCCTCAGTGATTGGTCAGTTTGGGGAAGTATTCTTGGGATTGGGCCAACCTTGGGCCGTGCCTAATTAGTTTACTGGTTCATCTGTTTCTTTCTCATCTTTTAACAGTTATCGCCATCTGTTGCTTTTTCCAGTCCCAGCGACTCACCTAATCCCCACAACCCGACACTCAAGCCTTCTCTGCGGCGGCCAGTACTCCACTCATCCTCGCCTCTCCCCGGGGATGTCGCCCCCCTCAAACTATCTGGACCCTTTACAGGAAATACTTATCCTCTTTCTCCCTATTTCCCTAGCACTCCCTCACTCTATCTGTCGCTCTTTCTTTCTTACTCTTTCCCTCACTCCCCTCCCTCTAGCTCACTCTTTTCTATTGCACCCATGCCCTCTATCTCACTCCCTCTACCCCCCTCTCCCTCTCCTCTCTTTCTCGCTCTCTTCCTTCCCTGGAAAATCCTCACAATTCCCATATTTTGGTAGACATCGTATCTGATTCTTCTTTCTGTGCTGCAAACCATTTTTTCCCTTTGACTCTCTCTGCAGTGTGTTTTAGTGAGCGATGTTTCACTGACTTCTTCTGTCATGTTCCGTACGTGTTCAGTATCTTCATAAGGCGCTAAATGAGACATGAAACAGAGAGCACCACTTTGAATATGGATGAGCAGAAATATCCTTGGGGGGGTTTTCCTGAATCCAATGAGGTGTGGTTGTATTAAATAAGACATGAAATAAAGTTATTGGAACTAAAGGACTGCCAGGGTGATAATTGTGTTAAATAAGTATGAATAATTAATCGAGAGAGTTATTATTTTAACATTTATTAGTTATTACATGGTAAAAAATAGAATCCAATTTAACTGCATTGAGCATTATGTAATTGATATATGTAGAATATGTAATATTTATACATGCTTTTATTATACATGTAATATTTGCTTAATACATGCTCTACAAGTATGCATTATAGAGCTGCTCCATTCACAGAGTGAAGTTGTGTATCATTATTTATAGAGTTGTTATTCCATGTTTTCCCCTGGTCTCTTCAGTAACTTTTTGGTAGAAGAGATCCTGCTTCATCTTTTGACACCTTGGGTAGAAAAGATCATGTTTCATCTTTTCACATCCCCATGGTTAGAACATGTTTCATCTTCTTGTGTGTGCAAGCAGAGCTCATGTTCTCTTTTCTAGTGCTGTTTGCGTCCAAGTCCAGTAATTATAGTTAATGAGTGTGTATGACAGGAGGAGGGTTTGAACAGTTTGCTGTCTGTGTGGATTAATTGTGTGGGAGAGAAAACTACCTGCAAAGTGCCAGCTTCCTGGACCTCTGCTTCCTGAACCTCTGCTTCCTCAGCGTCTGCCTCCTAATGGGCTGTGTGTGCAGCCAGAGGTGTCTCTGGGCACAGCTTAAAAAGGAAATAGTTGCACTAGTTGGCGTAGCTAATGAAATAGGGTGTGTTAAAAAAAAAAAAGTAGTGAATGTAATGATGATGATGTCTATGGATTTAAAAGACTTCTGCGATTCTGTTAGATCCTGTTAGATCGTGATAGCTACGGCCCAGGCCAGAGGATCAGTGCAGCATTACGGACAGTGTTTGTAATAAACTCTGATGGCTTCACTCAAACCAAAGTAATAAATATTTCTGTCACATAATTCACTTCCTGTTCCTTGTCGTCCCTGGTTTGTCTTGTGATTACGTGTCTCCGCCCCTCACCTGTGTCTAGTTTGTGTTTTGTCCAATGTCCGCCTGCCTCTAGTTTGTACCTCGTTCCCTGCCCACCTGTGTCTTGTTTAGTCTGGTGTATTTAAGTCTACCCCTTTGTTCCCTTCACTGCGCAGTCATTGTAAATACTACCTGCACTATTGAGGGTGTATTGGTCACAGTGCTTTCTTGCTCTTGCTCTTGGGAGTAAGTAAAGCCTTTTTTGTGAATCAACCTTGTCGTGTGCTTGGGTCCTACCAATCCCTGTAGCCCGTTTTGTGACATATTTCCCTCCAGTTCAGCTGAGGAGATCCATTCCAAAGCAGTTTTTTAAAAAGCTGAGTGAAAACCTCAGCAGAGATTGCCTCACGTTATTATTAATAGCTGATCATGGAAAAGCCTGAACTGAAGCTAACTATTATTAGATAAAAAGTCATCATTGGTAGTTAAGGTCAGACAGCCTTTCTTATGTCCAGCATTCATAAAATGAAGAGGAAACGTTATGTATAATGTATCATTGTGGAAACCCTGTGCCATATCATATTCAGACGGACAATGTTTCACTCTTTGCAGATAATTTAATTTACTTTTATCTTATTTTATACAACAGCAACGCAACAGCAGTGCTGCATAAAGGAGGGGGTTATCTACCTTTATATATTAATATATTCTAATAAATATATTAATACAGACCCAGTATGTATCTGTTTGGAACATGTTCCGATCCTGCACTCTTGTCATGAATGGGGCCGAATCCCTTAGACTCACAGAGAAAACCTTCTGAAATGTATTCCCTAAAAAGATTTTTTGGGGGGGGGATATAAAATGTATCAGTTGCCATTCAGAAATATTTCTAAAAGGAACACTGCATAATTTGAATAGAGGCAACATTGTTCTGCCTGCTGAAACCCCAAATAACATAATTTAAGCCTCCTTTTTGTCTGTCTTTTCCACGCAGATACTCTAGCCTCCCCTTCAGTGCGAAACACTTCCATTGTAGTCTGAAAAAAAGTTTATTTCAATGTATTACACAAGATATACATTATTGATCTCAGACTGGAAATCAGGAAATAACCATAACTGTGAAAAGATGTCTTTCAAAGACTCCTGCAACTCATACTGTTCTACATGAGCGTCAAAAGTATCTGAGGTGTATATTATGAGACTGGTCTGCAGTCTTGGTGGAGACAGCTCTGGTAACTTCGCAGAATCAGAGGCCAAGCCTGGTGCTTCATGACCATCCGTTCGGGGTAAGATCTCATTAACCTGTAGGCAAGGCCCTTCACCCCAGGTTTTATGTGCTGCGTTTTCCCTTTTTCAACTAGACTACACAAGATTACCTTTGAATTGTTGTGCAGTTAATGTTTCCTGTATATTTTTATTACCGGCGTCTATTGGATTTGTGAAATGAAATATATAGTGCTGCTTCGGCTAAATGTCTCCCTACTCCTCTGGCTGACCTCTATTACGCCTCTGTGTTCCACAAGACAATAGCATGACGAGGGACACGACTAATAGTTTTGGTCCAAACAGGAGTGACCTGTATAAATCTCTGGAAATGGGGGGAAGGACAATGGAAACGTGTTGGTGTGAGAACATACGGGACGCTTTGTGTCCATCTTATTGACTTGTTTCCTCCGCCACAACCGTGCCAGTCACGCTATCACCAGCAAGCTAACTACAACAAGATACTTCCGATTAAGATTTACAGTTGTGTTGTTAAACAACAATAATTCCGTCCATTTAAAATGTCCAGGCGAGTGTAGTCCCTTTTTATAGTTTATGATGATTACATTTGAAGCTATATAAAAACATAATTTTGATACCTCATCAGAGCTTTCCAGTGTTTTAATCCACCGTATTTTTATTTTCTCTCTAGCCCCTGCGACAAAATGCCATTAAAAGTTTGATAAATGCCGTGGTGGCAGGTCGAGACAAATCACCCAAACACCGTCTCACAGCGGAGGAAGCTACTGCCACCAAGTGAAGTGCAGAGAGAGACGGCAGATGACGGAGACAGTTGAGCAGCCGTCGAGGCAGAGAGTGATGAGGGGAGGATGAGAATAGTGAGGGAAGTCCCGTTGTGAGGTAGATTCAAGAGAAAGACAGATAGTTCTGAAGTTGGAAGAGAAAAACAGGAACCGTGTTTTAATCACCATCTGGTGTCAGATAGACGCTGCTCTGCTGTGCTGCCGCTTCAGCACTTTTTCTATTTGAGGGAAGACTAAAAAAATGATCCTGAGAACACAAAACCCCACCCCGCCCGTCCTACCCCCAGAAAGAAAGGTATAGGAGAATGTAGGGCACCTTAGCCAGACGTAGCGAGTAATTAATTACAGCCCATCCCCACTTCATTATAGTTCAACATATGACCACTATCCCTTTATCGTAAGAGAGTCATGGATGTTGATTAATCGCGCAGACCACTTCCTGAAGCCTACCTCATGTTTTGACCTCCCGGTTCGGAGGAGGTCACAAGAAATGCACACTCATGCAAAGCTGATGCTCATTTCCCTGGAGGCATTTCAGTGTAACTTTGGTCAAAATGGAACAACAAACTATGAAAATAAGGCATACTGTATATATGTATCTAAGTAGGTGATACTGAACAAATTAAAATGCAGGACAGATCTCCGTGGTGTTGGTGTGTGTGAGTTTAGAGGCGCAGTGTTGTTCTTGGTGCATACATGAACTGGAATTACGTCTCTCTAGTCTCTTTTATTGCCCTGTGAATCCTTGCGTGGGCAAGGCATTTTTTTACTGACATGAATTTTAACCCGAGATTCATTGTCTTATGTGTTTGGAAAGGTTATTCCTTTTTTAAATGAGCCAAAGAAAAATGCGAGAAAAGACACAAAAAGAGATGAGGAAAGGCAAAGCAAGGTCTCTCCAGTTTCTAGACAATGGATGGACTTGTATTACTTCACTCTTCACATTGTGGTGACCTTTCTCTCCAGTGTGTTTAAGAAATCAATATACTATGAAAGCTGTTGGATGAACCAATCAGGTTGAGTCAAACAGCAGATTTGGATTTGATGATATATAAGTTATTATTGTATATAAGAAATTTGTATCTTTAAACAGCAGACTATTAGTAGGCACTGGCCTGAATGCAAACCCTAAAGGCAGAGTGCAGTTGAAGGTATTCTTTGTGTTGGTACACACTTGACATCTTGATATCATCTTAATAACTGTTAAAGGCTGCATTACGTCTGCTAGCGTCAGCCGGCAGGTGCTACACCAGTCCAAACAGGACACAAAAAAACTAAAAACAATTTTAGTGCAACGCTCTGTGTATCATAGGTACTTATGATAGTTTAATTATTTCTGGACATTAACTCTCTGTTTACCTTAGAATCACATCGTAAGGAGCCATGGAATTTCCTTAAATCAAACAAAACAACAAGAGAGGATGCAATGCTCAGCGCTCCTCGCTTGGTGTTTTTACCAGGCAACAGATGCTGGGTGTTCAGGGTTCACTTTACCAACCAGATGGCTCGGCTTCAGCGAGTCCTTCGAGGGACATTTAAAACGCAACCCCTACCTGCATCCCCCTCACCTGCCGTTCCCAAATTAGATCAATCATGAATGCTTTCTGTAGGGGGATTGGGTTATCAATTAGTTGTGTTAAACAGAAAATATGCTCATCAGTACATTCCCATATGGGCTGGGTTGTGTTCACCCCAATATAGGAACCTTATTGAACAGCATGTGTTCATCACTAGTGAGAACCAGCGCCATCGTATAGGGGGGAAAGGTTATGACAATTATAAGGGCCCACAGCCCACTAGGGCCCACACACAGCCCCCAGTAGCCTCTATGACAAAATTATGATGCATACACTCAGTGTTGTCCCATGGGCAAAGGTCTATAAAAGGTCATGTTCAAATGTAAAATTGAGATTAGATGAGGCTTGTTGTTGTTTTTGATATTTGTTTTACAACAACGTATTCCATGTGCTCTTTGTTTCACTTGCACATTTAAGTTAAATGCTACATATTTACCTGTGGACTATCTTGAGCCAGGACACTTTGTTTTTTGCATATCAGTGCTTGATTGTTAAATACAATAAAATACCCACACCTATTTGTTGAGTGGTTAATTGAAAATGTATTTGCAATCAGAGGTGTAATAACGTGTTGCAAATCAGGGAAATGAGAATAAGATAATTAATAATGCATAATTTACATAATAATACTCTGACTTGTTAAGTCGTTAAATGTAAAAAAGGAAACAAATTGGGTGTATTACACCACGCACCGTCAAGAACACTAAAAAACAAGAACATTTAAGGTGGCAATGAATGGGGTAGAGGGGCCCACACCGATATTCTTTCAGGGGGCCCAGAATTCCTAGCAACTGCCCTGGTGAGAACCATGGACATGTACGGATGTAAGGAGTTTTTAAACTTTGTATTTGATAATAGTAGTTTATTAAAAGTAGACTAATTACACTTAAATAAGGTATATCTATCTCGACATGACTTGCTTCATACTATCGGTCGTCATATTTTTTTTTCGGTCGTCTAAAACCTACCTCATTGCTCCCATCTATTAATTTCCAACCAGACTCTGGCCAGACACCCTTACACACACTTTATAATGTCCCACCGTCTCAATGGGAACGATCAGTACAAGGTTTGCCTTGACAACAATGACAACAAACACGAAACCTGAAGATCTAAATGCAGACAGTGAATAATAATCCTCATTCCCCCTCCCTTTCTCCCCCTGGCTAGCGGTGGCTCTGTGGCTCTGTCCCACCACGATAATGTTATCCTGTCAATCTCTAAGTTCTGCTCTATTGATAGTATATTAAAGCAGCCTATACGTATGAATGTGAACATTCACCACTCTCTCCACTACTGGCTAGTGGTGGCTCTGTTCCCCCCCCCCCCCCCCCAACCAACCCCCTGCCGCTCCACTACTGACTAGTGGGGGCGCTCTCCCCCCCCCCCCCCCCCACCCCCTCCCTCTCCACTACTGACTAGTGGGGGCTCTCTCCCCCCCCCCCACCCCCTCCCTCTCCACTACTGACTAGTGGTGGCTCTGTCCCCGCCCCCCCCCCCACCCCCTCCCTCTCCACTACTGACTAGTGGGGGCTCTCTCCCCCCCCCCCCCCCACCCCCTCCCTCTCCACTACTGACTAGTGGTGGCTCTGTCCCCGCCCCACCCCCTCCCTCCTTACACCTGACTAGTGGGGGCTGCACAGTGCCAGAGGGTTGAAGAGCAGGGATGAGATGCCAAACACACACCACTTGTTTTTCTTTTGCAGATGGGTCTCTGTACTATAGGCCGGCGCTGTTTTAGCCTCTGGGGTAATTTCTTCCCTCCTTTGTTACTGAGGCTGAGATGTTTGGATTGGTGCTTTTGAATCGGTTGAAGTAGAAAGAATTAAAGCTCAGGTGACTGATAAGTTGTTTGTTTCCTCTAGACTTCCTAAATGGACTGGTGTGTGTGTCCGGTGTGTGAGTGTGTTCAGTGTGTGTTCGCTGTGTATGTGTGTGTGCTCAGTGTCTGAGTGTGTGTGTGTATCAGGTGTGTGTGTGTGTGTGTGTGTGTGTGTGTGTGTGTGTGCTCGGTGTCTGAGTGTGTGTGTTTGGTGTCTTGAGTTTGTGTGTGTATCAGGTGTGTGTGTGTATCAGGTGTGTGTGTGTGTGTGCATGACTAGAATAGTAAGTATATTGCAATTATATTACACTAGGGATATGACACATCGCTACGTTAGCCGATATTGCAAGTTGGATCTACGAAAAATGCTTCAAATTTATTAAAAGACAAATTACCATCAAAACTTGAATGTGATTTATTAGTGTAATGTAAATATCCAATTGGTTTCCTGAAGTTGAGAAATTCTCTCAACACTGTTGCTGAAACCATAAACCCATATCCTTTATTAATGGAAGGGAGCTACTTTTGAAGAGATTTTGACATTCCACAGCAGAAGACTTTTCAGGGGGACAAGATCAAACAAATGATAAAGAAGTGCCAGTAGATCAACAACAAGCAACCGGGAGAAGGCCGACTGTTCTCTCCTACAGCAGCTTTTTTAGAAAATTATACAAACCCGGAAGAGTAAAAAGGTTTCTCAATGACATGATGATGGGATGGGATAACTGGGTAGTTTAGCCTTGGGAACAAACAGATCTAACACGAATGAAACCTACACATCCAGTATGCAGTAAGCACTGGATAGTAAGCATAGTAAGCAGGTATTGTTTTCTACAGCGAAAGACGACATGCATATATATGCTCATTCAATTTCCTGCTCCAAAAACTCTGCTGGAAAATTCTTTCTCAGTAATTTAATTTAGTCTAAGACTTTATAACATCTAGTTTAAATTATTGATAAGGTTAAAGGCTTCATACACATTTCATATAGCCTAACTTAAAAAAAAAAAAAAAGATCACAGGATTGTGGGCCTTCGCCGGCTGTCCAACGTTATTACCAACCCCAGCACCGCAAAAGTGTTCTTTCAATTCTCATGTTCATGTTTTGAAATTGTGTTTCGTTAAGTGGACTTTTATCCCACGATGTTAACATCATGGAAATCCATATTTTTCCCCGTGTGGTTGAACGTCCTTCTCCTTCCCCGTCGTTCTGAAGAGCTTAGCTGTAGCGCCCGCAAACAAACAATAATCTGCACCCAAAACAACAAGAGATGAACTGTCAGGCTGTGCCACTGCCAACGTGGGCTCCCACACGCTGAACAATGCTCGGTTTATAGCGCAGGACTGCATAAGCAGACCTGCTATAGAGCCCGCGTTCCAGTGGGCGGGCAGAAGACAATCTGCGGTAGTAGGCGGCACTTATGGAAATCAGATGTTTCGTAGCGTGAAGATTAAGGGGGAGAGATAATTCCAGTTTAGAGAAAGAGAGAGAGAGAGACATTTGAGATTAAAACCTTTTTTTCTCCCTGTTCCCGGCTATTTGATTGCTGAGTGGGCCGTGGAGCCTGCGGAGAGAAAACCCCATAAGGTGATCATAATCCTCGCTAGCTGTGCACCTTCTGTAAGTCTGGGATCTCAGTGAAATGATAATTGTAATGTAATATCCATGCTGGGCTTATTGCATTATTACAAACCCAGTAGAAAGATCTATTCTATGCTCCCACTGTTGCTAGCGTTCACTCAGCAACCCTCGGCTGATTGCTGATAAGTGATAGGCCTGTTTTAAACTTCCTTTATTCTGTTTACATCACACCCATAAGATCATGAGGCCATGACACCATAAACAGTCAAGTTAAACAGCAGGGGGAGCTAGTAGGTCAGAAACCAAGTTGAGCTGTTTGCTCTGTGAACTATGAAAGCTGCATGTCGCTCTTTCTCTCTCTCCCCCCCCCCCCCCCCCTCCCTCCCTCCCTCCCTCCCTCACTCTCTCGCTCTCTCCATCCCTCTCTCTGCTGAATAAAAGCCTTGCTCTTCGACAACACAAACCTGCTTCTTTTTCCCCACTGTGAGACAAATGCGGTTCTCTCAGTCCTGTGAGAGACAAGCTCTTAAACAGCATTGTTCATAGTTACGATGACAGACCATGTTGTAAATCAGACTTTCAGATATTGCTTGCTTAATATTGTGAAAGACATAATACAAACAACTGGCTTTCATACCACAAGGATCTGAACACAGATGATACACAAACCACTGGCTTACCACAGGGATCTGAACATCATAGATAATTCAGTGATGCCTAAGAGAAGAATGTACACCTTGTTAAGTCAATTTTGCAACCAGCAAACACAGATCAATTTAAACACCAGTCTAGAAAAGCTGATTCCTTCTTCAGTCATGATTATACGTCTTGTTTCAAATGCAGAACAATGACTTTAATTACGTGTGGCAGCATTAGCTTGTATATTATGTGTGGTGTGGTGTGTGTGTGTGTGTGTGTGTGTGTGTGTGTGTGTGTGTGTGTGTGTGTGTGTGTGTGTGTGTGTGTGTGTGTGTGTGTGTTTGGTGTGTGTTTGCTGTTTGTGTTTGGTGTGTGTCTGTGTGTTTGGAGTGATACCCATGGGAGATATTTATTAAAATAAAGCTACCATTGAATCTGTATCATTGAAATGTGTCTCCTCAGATTCAGATCTTCAAATCTAAAAAAGGCAATACAATCGCATAGGCCATTTTAGTAATGCATTGAAAAAGTAAATAAATGTTTGGGCAATTAAGCACAATTACATGTAACTGTGACCTCTGGCTTCTGCCAAATGTTTTTATCTCCCGCCTGAGTGCCACCCCTGAAAGAGCGTTGACACTGATTATGTAGTCATGCCATTACTCTATTTTTTATTTGCAGGAAACTGCAGCCATTTCACATGCTTCACATTTTCAGAACTAACTTTCGTAAGTAACCTTTCAATGGCCCATTCTCTATTGAAAAGGGACTTTATTCTTTCAGAGCAAACCCCTGCTTTCCATTTGACAAGAGCCCATGGTAATGTTAGAGCACTGTCTAATGTCATTTGAAGTATGTAAAATGTATCAGTTTACGTACTTTAAATTGTAGAGCCAAGGCGACTCAGAGAGTAGTTATAGATCACAGTGCACTTTTGTTGTCGCTTCCTTTGTCTGCTAATGTTGGCAGCACCAGAACATCTACCGTTAGAGTAGAAGTTAGAATGTCTCCTTATCATCATCATCATCATCACGTTCGGAACCCAAATTGAGTAAATGTCCATGTGAGTTTAAACCACTCCAGTGCTATCGGTACATTAGCGTAGGTTCAGACCCGTCCGTTGTCACAGAGCTCTGAGTCGGGATGGTTTCCTTCTACTCTTTCCAGGTCTTTCCCTGGAAGTGTGTGCGTTCTTCTCGCGGACATCAAAAGCCGAGATGGCATCATGAGGAGACGCTTCATTAAAAGCGCAGTAATGGCTCCTCTTTAGCGCCCGGCCGGTGTTAGCTCTGCAGCCATCAGGGCTCGTCTCTGATTGGCGCCGACGCCTCAGCATCACTTAACTTCACATTAAACGGCCCTACGCTCTGGCTGCTTTGAGCCGGGGGGGGGCGGGGGCGTGAGGGTGTGGGGGGGGGGAACATGCAGAAGGGCATGTTCTTTTTGTTGCTCCTTAGCGTGAGAATGCGAGAGGCTCTTTAATGTGTACTGTGCGTGGGGTCGAGAAATGTGCTCATCGACAGAGAGAGAGAGAGAGAGAGAGGATCAAAAACACAAAGTGTGTTAATGATTTCCTGGTTTTTCCTATCTTCATGGTAAAGACAAGGCAAGTCCCACTCTCACATCTGTATCTCATGGGTGATGGGTTCTAGTCTGGTAATACGTTTACATTAAGTAGCCCATCTGTCGCAATATGTTCTCAGGGTTCTCAGGCCTCTCACTCTTTTTATTATTATTCCTATTATTCCTTCCTTGCGAGCTATTCATCCATTGTGTGTCACTCACACACTCATGTATTGACTATATAGTTTCAAACCACAGAGCCCTGAAGGTCTCTTTATCCCCACGCCACACATGAACATGTCCATTAGGAACACATCAACGTAATGTATGTGTTACATGACGATTCAATAAATCTATATATCTATATCTGTCTCTATATATATATATAGATCTATACATCTCTATACAACTCTCTCTCTCGGGTTAGGTTAGGCTATTTATATGGCTTAATAATGCTTAATGTTGTGTTGTGGTTATTTCAGGGGTTAAAACGAGAGTCTGCTTCACATATGTCATTTCTGCATGAAAATATATAATTTCCGTGCGAAGAAGACTAATACCCGGAGGATGTCAAGATGTTTGACACAAGACTAGAGTGGCGCTACATCCATCATTTTCTAAAGTCAGTGCCGTTCAGAGAAGAAAAAAAACAACAGTAAAATACATGAAATCTGTGATGAAGTATTCAATTAAACACATTAAAAATTCAATTTAACACGTACAGAACGGAAATATCTTTTTCCCGAGTGCCCTTGAGCATGACACTGCAGGCCCCCATCCCCGCGGTACACAGCAACGAGTTTGAGTTGCCCCTAATAAAAGGACACAGGAGTTATTACCCGGCCCAGGCCTTGTATTGACTTGTGCTCTCCCACTGGGAGTCAGAAAGCACGTGGGTGCTGGTCTCTGCTCATGGATTTTAAAACGATGGGACACCAGGAAGAACGATACAATTCAATGGGAAAAAAGTGTGAATGTTTGTCAATGGGAAGGAGAAGGGAGCACAATGACAGAGTGATTGCAGTTGGAAACCCAGGGTGTCATTGTAACAAATGTCGGTACTAGTGAGTAGTGTAAGTAATTATCTACAAATGAACTTGTCCCAGGCAGCAGTGGAGACTATAATCAGAGCATATTCATGCTTGCATGACTTTTGTGCAGTGAAGTCTCCCCCCCTCGCGCTACAGCTTTCCCCTGGAGATGAATGACGCCCGGGTTTATCTGATGAATGACGCCGGGGTTTATCTGATGACAACAACACTTTTTGTTCTTGTGAAACTTGCATGCGTGAAAAAAAAGGCTGCAAAATCCTCCTTAGATACCGTCACCACGCTTCTGCTCTGAGGAGGGAGCAAGACGCCTCACCCTACTTGCTCCTGACGAGCTGGCTGTTGCCCTGCGTGGTTGACTCCGCCATCGGGGTGTGAATGTGTGCATGAATGGGTGAATGTCAGTCAACACTGTAAAGCACTTCGGCTAAAAGCGCTATATAAATGAGGACCATTAACCATTAACCAAAGTTTGTACCAATCTCTGATGTCAAGCTTTGCATCAAACATTTATTCTTTAGCGACTGCATGTTGGTTTATTTGTGCCCCCGATTCAACTTTGCCTTTGGCAACAGGTATGAACAAAAAAATGTGACATCCATAATTCTTTGCTGTCAACTGCCTCTCACTCTTTTTATTATTATTCCTATTATTCCTTCCTTTTGAGCTATTCATCCATTGTGTGTCACACACACTCATGTATTGACTATATAGTTTCAAACCACAGAGCCCTGAAGGTCTCTTTATCCCCAGGACGCACATGAACACGTCCATTAGGAACACATCAACGTAATGTGTTACATGACGATTCATGTTAGCCTCAGAATACTTTTTACTCCATGCACAGTTTAGTCTCTGAATCAATCCCCCAGACTGAATGTGGCCTGCCATTTATTGAGGTTCTTCACTCAAGTATAGAAAGAATTGAATTATCCCTGAAAAGATGGTAATATTATTTATCTTTAAAACTTCCACTTCCCTTCTTTGTATGTGAAAAAACCCTGCCTTGACCAACCTGTCTGTGTCTCTGTCTCTCTCTGTCTCTCTATTACATATCTATATATATAGCAAAATTTCGTATGTCACCACGGTTCTGCTCTGAGGGGGGAGAAAACACACTATTGGTGCTAAAAGCAGCCAATGAGGAACTCTTAACAGGGAATTTGAATGGTGTGTCTCTATAGCTTACGGTGGCATATTCCCTTAAATGTTAATGTGTAAAAAATGTAAAAATGTAAAAATGTGAATGTGTAAAAATGTGAATGTGTCTATAGCAGCTCTCTAAAGCCACAGAACACATATGAGCAAGGGGGCGTTTGAAGAGAGTCTGCTGTGAGATAAGGTTTTCCTGCCATACGTCTCAGCAAAGTGGCGCATTGCGAGCCGCTACATATATCGGCTGTGTACCTTGGAACGCAGTCGCCATTACGAGATCACTCCAATTGAATATATCGGCGACACACGCCATTATAAGGTGGCTGAAAGAAAACAACACAAACAGGGAACAACAAGGTAAATGTGAAGGCTTGACGGGAGAGCAAAGCACACCCACAGAGCAACGTATTCCTTGTGTCTGTTTATTAACACACACAACACAACAAAAAAATGCAGGCACAGACCGAGATGGAAAGAGGGAGTCTGCGATAGACGGACTGAGAAAGCAAGACCAGACAAATTGAGAAAATATGAGAGAGAGAGAGAGACAGAGAGAGACGCAGGGAGGAAGAACACAGAGAAAGAGACAGAGAGAAGAAGAGAGAGCAAAACATTTGCCCATGGGAATATCGCAACACCCTATAACACTATTACCAGTGGGCAGATACATTTTTATATAATTCACCAATTATTATCATATACAACCTTCAGGCAACACATGCAGTCGGTGAACTCTTGGTGTCTCATATTATGGTATTGTGTTGGCGTAGTTAATGTCCTTACAGAACTACAGCAACACACACACATACACACACACACACACTGGGACCCTCCCCCACCCTGCCCCATTCTGCTATCAACCAACCCCTTAATATCACTTGTGTCACTTCATTAAGGGCCGCCATTACTTTCCATCACAGCTGTCCATTCTTCCACCTCCTGCACACACACACACACACACACACACACACACACACACACACACACACACACACACACACACACACACACACACACTCAAACAAAGACAGACATACGCATTCACTCACACACACTCACACACACACACACACACACCACTTCTTCTTCATCCTGTCTGTCAGAAGCCACGCTCTGCTGTCAGGAATATCAAGATGGACACCCTGGAGGACAGCCTCTGGTAAATTCCTTCCTGCTTTCACTTTCTTTGTTTCCTCGGTTCCAAGTGTTTTGATGCACCACCTCAGAAACAGGCCCCTAACCCTTCACAAATCAATAGTTTACATTATGTTGTTTATCTATGTATATATTTGGCTGATGGTGGGATGTTATTACGTGTGTGTCGCTGTGTTTATGTGTGTGTGTGTGTGTGTGTGTGTGTGTGTGTGTGTGTGTGTGTGTGTGTGTTTATTTATTTATACATTACAGTGCTAGTTTCTATGATGTATCAGATAAAATGGTTTTCCAAGGCGCCATGATAAGAAATATCCCTCGTACATATTCTGGGCCCTTATCTCCCGGTGTTTTTATCTCATTCTGTGTTCTTCTCAAGTACATCTTATGCAAGGTAGAAACCTAGCCAGGTACAGCGGGAAAACCATTCACTTCCTGGCTCTACTGGGAGGCATGAATCACAGTGGGACAGCTCTACAGTAACCTGGTGGGCTACTTTTATTTTGATAAATATGCATGTTGGAGTGTGTGTGTGTGAGTGTTTCTGTGTATGTGCATGTTTTCTGTGTTTGTACTGTATCTGTTTCTGTATGTGTGTGTGTGAGTGTGAATTCATGTGTCTGTGTATGTGTGTGTGTGTGTGTGTGTGTGTGTGCATGCATGTTTCTGTGTGTGTGTGTTTGTGTGTGCTTTTCTGTGTGGTTTGTGTATGTGTGTGTGTGTGTGTGTGTTTGCGTGTGTCTTATTACGCACATGTTTTTGTGTATGTGTGAACTGTTTTATGTGTTTCTGTGTGTATGGGGCGGGGGGGGGGGGGGGTGCTTGAAATGTTGTTCTCAGATATGATGACATTGCTTCACAGCAGTAGAAACAAAACAAACTTTCCAGAAACCAGCTAGAAGTCTGACTTTTTTCTGGTGAAAAATAGAAGGTATTTTTGCTCCTTGCTGAGTGAGTAGCATCTAATTCCACACTGACTGTGTTTCCCCCCCCCCCCCCCCCCCCCGCATGTAGAAAGAACATGAACATATTCATGACATAGTCTGTGACTGCGAGTCGTTTGATACCTCATTGATTGCCGTATGAAAACTGTGCCGCAAAAAACTCTCTACTCCCAACTGGAGTAGAGATTTGAAGAATGAAGCCGCTACAGGCGATTTGAGATGAACAACGGTTTCTGTGCAAGAACAATATGCAGAGGTGCTAAAATATTCAACAGACCCCCTAACACACTCTCTCTCCTCCTCACCCAGGGTTATTGTGCTGTGAAATGTGCCGTTGATTTTGGCAGCGGCTAAACTCCCAGTATCTAAGCCAAGGTTTCATTCTTCTGTGATTTCTTTTGGCGAGTTCCTATAAACAGTCAACACTGGCCAAGTACCATATAGGGTGCTTTTTTTTTACTTTTCTATTTTGCGGTGCTGCGTTTTGTAATGAATCACAATTCACAGAGCCCGGCCCTAAATCGATACAAAGCGCCTTGCCAGCACTATCTCCTCGCCGTATTACAATATAGCCCAAGTCTTTGGAAATGAGTTTCCCAGCTTGCATTCCTTGAGTTCTTTAAAAATGCATGGGATTAAGAGGGACCAGAATGCTGTCACATTAATCAAACTCATCCAAGTAGAAAAAGGAAGGCAATATTTTAAAAGAGAAAAAGTAATTTCACCGTTTTGTGTGACTTGTGTTTAGTGGCGTATTTCCAAAGGTTCCCCTCAGTCCTTTGGTGCGGTTGGTGGTGGTTGGATGTGGGCAGATGGATTGTTATCTAGTGTGGACAGAACAGCGGGACTTAATGTGATTAAGTGTGGGTTGAACAATATAGTGAAGTGTAAAAACACAAAATAATGTAATTGGCCCTGTAGAAAAATGTTAGAACATTGAAGCTCTGGAGAGTACGCGGTGCAGGTCTTTTTTTTTCGTCTTATACTGCTCTGTGCTGTGTCTCCTCTGTGAGATGACCTCTGACTCCCACAATGATTACAAAATGTGCTTTAATTAAGCCTTGTTGTATGAAGAACTGTTATTTATCTTAACTTTTTCTTTCTCTCTTTTTCTACGTTTTACTGAATGATTGAATTAAAATAAGTATTTTGAACGGTAATGTAGGCTATGTCATGAATCCATTTAGTCAGAATGCCTTTACAACATTGTTGTGTTTTGTTTTGTTCAGTCTATTTAATTTAGCTTTTATTTAACCAGCTGAATCCATTGGGGACCCACTCAGTCCTAAACCCGGCTGAGTGGTGACATCATGGATTCTGTCCAAGAATACATGGGCTCCCATTAGAATTAAATGAATGTCTTGAAGGACTGAGAACTAATTAGGCCCTGTTACAGTTAAGAGAGATTCAATCTGCCAAAAAACACTGGCCCAGCGGGCTTTTTAGGACACACAGTTAGCTCATCTCTAACCTTTCTGTATAGGTGACGAAGGCTTTGAAGCAAGTACGATTTCCCGGGTGATTTTGATTCATTTGAGCTTGTTATCTTCCCTAGATTACCATGGCAATCCACCTACCTAAAAAGTCTTAGACACTAATCTGTCAGAGCATTTCGCACTGTTATATTCACACTATTGATATAATTTGTTATTTATTGACACAGCTATAATTGCGTGACATTTGAAAGCCATTATCTGATGCCTTCTGTATGCTTTATCCGGACAGCTCGTGCCTTCCTGACCTTGACCTTTAGCAGTAGGATATGGTCACCCTCGTGCTGGAGCTGACACGGTCGTTATCAGCAGCGACTAATCATTTATTAGCATTCACGCTCGGGAGCTTCCTGCTGCAAACACAATCTGCTCCTACTGGCCGCCGACCTACTCAGCTGGGAACACGCTATAGGTCAACTCTATTACTACCGTGGGCACATTAAGGAATGGGCCGACTTTTTGTTAACCTATTCTATTAACAGCAGAAATATGCATTTTAGTAATCTGCACACATGAATCCCGTCAGTTAAATTAGCTTGACAGTTTTTTGATAGAAAGTTTGTTTGTTATGTGGGTTTCAGCTCTTTACCAGTTTTCGTTCCAGGACCATTTGTTTCTGGCTGTTGGTTTTAGTTATGTGGGCACGCCACATTGGTTTTGAAAAGTGTGTTTTTTATAGCAATAGTATCTATCTATTTGGTCATGCCTTTCAGTATCTACTTCTGCTTGTGTCCATTGCACAAGAATGGTTGTTATTAACATTGTATGCGCTCTGTGGTCAACACATTCAGGGTCACCTGCGTGTCCTTTGGTTTGTAGCTGGAAACATAGAATCATAGAACATCATTTTCACCATTTACACTCACGTCTTTCTTGATGCCAGCAGATTGATTCAATGCCAGCTCACTGAGCCTCTGTGCCTGCCAACCCGTAGGATAAGACTCACAGGTGTTAATCCAGGGCTCTTACATGGCACCCACAGAGTTAAAATTGCATCAGAGTCTGCATCAATATTTCACTCAAGCTCTGTTATGTTGCCATAATAGTTCCTAAATTAGATCATAGAGGGAGAGAGCAGACGAAGGGGCGTATGCTAGGGATGGTGCGAAGCTATACCCTCAACTACTGAACTACACTTGATCTGTGGGAAAGAGGAGACAGCTGGTGGTATTAGCATCTAACCCGCGTCTAGAAGCCCCCACAGAGGGACGCTTGGGGACGGGGTCTGAGGCCAAGTTCAGACCTTCACCCGAGCCCTTCGTTATTCACCTCACACAAACACGCGTCAGGTGCTTTGTGGTGTGTTAATGGACAATTCCGGTATTTTGAATTGAGCCCCCTTTCTGGTTTGTCTAGGATGAAATGAGGATGTGGTTGACATTGAAATTTTGACTATTGGTCCTGTCTCGGGTATTTGGCTCATTTCAAATAGCCCCTGCCTGATTCAGAATGGCTGTCTATGGCCATTCACAAACCTGTCCTTAAAACAACCCTAAACGTTAGTTTTCAGAAATGTGCAACTCACGAGCAAAAACGAGTGGTTATTGGTGTTTGTTGATGTTCAAAATCAAGTATCGTAGCGAAATACAGTTTCTGTCGTGTTTTATTTGGCATTTTGTAAATCCATTGATTCAGGGCTGGCGATTGCCATAGGCGACCTAGGCCGCCAAAATGTGTTGGGGGGGGCCCACTAGTGGCGCCCTTAATTCCCACTAATCATAGAATTAGAAGAAGAAGCGAAAAGAAACATGTCTATTAAACATGAACATGCCCCCCCACACCCCCCATCAACACGCCAGCCCGCAATCCCCCCCCCCCCGTCAACAATTACGCAAGCCCGCAATTCCGTACCAGGAGGGGGGCGCTCGGAGGGGGGGGTCTCGCCTAGGGTGCAATTCAGTGTAGAACCGGCCCTGCATTGATTGATTTCTGTTGGAGGCTCATTGAACGTTGACCAGAAACAGAAAGAGGGGCTAGTTGTAGTCATTTCGCTCAGTTCTAGCCCTACTGTTGATGCAGAGAACCGAGCGAAAAGACTACACAAAGGGTTGTTTTAAGGACAGGTTTGTGAATTCCCATAAACAGCCATTCTGAAGTAGGCAGGGGCGATTTGAAATGAGCCAAATACCCGAGACAGGACCAATAGTCAAAATTTAGGTGTCAACCACTCTATTTCATCCTAGACAAACCAGAAAGGGGGCTCAATGTTCAAAATACCGTAATTGTCCTTTAAGGACCAGGAGCCGGCCGATGAACCAGTCCTCAATACAGGAGGTACGTGTGTAAATGTTGAGCGTGAACGTGTTTTTTGTTAGCAGTTTGCTGGACCTGCCGTCAAGAGTGATTAATGGGTTCCTGGTGGCGAGTAGGTGTACACTCACACTGTAAAACATTCACACGTTCACACCATCTTCCCATCTGCCAACAAAAGGGAAAGCATGCCCGCGATCCAGAGGTCTCTCTAGGCCTCAGTGCATATTACAGTGTTCATACGGTGCAAGATCTTTGCTCAATTCCTTTTCAAATCAATGTTCGTATCAGCTGAAACACTAGAAAGGCCTACGGAGAGGAATGATTTTTTTTTTTACGAACAAACAGTAGTGTTTGTTATTTGTAACAGTGAAGAAAGAAATCCTATTCCTGAAGGTTCTAGATTATCCCCTCGTCTTTGTACAGGGAAATATTTTGAATCGGGCACTTTTGGAAGCAGTGCCCCTGAGCCACCCTTTGTTCCGCTATTTGGGAGAGGGGGTTTTCCAACCAGCCGTTATCGCTGTGTAACTACCGCTATCCAGTGAATGACCTGCACAGCCATTACAGACCTGGCCTGTATACCTGTTGGAAATGTTGGTTGCGTTACTTACCCAGATACGAGCGGCGGATCACTTATGTCCCCGCTCCCATCTGGAATGATTTTTTCGCAGACGACAGGGGATTTTCATTTTGAGTCACACTTCCAGGTAAAAAAAACTGGAAGTGAGCTGGAAGTGAAAACTTGCTTACACAAACGCTATTATTGATGATTTACTGTAATTATTGGGGTGGTAGCATCTATAATAAAGTTATGTTCAATCATTTAAAATTAGGTAACAGTCTAGTGCACTATTTTGTGAGCATGAAGGATCAGTAGTTTGATCTGTTTTCTAGTGTCAATGCTAATAACTTGAAGGACACTCTCCTCAGTGACTCTCCTATATTAGTAGAGGAAAGATTATCCTATGTGCAGGGAAATAACCCTTCTATATTAACAGTGAAAAGACTCTACTGAGACTCCACTGCTATGTAGTGCTGCAATGGCTTTTGAATTGTATTCATGCTTAAAACATGTGTATGACAAAACGTTGATCCAGGATGCTATTTCAACTCCATGCAGTAGTTTATGTTTGGTGTCGTATTCACAATGCATTTGTAAAGGACCCTATAAACAGTATAGTTAGATCTAGCAGCAGTAAAGACACTTCCAAGCAACACATCAAACATGGAGCCTGTGACCTGAAAACCAGGGAGTGGGTGAGATGGTGCTCCCCACCGTTCTGTCAGTATCAGCCCCCTGTGGGAGCCGGCCTACGCACCATGTACGCATAGATAGGGGCCACAGTGTGCAACAGTCTTATTGTCTCCTGTCTCTGGGGCATTAAAACAAACAGAGCTGTTCTTGAAATCAGACACACTCAAGTATACATGGACCATGAAACCATGAGAGTAGTAGACCATTATTGAAACAATGCGGAACAGATGCGTGTGTGCGTGTGTGCGTGTGTGTGTGTGTGTGTGTACATCTGTGCATGTGTGTCATATAGGAAAGAAAGGGTTTTTAGGAATGACTAGGAGCAGAGTGGTGAATCAACTCATGTATTCTACCCCAGGTTAAATAGGCTGGAACATTGAGTTAATATCTAGATAATCTTTCAAAGCTAAGCTATACGCCACTCTGGCAGGTAAATCCCCTCAACATTTAAACTCCCATCAACTGTCAGGTGATGCTCACCACGAATAGATCCACCACAACATGACTCATGCTGTAGGTCTGGCCCCGTCTCATCTTGTGAACAGCTGAAGAGAAAACTCATTTGTGCAAAAAGTTGTGTCAGAGAACATAGTATCTTAGACAACTGTAGTTTTGTAGAGTATTTTACATGATAACTATGAACAACATTTGAGTGTGATTGACTTGATTAATTAAAAGAGCAGTAACTATATATCATTGGAAAAATTATGAATGCATCCCACTATTAAACATGCAGTATGGTATTAGATTTCCCCTCTACTGGTTTGTGTCTGGCCCTTGGATTCCCGATATGAGATACACGATAGGGTCAATTGATCAATGATCATTTAACCCTTAATGGTAAATGATCATTAAGGGTTAAATTATATTGATAATTGTCCTGACACCGTTAGTAGTGGACAAACCTGTTCATACTAATATTGCAGTAAGTGTTGAGATAGAGAAAGAGGGACAATAACCACCTCTATATTCCCATAAGTTTGTTCTATGGATTTTGCTAAATGTGTGCTACCTGCAGAACTGTGTTCATGCTCATCTGGATTGTTGGCAGATTATCTAAAGGCCATGGCTGGATGGCCTCTGGCTGTATTCATAAAACATTACATCTTTCACCTTTCTCTATCGCCAACTCATTTGCAGAACTGCAACATATAAAGTGGATCAATCCTTTCCAGAACGCCAACATTACAGAGCCTGAAGAGAACTCACTTTCACTTGATTATGCTGCAACAACATTCTGGTCTTTGTCCTGAGCCACAGCAATAGCCAAGAAGTGGGCTGATGCACAGCCATTCATGACCTTGTGTTTGTATTTTTAGTATGCACACACCCATGCTTGGTTGGTTTAGATGCCAACCAACAGAAGAACACTGCATTACTTCCACTTAAAATGTCTTAGATAGCCATCGTCTCTTTCCCTTTGTTCCCTCCATTTGTGCTTAACCATTCTGTTTCTCATAATTATTTTTCAACTATTGTAAATATCTCTGAGCCTTCTCTGTGCATGGGTGATGATGCTCAATGGCACTGGTTTCTGCTCAACCATGGTGAATGACTTCCAACAGAATTACTCCATTCATATTTAATTTGACATGCTTTCAAGATGTTGCACCATTTAATATCATTACCTTTTCATTGGTTGAACCAAGAACAATCACGCTGCCGCGTTTCCATCCCCTATGTCAGCTAATGTGGGAAGGTGTTTTTCAAAAGGGACAATTAATGTGCATCCCAGTGAGATACACAGATATAATCATTACAATGAAAAGGAAAGGCGTGTTGTCTTGGAGGCAAATTGGAAACTACAAAATCAACATGTTCAACCCTACAGCTATCATTCATAGTGTAGGATCTTGTTTCCCTTTGGTGAATCCCATGCCTCAGCTGATAAGAACAAAGGAGCTATGAAGTGCACATTCCCACACAATGGAAGTATTAGCAGCCGTTGTTATCTTTTCACAAAAGTTGAACAAAGCGCTGAAGTGGTTTTCCTGGAAGTTATCTCGGAGGCAGAGGCAATGGAGCACAACTGTGGCATCAAAAAAGACAGTCATCCCTGACTTCCAGAGCTGCGCACTGCATTAGGCAAGGCAATCTATCTTGTATGGAGCCTGTCCACCACCCGCTGCTGCTGGTTTAGATGATGATGAGGCTCTTCCACTGTTGCAGAATGTTCACGTCTTCCTAGCCTACCGTGACATTCCCTCCTCCAGCTGCTGGTGCGTTTCTCCAACCCAGAGCCAAAAAGGATTTCATCATCATTTTAAATAAATTTAAAATAAATTAGTTTTTAGTCAATATATTTTATATACTCCGCCATCCAAAACATTGTACAGGTTCTTGACATTGATTGATAAAAAGTCAATCAATGCAAGGGGTTCTGATGTTTTTACGAGCATTTCTTCTTATCCGGGCTGAAGTGGCCCTCGGTTCAGTTCCTCGTCTCGATGTGCGAAGGAGACGGGTCGGTCAACATTGATCCGTGTGACATCAGGGCTAATGGAATATTTCCTTCTGGATACGTGATGCACCACTTAATGCCCTTTTTTTCCCCCATCTCAAAATGATCCATTGAATATTATGACTCATTCTGCCCGTTTATGTGTCCATCCCTCTTCCTTCTAATCATTCCAGGTTCCAAGATGGGCTCCATCTATAAAGACTTAACTCACAAACTATTAGGAGTTCTTCTCATTTATGTCTGCTCATCATGGCGGGGAACGAGCCCAGTGTCTTTATGGCCCTGCTGCCGTTTGTTCTCTTGGGGGCCCTCATCTCTCACTGACAATCAGGCCTCAGAGAGCCGTGGAACGATGAACGCATTACTTAGTTCACTGAGGCTGTGTGTGTGTGTGTGTGTGTGTGTGTGTGTGTGTGTGTGTGTGTGTGCATGCACACACAATCGTGTGTGTTTCTGTGTGTGTCTGTGCACATGCAAATAAGTGTGTGTGTGAGTCTGGGCCGACAGACAGACTGAAATAATCGATTCTGTGTTTCCTCTGCTGCTGCTGCCTGCTGCCCAGTGAATCTCACGCTGATCAGACAATCAAACTTCAGCAGAAAATGGCAAAGAATTATTCATGCCTGGAGGGAACAACATTCCTTCTGTTGTGCTACATATTTTATACCCGTGATCGCAATTTGTTTAAATATGTACTTCCAAGTAGTTCTGAGGCTTCAATTGATATGACATCAAACAACGGCTAACTGATGGTGATGCACTGATCCGCTTGGCGGAATAATCTCCTCGAGAAGTAGGACATTAGGGAAACAATTATAAGGACCTTGTGTGATGCAGAGTCGTTATGACGATGGAAAGGTAGCAGTCAGAGCGGGGCTTTGGAGGCTCATTTGTGTCTAATGATGGCGGCCAGAGGATGGCCAGAGGAGGTCCGGTGGATGGCCCACCTGTCTGTCTACCTACCCGTCTACCTGCACCCACTCTCCCCTTGATATCATTGCCCACAACCATCGTCTTCAACAAGGCTAGGTAGAGCCATCGCTAAAGCTAGCAAGCTAGTCATGTGTTTTGGGGGAGGGGCTTTGAAAGGAGGCCTAAATGTGGGTGGGGGGGGGGGGATTTAGACAGTTAGACACTTTCAAATTCTAGCCTACTGTGGCTGGTTCTTCATAACGACCTCGCCAGGCTTTAAGATCTGCCCCTCAGCAACCTTTGTCCAACAGTGAAGGGCGTACAGAACGGGCTGCCAGTGGGGGGATGAACCAATTCCCCCCCCCCCCCCCCGTGTGCCTCTGTGAACAGGCGCACAGCTCCACACGCCCCCCCCCCCCCCCCCCCCCGGCACATTGATTGGACGGCGGAGGGAAGCCTCAGCGGGTGCAGTGCCGTCCTCGGCGACACAGGTCCGCGGCGCTGGGTTCTGTGGACAGGTGTGTGCTGCGTGATTTATGCAACAGCTTCTCACGGCCCCCAGGAGCACATATTGACTGTTTATTTCTCCAGCTCAAGGCAACAGGGGAGGCAGCAATTTCTTTATTTTTGGACTTTATTGTTGAGCACCCCAAGATGCAAAAGCATTTTTTTCCTTTTCTTCTTCTCTTTCGCCACCGTCCCACCCACTCGGCTCTTCTGACAATGGAGATGGGGGGGGGGGAAATAGCATCCGAGTAGGTAAAGCTATTGATTTTGTCATTGCTCTTCACAGATATCTATTCACAACAGGGACATTTTAATAACATTGGCTTAGCCTGGACTTTATTCCTCTATTCAGTAGCCCTCTCAGGAGGCCTGCTGTTTATCGACGATGGACACCCAGCGATGCGCTGGCAGGAGATAGAATCCACAATCCATTGTACTCGAAACCAACCAAAAGCCTTGTTTTTCCTTAGAACCTGAGGTTCAAATGGGGAAGGAAATTCAAAGTGTGAGGTACATATGAGCCAAGAAAATCAATCAATGTGGGTTCTCACTGCTATATTTAGTATAGTTACCATCACTTTACCTTAAGTAGTATATTACCAATACTATACCATACATAGCATATTTACCACTACTATACTATATATAGTATATTACTACTAATATACTATATATTGTTTATTAACCACTATTATACTATATATATATCTGCCACTACTATACTGTATATAGTATATTTAATACTACTTTACTATGTATAGTATATTCACCACTACTATACTACATGTTGTATATTCATTACTACTATACTATATACAGTATATTCATCACTACCATACTACATGTTGTATATTCACCAATACTACACTATATAAGTATATTTATCACTACTATACTACATGTAGTATATTTACCACAACTATACTATATACTGTGTATTTACCACTATTATACTACATGTTGTATATTCACCACTACTATGCTATATACAGTATATTCACAAATACTCCCATGCACAAATAGCTTGATTGTGGTGAAGTCTTCATACAGTTCCATAAGAGAGGCACAGGTTTAAGTACCAGTATCTACCTGGTAATATCCCCTGGATGTTTATATTGTCCAGTTTTAGTTGGCCACATGTTTTAGGTATATAAACGACAAGCAATTGAGCATTCCTATAATAAACTAGCTGTGATTGTTGGAAGAGACATTTTAAAAAAGTGGTCAAATGTAAAAGTGACCATATGAAGTCCTTTACAGACCTCTAGGCATTTATTCCATCAATACATAATCAAATGGGACGTTGTGTAGTTTGATCATTTGACTTGAACCACCCTTTGAAAGGGTTTAAGAAATAAAGATATAACACACCTAATATATTATATTTTCAATCAAGGAGATTGTTATTTTTTCTCCTTCAAGTTGCCCTCTGGTAGGAAATGGACTATGGTGCTAAGAAAACAAAATGTCCTCTACTAGTATAATTGCATTTAGCATTACGGTGGAAGATACTCTGGCCCACTGGGCCAGAACAAGCAATTATCATACAGAGGGCACAAGGTGTCTGCATGGAACCAGCAGGCCTGCTGATATTACTGATGACAAAAAACTAATAGAATGAGGATTATACATTATTGAATAATGAGGATTAACAGGAGTTGTCCCTTTTTCAATATTATCAATTCATATTTTACCTTTATACCTCTCTCGCTCTCTCTCTCTCTCTCTCTCTCGTTTGCTCTCTCACTATCTCACTATCTCACACAGCACTGCTCTACTTCAGGGCCTTTTATTGGTTGTGTCAAGTATTAAAGTAAAGTATTTATTACATACATACAACATAACACATACATAAATACATCAATTCTCTACACTACTCGATAGTTAATTCCATAAAATAACAACTCTGAATGATCTTCAAGGGTATCCCCTGAAGGGCACTCAACTTTTGCAACTAGACTGAAAATATGAATGTAATAAAAACTAGGATCCGCTGACACAATTTTTATTATTATTTATATTATGTCATACACATTTGCTGTTCACAATAAATAAACATTGATTTTGAGTGTACTTATGTTTCTGCTTTAAATCATCACCACAAATATTTCAGAAGACCATGAGACGTGAACGCTATTAAAAACTATTTTCATTGGTTAGTTTATCCAGTCAGTTTAAATTGAGCAAAACTTCACAATATTGCAATGACAAACATAGCTTGATACTAAGATGAACCAAGTGCGTCAAACTCAGAGTCACTGTCAAATGAGGTAGTTCAATAATACAGCAGCAAAAATGTGATTGATGCCGCTGCCCTTGGTGGCTAGGAGGGGGATGATAAGCCTGATGACTTCTGCACTTCAAAGCTAACTAATTTAAATATAAAATTACGCAGAATGATTATTTGATAAAAAATAAATAAGTGTTGGATGGCATTGGTTAAATACTCTGTGGTTAATGTTTAAGGTGACAGCCACATTAAGGGCAAACACATCCGGCCATTATACAAACATGGAGCAGCAAACATGGTGAAAGGGTAGATGACAGAGAGAGAGAGAGAGAGAGAGAGAGAGAGAGAGAGAGAGAGAGAGAGAGAGAGAGAGAGAGAGAGAGAAAGATATTGGGCAAAGAGAAAGAGAGGGAAAGAGAGACACACATACACACAGATGGAGATGTAGGGAAAGCATAAACATGATAAACACTAATTAGCTAGTCTAATTGAAGTGCACTCTTAAGTAATTACTAGGCAAAGGAAGTAATATTGGCATTAATAAATAATTCTGACAGCATGGGGAGTCACTACAGGAGGAACCCCCCCGCCCCCTAACAAACACACACACACACAGACACACACGCACACACACTTTTTCTAGACCTGCTGAAGTTGGTCTCACTACTATGTTTATCTGTCACTCACTGATGCTACATGCAAAATCATAGTTTTAAATAACAAAGGAAATAAAGCAAGGGTTAGTTGTTAGTGGTAAGTAGATAGTGACTTGTCACGTCCTGACTCTGCACACGTGATGATGAAAAGTGTTGGTCTCCACGTTTCGCTTGTCGCTCTTGCTATTAATCAGTTTGTATCCCACATATTTTTTGATATAAATATTTGATATAAATAAATAAATAGGCCTACATTATAATGGCTCTTGCTGCTGTGGTTCACAGATGAACAACACATTGTGGGCGTGTGTATAAATCACGGTTAGGTTGATTGGTTATAATGAGTACATTCCTCCACACAATGTCATAATCAAAGCACACAGCACTTGGCTTGGTAACGTACGTTCAGACATTTCAAATGCATTGCACTCCAATGCACTCTGTCTTAGCCGAATAAAATAATTATAACTGGATATGATGCAACGTTTAGTGAACACAGTGGCAATATATACAGTTCTACATATCCAGCCTTAGCAGAGGCAAACAGACCGACAGGCAGGCAAACTGATTACACATCCATCAAGTCAGTCACCATCACTGTCATAGACACGCGTTGGTGTCTGAAATGAGACATCCAGTCGCCGTGGTGATTAGTGTTTCTGTCAACAGGTTTGTTAATAGACAGTAAACAGGAGGAAAACAAACCATGGAACATGCCCAGTAGCGTCCTGTCTAAACCCACATCTTCAGCTACCTAACAAAGAGGGGAAGGAATAAAGGGAGTCTGCAGCAGTGAAGGGAAGCTTCTGTTTGATGCTTCTGGTAGTTTGCGGCCGATAAGGAAATCAAATAATGGCCTGTATCCAAGTCAAATGGAAGGAGTCTCTGTATCTGTCTTTCGATTTTTTTCATCAACCGTTCATCCGATCAACTTCACACTTGGCAGGTGTGTTGCTGAGGTGCCAAAGAATTGCAGTGTTGAGTGCGAGCTATTGAGATCAACGGGACATGTTTATGAGTATTGTGTGTTACAGTTTTTCCACAATTGTTTGAACACATTCATTTGAACATCAGACATAATGTGCTGTGCTGTGTCTGCTGAACTCCAAGCACATTTTCTGCTTTAGACTCAGATGCCCATTCCAAACCACACATTTTTCACAACACTACACACAATTCTCTATATCTTGCACACTCTTTCTAAATTCCCTCGCTTGGTGTTCACACAGAACACACTGCCAATCACGTTTCTAAACTCCAAAGGCTGTTGTGCAATTAGCAATCGGCTATAGAAGGATCACAGATGTTTTGTACAGTATTGCCTATTTTCTGTTATCTCTTTCATTCTCTTATCTATTTCAGGTAGTCTATCAGGAAATGTGTTTACAGTTTTTCACAATTGCTTAAACACATTTCCTGATAGACTACCTCACTTTCCCAAAACCCTAAACACAAATCTCCAAACTCACACACAAAATGCTAAATCCTACACTTCTCTTGCAAAAGCATACTTTGCCCTCAAAACAGTGTTAACTCTTCACTAAATGTTTTTTTCTTTTCAAATGACAAACACATACATCATGCAAGCACCCATTGAACACTGTTGTGCAGAATGGAAAACACTTTAGTATGAATGGAAAACACTATATGAATGCTTCATCAGTATTATGCTGTTGTATGTTCAGTGTTACACTGTCACCTGTTGGATGTAAAATATTACCAAATAATGTTTTTATGTATACTCAAATAGAAAACAACACACAATACTTTACAGTAACAACAAATACTGTATTTGTACCCAAAATGTGCAGTCTACTGTAAATCACAGCAAACAGGATGAAAACGGGATGAAATGAAAGATATAACTGAAAATAGGCAATACTGTAAACAAAACATCTGAATGAATGAATGAATGAATGAATGAACGAATGAATGCATTTTTATTGGTTATAACCAAAGGGTAGGGGCAGAAGCTTCAGCCTATATCAAGCCCCCCCTTCTCACATTTTCAAGAGTAACAAACAAATGTCATACATACAGTGTGTTTGCATATACATGCATACACTTACCTACGTATACATACCCATAAGGGTCAATACTTATATCCAGTACATTTCCACCATAATAATATCCTAAATAATGATGATAACCATAATGAGAATAACGATGTTCATCATCATCACCATTATCAACATTCTCATAGAGTGATACTACTCAATGTCTGTACTTATCTAGTGTCATGTCTTTATTTTCCTTCTATAGCAAATTGCAGATTGCTAATTGCACAACAGCCTTAGGAGTTTAGAAATGTGATTGGCAGTGTGTTCTGTGTGAACACCAAGAGAGGGAATTCAGGAAGAGTGTGCAAGATATAGAGAATTGTGTGTAGTGTTGTGAAAAATGTGTGGTTTGGAATGGGCATCTGAGCCTAAAGCAGATAATGTGCTTGGAGTTCAGCTGAATTGGTTTGGCAGTTGGTACACAAGTTTCAGGTTGTGCACATTGTGTCTGATGTTCCAATTAATGTGTTTAAACAATTGTGAAAAACTGTAAGCAATTGTAAAAAAAAACTAATACCGCCAGAAGTACACACTGTGTAGTATTGTGAGAGGGGACCGCTTTAAACTGATGCATCGCTGGGTACAACTCGCTCGCCGTCTCTCACTTTAGTCAATTCAAGAACAAATGAAGGGAGACCGCAGATGTTGCATTGGTGCAAAGTCTTGTAAGTTTGCCATTTTGTTACTGGAGGTAGACTGGTCCCCAATTAACTAATTAGCCTGGTCCCAAATAGCTAGCTGTTAGCAATGACAGCAGCCAGTTGATTATCTTACGTTGGCTATTAAGTACATAGTTCATCTTATCGAATTGACACTTGGCGGGTGTATTTCTCACTGCAGTGAGAAAGCTGCAAGCAGCGATATCGGAGGCACAGCCATCGGCCTGTTAGGAACAGGCCTGTTTTGAACGGGCTCTGAATTAGTATCCTTCAAGCAGATCAGTACAGTAACAATGTGGGGGACTGGCCACATTCAGTTGAACGCAGATTTCATCTTTTCTAATTGAACACATCAAGGTTTTCTCTGTTTAATGATGACTTGATTGTCTATGTGGAAAATGGATTTTCTTTTTTTTTGAAAGACTTTTCTTTTCTCTCCTCATTAATGTGCCAGTGCTCCTTTCATCTGCGTGACAAAATTAAATTGCCCAATTTGCATGAGTTGTGTCCTCAATGCTTCCGCAAATAGAACACTGGTCCCTCGACGGATGGTGATTGGTTGGTTGGGGGTGGGTGTGGCCTATCTGTAATTCCTCACCATTAAGGTGTCATACAACAGGCAGGCAAATATTTAGCAAATTTACAATTAAGAAAATAAAATGCTTTCCCTGACATCCATGGTGAAGTAAAACAGAGTTTGAGGACATTTTAAGTAGAGGTAGTGATGTAGTAGAGGTAGTGATGTAGTGATGTAGTTGATGTAGTGATGTAGTAGAGGTAGTGATGTAATAGAGGTAGTAATGTAGTAGAGGTAGTAATGTAGTAGAGGTAGTGATGTAGTAGAGGTAGTGATGTAGTAGAGGTAGTGATGTAGTAGTGGTAGTGATGTAGTGATGTAGTAGAGGTAGTGATGTAGTAGAGGTAGTGATGTAGTGATGTAGTAGAGGTAGTGATGTAGTAGTAGTAGTGATATAGTAGTGGTAGTGATGTAGTGATGTAGTTGATGTAGTGATGTAGTAGAGGTAGTGATGTAGTAGAGGTAGTGATGTAGTGATGTAGTAGAAGTAGTGATGTAGTAGAGGTAGTGATGTAGTAGAGGTAGTGATGTAGTGATGTAGTAGATGTAGTGATGTAGTAGAGGTAGTGATGTAGTAGTGGTAGTGATGTAGTGATGTAGTAGAGGTAGTGATGTAGTAGAAGTAGTGATGTAGTAGAGGTAGTGATGTAGAGAGGTAGTGATGTAGTAGAGGTAGTGATGTAGTAGAATTAGTGATGTAGTAGAGGTAGTGATGTAGTGATGTAGTAGAGGTAGTGATGTAGTGATGTAGTAGAGGTAGTGATGTAGTAGTAGTGATATAGTAGTGGTAGTGATGTAGTTAATGTAGTGATGTAGTAGAGGTAGTGATGTAGTAGAGGTAGTGATGTAGTGATGTAGTAGAAGTAGTGATGTAGTAGAGGTAGTGATGTAGTAGAGGTAGTGATGTAGTGATGTAGTAGAAGTAGTGATGTAGTAGAGGTAGTGATGTAGTGATGTAGTAGAGGTAGTGATGTAGTAGTGGTAGTGATGTAGTGATGTAGTAGAGGTAGTAGAGGTAGTGATGTAGTGATGTAGTGCCAAAAGGGGAAAGAAATGAGGAGCCTAAAACTAGTATGGATAATGACTATGTCTCTATGTGCACTTTAAGGGAGCTACTCGACCAGCAAAAGCTCTTTTACAAGGATATGCTGGATCTCCAGGAAAAGAACTTTAAAACCTTCCTCACGGTTGTCATGGATTCAACCAACAAACGAATAGATGATCTTGTAAAAGATGTCTTGGAATACAAACACAGTATGGAGTACTCTCAGTCAGAAGTGGAGGACCTAAAGAGTGCTCACACAGCCAATCTGAGCGCTTCTAAATCCATCAATTTAAACTTTGATGAATTTCAAAAATCTTTAGAAGCCCTCACTTCCAAAATGGATTACATTGAAAACCAGACAAGGAGGAATAACATCCTCATCGATGGCATCAAAGATGAGAAATCTGAAACCTGGCATGACACTGAAGTTAAAGCCAAGAAATTCCTTGCTGATCACTTTAAGATGGATCCGAAACTAATTGAAGTGGAAAGAGCGCACCGAAATGGCACCTTCCAACTAGATGGCAGACCCAGGACCATGACTGTCAAACTCCTTCGATTCAAGGACAAAGAAGAAATTATTAAAGGGGCCAAGTGTCTGAAGGGCACAAAGTTCTTTATTAATGAGGACTTCTCTGAGAGGGTGCGCTCCAAAAGGAAGGAGTTAATGCCAAGGCTTAAGGAGGAACGAATGAAAGGTAACATTGCTTATCTAAAGTATGACCAGCTGATTGTTCACGCTCCCTCATCCAAGCCCACCACAAGTAAATCAACACCTAGGTAATGCTTATGCATGAGTCTTCTATAGACAAATTGGTTCATAACCTAGCAGCTTAAAGTGCTACTTGTTTTGTTTTTTTTTCTTTTCTCGTTTGTCATATTATGAATGAGTTTTTAACTGATGTTGACTTAAAGGACTTTTGTGCTGAGCATGTTTTCAACCCTTTTGAGTTAAACGGAACTGATGGTTATACTGACTCTGCTGATCCAGACTCAAATTGTCTTAAATTTACCAGCAATTTGTCTACCATTTGTGAATATTATAATGTTCAACAATTTAAAAATTTACATGAGGGTTTCTCTAATTCATCTTTTTCTACTTGTCATTTGAATGCTCGTAGTCTTCCAAAAAATTATGATGACTTTACTAATTATTTATCTTCTCTCAATCATGAATTTTCTATTATCGCCCTGTCAGAAACTTGGCTGACAGATTCAACAGAAATGTTATATGATATACCTTTATATAAGGCAGTTCACTGTTGTAGACCACGGAGAACTGGGGGTGGTGTGTCAATTTATGTTCATACCAGCCTACAATTCTGTGTTAGAGAAGATCTGGCCCATGAATTGAAAAACATTGATGTTGAAGCCCTGTTTATAGAAATTACCTCTTGTTCATTTTTTAGTGGCAGAAATGTTATCATTGGATGTGTTTACAGGCCCCCTGATACAGACTCTGTAAGTTTTAATGATACGCTTGGGTCAATATTAGAAATGATAAATACGGAAAGGAAACTATGTTTTCTACTGGGGGACTTTAACCTTGATTTATTCAAATGTGAAACTCAGGCTCGGACTTCAGACTTTCTTAATATTTTGTTTTCCTGTTCTTTTTATCCTCTTATTAACAAGCCAACAAGAGTGACAAAATCATCTGCCACCCTAATTGACAATATCTTTACTAACTCTGTGAATAATACAACTAAATCAGGCATCCTTTTCACTGATATCTCAGATCATTTTCCTATTTTTCATTTCTCTATCTCTGACAAGACTGGCCCTGTTGGTTCCGGTAATGTACGTCGATTATTTAATCGGCAAAATACCGAACGGTTCAAAAAGTTGATTGATGACATTTCATGGGATAATGTTTACAAACATACAGATGCTGAGTCTGCTTATCAGACTTTTGTGACAACCTTTAATTCTGCATTTCATTTATGCTTTCCACTGGTACAATTAAAAAAGAACCTTGCTGTACTGAATAAAAAACCCTGGTATACGTCCGGCCTCCACAAATCCTCAACAACCAAAAATAAGTTATATAAGAGGTTTCTTACCAATCCTACACCTCTGAATTCAAAAAAGTACAAAACATATAGAAACAAATATAATCATTTAATTCGAATAGCCAAAAAAATATATTTCAGTAACAAACTCAAAGAATATTCCACCGATATCAGGTCTACTTGGAAGGTTATCAATCAACTTATGAATAAACAAAAGTCTTCTGTTTCTCATCCTTCAGAGTTCAATGAAGGTGGTGTAACATTTACTGATCCTTATGTAATTTCTTGTGAATTTAATAATTTCTTTGCACAAGTGGGTTCCTCTTTGTCAAAGAACATTAAACCTTCTAACAGAAATCCATTGGATTACATAAAGGGTAACTTCCCCCCTCTTTTACAGTTTGAAAATACAGACATAGCAGAGGTGATGGAAATCATTGGCAGACTGAAAACATCTGCTCCGGGCCATGACGATATCTGTGCTTCATTGATTAAATCTGTGTCTTCATTTATTGTTGAACCATTAACATATATTTTCAACCTATCGTTGCAGACGGGATGTGTGCCTAAAGATCTAAAAATTGCTAAAGTTATCCCACTTCATAAAACTGGGGATACAAGATCATTTAATAACTATCGACCAATTTCTATTTTACCATGTTTTTCAAAAATTTTAGAAAAACTGGTACAAAAAAGAATCTTATCTCATTTAAATAAACACAGCATTTTACACGAGCACCAATATGGTTTCCGGGAAAATCATTCTACAGATATGGCCCTCTTACAGCTGGTTGAAAAAATCTATACAGCCATAAATAACAATAAATATGCTTTGGGTATTTTTTTAGATTTATCGAAAGCCTTTGATTCTGTTGACCACACTATTTTACTTTCTAAGTTACATCGTTATGGTTTTCATGATATTTCATATATTTGGCTTGTTAATTATGTTTCAAACCGAGAACAGTTTGTTTATGTCAATGGTTGTACTTCTTCCAGAGCCCAGTTAACATATGGTGTCCCCCAGGGTTCCATTCTTGGTCCGTTATTGTTCCTTGTTTACATTAATGACCTTGCAACTGTTTCTTCCACGATGCTACCAATACTTTTTGCTGATGATACTAATCTGATTTTGACTCACAGTCACTTTGATTCTTTAATTAGTGAAGCCAATTCTGGCATTATTACATTTTCTGAATGGTTCCAGATAAATAAGTTGACATTAAATGTAAAAAAAACTAATTTTATTATATTTACGGGAAAAAATAAAAAATATTGTAAATCCAGCGCTAAAATCACTATTGGGGATAATGATATAATCCAGGTTTCCTCCACCAAATTTTTAGGGGTATTAATTGATGAGAGGTTGTCATGGTCCGAACATATTAAACTTGTTAATAATAAAGTGTTGAAATCCATTGGTATCATCAGAAAAATTCGTGATTTCATATCTCAGGAAGTTTTAAATATACTGTATTATAGCTTAATTCATCCACATCTCAGTTACGGTAATATCGTTTGGGCTAGCACTTATCCTTCTAATTTACAGAAATTATTAATCGCGCAAAAGAAATTTGTTAGATTAGCCACCTTCTCTAATTATTTGTCTCCATCTGCCCCTCTGTTTAAGAATCTTCAGATAATGTCAGTCTACGATATTAATATACTTCAATCATGTGTATTTACTTATAAATATATTCAACTTTCCCACTTGCTGCCCAAATCCTTTCATGAATTCTTTACAGTTAACTCTCAGGTCCATTCTTATAACACCAGACAGACTGATAAACTTCATCCCCCTTTTTGCCGCACTACTCATACTCAGTTTTCTTTTGCTCACAGAGGCTCCATACTTTGGAATTCCCATCTTCATGTTGTTAAATTATCTTCATCCCTCAATACTTTTAAGTTAAGACTGAAAGCTTACCTGTTAAATCAAAGTTCCTAATAGTTTCTTTTCCAGTATATTTGTCATTGGATCATTATCTCTTTACATGCTTATACACTCAGTTAAATACAATCATTTTATATTTATACATACCCATGTTTTTATTTCTGACTTCTTTGAGTGTCTGCTATAAAATGGCACTTGTATTGCTTCCTTTTTTGTTGTTATTTGTTGTTGCTTTCTCCTATTGTTGTTGTTGTTGATTTATCCTTTGAATGTGTATATTTCTTGGGGAGGTGCTTCTTATAAGCCCATGTAGGGTTTTTTAACCTCTCCTGCACTTACTATTCTTCTTTAATTTCTGTTTTTCGTAATTGTCGTTTTTTTATGGTGCAAATAAATAAATACAAATACAAATACAAATGTAGTTGATGTAGTGATGTAGTAGAGGTAGTGATGTAGTAGAGGTAGTGATGTAGTGATGTAGTAATGTAGTAGAGGTAGTGATGTAGTAGAGGTAGTGATGTAGTAGAGGTAGTGATGTAGTGATGTAGTAGAAGTAGTGATGTAGTAGAGGTAGTGATGTAGTGATGTAGTAGAGGTAGTGATGTAGTAGTGGTAGTGATGTAGTGATGTAGTAGAGGTAGTGATGTAGTAGAGGTAGTTATGTGGTAGAGGTAGTGATGTAGTAGTGGTAGTGATGTAGTGATGTAGTAGAGGTAGTGATGTAGTAGAGGTAGTGATGTAGTGATGTAGTAGAGGTAGTGATAGTGATGTAGTAGAGGCAGTGATGTAGTAGAGGTAGTGATGTCGTAGATGTAGTGATGTAGTGATGAAGTGATGTAGTGATGAAGTGATGTAGTCAGGGTTTGAATTATCTTTTCATCTTTAAGGGGGTCTCTATCTCATAAATAAAATAAATTTAAAAAGTTGGCGCACCGTGCACATAGCCTTACGATGCACAAAAGCGCAGGTATTCGTAACCTCTTCTTTAAGTTCTACCTTAACAGTTTGCGTGTTTCCCGAAACGTTCTTTGCTACGAATCTCTTTCGTACGTCGTTCGTTGATAAGGTTGGTCTGAAGTGCTCGTAGAACCTTCCTAGCTCTACCGTAGTGATGTTTCAGCTCCTGACACTAGTCTCTGCCACTGTACAGTAACATTTAGAAATCCCTGTTGCGCATGTTCATTCCAAGTTCGCATCCGTAGCCAATTGGGGCAAAATGAAACGTTATGTTTGAATTATGGATATTGTCTCGGCTGTTCTTTATTTTGGGCTGTGAGTAAAGCAGGCAAGGTCAGCTCGACTCGCTTCCAATCATTTCAAAAACTTGTAACTTCGAAAAATGATTGTATTTATTTTACAATTCAAAAATGAACAAAACAGTCTTCTAAATTAAGGAAATGATACTGGGAAACGAATAAACCATTATAAGCAACGAGTGAACTTAATAAGCGATTGAAATACTTTTTTCATCCACCGCCTCTTTCCCTTGACATTTATTTTTCACCTGACATATGCAACAGATGTAATTAAGGCAACCTGGTCTCACAGGAATCCGTGAAATGACCACGGGTGCTTAACTCAAAAAACCCTATCACTTAAATATCTGTGATATGGCCATGGTTTGATCCAATGCAAATTAATGACATATTCCGTGGCACACATACAGATCCCCGTTTCAACAAGTCAACCTGGTCTCACAGGGATCCGTGAAATGAGTTGGTCTACGTCCCGTATAGTAGCCTATAGTTTAATTGAACGTCTTTAATGGTAAGAGACTGCACGGGGATGGATAATGAGCATTGTTTAAGATTAAATTACAATGCCACATATAGCAGACACCTTCAGATATGAGAGACCCCCTCAGATTTTTCACTTTGTTGCCTTTATGGGAGCCAGTCCTCCTTTATGGGAGCTTGGCTCCCTCTGGCTCCCATGTAATTCGAACACTGGATGTAGTGATGTAGTAGCTGAGTGATGTAGTAGATGGTAGATAAGGTAAGGTATATGATATGGTAAGTGATGGTAAGGCCAGGTATGGTAAGGTTAGGTATGGTAGTTTATGGTAAGGTGAAGTAGATAATGGATGCATGATATGGTAACCTACGATATGATATGGTTAAGGAGAGGTTAGGTAAGGTGTAGTAGCTAAGGTAAGGTCTGATATTGTAAGAAGTAGTGGGGTACTAAGTGGGTAAGGTATGATATGATATGATATGGTATGGTGTGTTAGGTAAAGTAAGGTATGATACGTATAGTAACCTATGGTAAGATTAAGTAAGGTAAGATACGGTATGATATGGTAAGGTGTAGTAGGTAAATGATTTGATATTTAGGTTAGGGATCAAACTGAGCACATACAAGCACAAATCCTTCCTTTGCCCCAGAATAGGCAGTGCCTTATGAAAGTAACTCAGGATGTTTCTTATATGAACACTAAATTACTATGAAAATGAGAAAGCGAGAAAGGGCAGAGAGTACAAATTAAGCTGTCAGTCTGATGTTAAAGAAGCGCTGCACTGACGTGGAACGGAGCCAGTAATGTCAGAGCCTGAAACCTGGGTCACACCATGGACATGAAATACATAAACAATGACCCATGCTAATGTGATGATGAGAAGTTCTGTTATGTGTGTTTTCCTCGCTCCATAATGAGAATGCTAATCGAAAGAGTATTACTTTTAGCAGCTTAAAATCACTGAGAAAGGAATGTGAAACAGGAACCAAGTTTCTTTCCCTTGGGAGATCCGCGGTTTGGAACTGTTTTAGGATGCATATTTCTAAATATATTACAGATGCAATTTATCGTGAGGTATCTTTTCATTGACAAGTTAGGAGAAAGCCTGCAACGGAAGAATAGAGACAAATAATGGATTTTGATGTTTTTCATATCATCTTTCTTTGGTAAATGAAAAGCTATTCAAGGCTCTAAGGAGACATATGTTGCTGTATTATGTCATGGCAATGTACATTTTTATATAGATGTCTATGCTCAATCATGTGAAAAGAGACATAAATGTATAGAAACTAAAGTCACATATCATTTCAGGGTTCAGGGGCCTCAACAGTGTAGAGAAAGCCAAGGTCATGGCACTTGGGAAAGTTTTCAAAGCTTGATGTGAACTCTATCATTGCAGAGACTGGAGTGCTATGACAATCCCTTTCATGCATCAGTCCTGTGATGATAGTGACCCCCGGTGAGGTGACATCGCTTTACAGCAGCATTGTTTTATTATGCAAAAGTTAGGATTCTCTTCATTTGAATAAAATAAATCCTAATTTCCCAGAATATGCAATGTCTCTTCTGGATTAGTAAAATGTCTACTCAAAAACCGTGACAAAATTCAAATATTGCCTCTTTAAAAAAACAAGAAATAAAAACATACCAAAAGTCAAAAGTTTGTAAGTTTGATACATACAAGCATTGTACTCATTCCTTTATTTTTCAAATATTATCGCAAATTGTTTACGAATAACACATTTCACGAGGCAAGCAAGCAGTGAAGGGATTTGTGGTATTTATTTAAGTATTGAAAATGTCTCTCCTCCCAATGTGGGAGCAAATCACTGCACACATTATAATTGTACTGAAATTAAAAAGTAATTTCACAGATATGTTCCTCGCTTAACAATAGAACGCTATTTAGGACACAGCGATGAATCATTGATAAGCAGAAGTATGACAGTCACAGAAGACTGAGATAAAAATAGCCGTGCTTGGCGTGTTTCTCTGTGTTAAAGAGTAATACATGGTTCACTATATTTTCTTACTTTAATGAGTATAACCTCAGCAAACTTCTTCATCAACCTGAATTAAAACCAGGCGAAGCATAAACCTAAAGCAACAGTGTGTTGTTGTCAGGAGGTACGGCAGACTTATACCCATCAATGGGTTTTGCAATTATAGCTGAAGAATGGGTAATTTTTTCTACAACAAGCTTGAGAGGGACAATAATGAAGGACTGCAAGATAAAGTTCAATTGAAAGTTGAAGGAATTAATGTTGGAAAAGAGAATCAGTTTTATCTCATCTTCGTCTAAGTTGCTCACCATCCTTTTGTCTGCCCCCCCCCCCCCCCCCCACACTAAATCCGAGATGGGATTATTGATGAGTACGGGAATGCATTGTTAATCAATGAGCTTTATTTCGGAAAGTAAATACACATTTTATCTATGAAAATAACTTTGTTCAATCTACAACAGAGCACAATAAATATTCATCAAAGATGCAGCAAGGAGTTTCCAAGTGATGGATAATGATTAAGTAATTCAACCCTCCATTAAAGCTCATTTCACATTTTAAGTGAAACATGAAAGGCTCTCAATATGTCATTGTCATTTCTTTCTGTTGCTGAGCAATATGAAAGAGCATAAAGTGTCTTTGAAAAGAAGATGTTTTTGGACCAGAAAACATCGGAATCAATTGGAAAATAGGAAAATAATTAAACGAGAATTTAAATGGGCCTAAAGAATTCTCTCAGTTCAGTTATAAAATAATCAATTGTATATTTTAAAATCCAGAAAGCCCCTCAAATATTCATTTGAATGCACACAAACAGGACAAGAATGTGATTCCTCAATGTTTTCTCTGAGCAGAATGTGAAAAATGGTCAAAACATCTACAAAGCAGTATAATGAGGTAAGACGTTTAAAGGAGCCATCTAAAACTCAGTCTGGTGTTCTTGTTCGGCCAACACCCCCCCGCCGACATATAAAACATCCACGAGTCCCCGGGGAAGACTCTGATGGAGAACGGTTGTTTGTGGACCTGAGCGAGTCCAGAACACACAGTTTAATCTAGGACAATGCCCCGTCCCACTCTGACTCATCCAGGGCCCCATGCAGTGCCTGGGATTGAACTCTCCTGGGTGCTGGGGAGGTGCTCTGGGAGGTGCATGGGCCGTGGAGCATGGCAGCAGGGCCCAGGGCCCCCCTGTCACAGACAGGCCTGCAGGTTAATGAAAACATCAAACAGGTCCCTTGGGTGTCTGGATGAATTGAGATCCGCCGGGGGGATCAAGCCACCTGTCCACCCACGCACACACATGCACGCGTAAGGCACGCACACACCTGGACCGAGCTTGGTAAACACTGGTATTTGCAGGTAAACATTGTTTACATCCTCTTGTACAAGATTTTCCACTATACTCTTGACTTCTTTCAAACGGGCACATGGGGCCGTGTCGAAAGTCGGCCAATCAACAAACATATTAATTCACATTCTCTTTGTATGGCTCGCAGACAGAAGATTATTCACAAGGCACTGTGCATGCAAACGTTAATACTTCACATTTATCAGCACATTATCCCTAGAATCTCATTTTCTAACACAGTAGTTTAATTTCTCCTCTGCGTTTCCCTAATGTTGCAGTGGGAGAGAATAGCCTGATTCTTATTGTTGTTTCAGTTCTGCTTCACAACTAATGAGGGAAGAAAAGTGAATACAGACATGTTAAGGTACATTAAATGATTTCTTGAAAATGTATTCGCCCACCATTTTGTCAGTGTATAATATGCCTGAAGGTTTCATGAATATATGTTACATGATACATAATGTATTATGTATACATAATGCACAAAGGGCCAATGGCTCAGTGGTTAGTATTTTAGCAGCAGACACATGGATTTGAATCCCATTTTGGCACCTCTTTGTATATCATTTTCTTCACAGTTTGTGTCTATTTTCACCATGTTAAAAGCTTTTATGCCACCTACCCACATGCATGGAGGAGCACATCTGCATGAATGTTCAGATAAATAGCATCAACTGCCTGCCAACTCCTTCGGATATTGGACATAGTCTCATATTGTCCAGCGCCATGTGTATGTCTCATGTGAGGCTAGTGATTTTGAGACGCTTCAAAATTCATGGTATAAAATATCTCGCATAGATACTTTAGACACCCCATTTCTTTAACCTCCACTGTTAAAGAAAATACATAATCAATAAAACAAAAATCAATATCATTTCCATCCAGCCAGGGACAGTACCAGGGGTATATTACGACAAGAGCCGTGAAAATCTCATCCATGTTTCAGGAGCCGAGACGTTAAAGTCGTCCTCTTGTAGTCTCACTGCGGAGACCATTTTTAGCAAAGCCCTCTGAGGTGCTGGGGGTATTAGGGTATCATGGCTGCCTCTAAGTGGTAGTCAATGAACCCAAAACGCCCAGTTCAGGATGGTCAGCTCTGGACGTAGAAAGGGAAGGGGGGGAAGGGAGTCGAGATGAGGAGAAAGAAATCGCTGCCAGAAAGATAAATCAGACTGGAGCACCCTTGGCGGACAGCTTGCGCCTTCTTAATTACACCCATTAGCTGTCCAGGCATCTGCCACATGCATCATTGTCTACTGAATGGACTTGGTGGATTGACCAGAATGTGCAAAGCAATTTGGAAAAACATAAGGTGGGAGTGATTGACCGCATGGAGAATAATACTCATTTAAAAGGGAGTGCGATGACTGGCTGTGATCTATGGTCTGAGCATCGGAGCATTGGTTTGGAGTTGAATTAGCGTGGAAACTGCGTTACCAAAACATCTGTTCATTACTCCTGACAGCCTATTAGAATAAATAGGGAGAACAATAACGTGTTTTTGTCGTAATAAATATTGATACTCTACCACTAAATTCCACTGAGAAGGATGATGGAAGCAATAGCAGTGATGCAACATTAATCAGTATCTGCAAAATGCCAACACTTAAAGGTTTTATAATCCATTAAATTAATTTGAATCTGTGCCTGTAAAGTCATAGAACAGTATAGACTATTGTCTATACAAATAGTCTATGTAAACCATTTCATTATGTACTCAAAAAAGACTCTAAACTGTGACCAATAAGTGATGGCTGACAGTGGTTATAAATCAATCAATTAGCTTATTGCAATAAGGATAACCTCTTCCTCGTTCTTATTCATCTCTTGATTGGACAGCCCCCGAAACCCCTCGTGAAATGTCATCAAGAGAACGTTTAATGCTTGACATCTCTCTTACCAGTCAATGATCCACTCAGAAAGAGCAATCAATACAAACACAGAAGCTCTTTGCTATAGTGCAATGTCACTTCAACATTTAAGTCAAACATTAAAGCAGGGCCTGCCGGGATACATGGTAAATATAGAGGAGTCAAACATTTAAGAAGGGCCTGCAAGGAAAGAGATGTGACAAATGGGAAACATGTTTAAAGTATCAAGCACTATATTTGCATTCTATGGCTTTTATTCAAATCCAAGTGAGTTTTAAACAAATAAGACATGCAATCAATATTGCTGCAACTACAAATGGAAACACTTAACAACCACGTTTCCGAAAGCTCCCCGGGAGTGTAGTAATCAGGGCAGGCTATGATTGTTTTTAGTTTAGTTTTGCATCAAGTGTTCATGAGTCAGTGCAAATGAAACATCACAACAACAGTGCTGAAGCAAACTCAATAGGTACATTCAGGTCATGGTCAGGTTAAGGGAAGACACAGGCAGGCGGAGCTATTCAAATATTGGCAATGGTATAACCTGTTGAACTATATCCAATACCTTTTTGATTCATACCCATTATGTGTTGGTTTATTCATGTTCTTGGCTCAAATGGTTGTTTGAAGGGTCTTTGTTGCCATTGCCGCCAAATATAATACCATTTGAATATTCATCAGGTTCAGCAGGTTCACTTAATCCAATCCTTAAAATAAAAGTTTTTGGGACTGCTCTAGTTTGTAACTTGGTTATCTTGTCCTTCTTGTCCATAGCATACTTCTCCAGTTCACTTTAATAACATTCACCACGGTGAGAACGCTTCTGGTGGTGAAAAGCAAGTAGACAAGTAGGACCCCCCCCCCCAGCTATAAAAATAAAGCATCTCCAGGCTCTCAGCTGGGGCCTGCCAGGGACAGAGTGAGACTCTTTAATCACCAAGGTGACTTCTGATGCTGCTATGCAGAACGCTATGGTGAGATAAGAGGTGCCCTTACAGCCAGATAACTCCACACAACACACTTGGTAAGCACTGCAGCTCTGCCCTGTCTAGACTTGATGCCCTGATATATGTGTTTCACATTACCTGGATAGTAATCGAGGAGAGTATAGTAATTAGGAGGATCAGTTCGTAGTCCTATGAAGTTATTCTTAGCATTTCTGTTTTTGGTAAACTTAGGAACTGGGAGAGAGAGAGAAAGGGTGAAATGAAAATGTGCGCTCAAGGTTGGTTATTCTATGTGAAGTAACGGGCTTCTGCGCTGTGTATTTGCTTGACATTTTACTATTATATATACGTATATAACTTTGTTTCCCAATCAAATTAAATAAATGAATTAGTTGAATTATCAATAAATTAAAGGACTGGTATATTTCTGAGGCCTACTCTGATTGTTAACTGCAACTTTAGCTTTTCTTGACCTCAATAATAAATCGATTTACAGGATGAATGCTGTTTTTTAGAAGAAACACAACATGAATGAGAGGGAATGCCTGTGAAGGTTGTCATTTACAGCTTAATTAGCTTTATATTTACCATCAACAAAACAACAACACAAATATTAATAATGCAAATAATTTTTTGTGTTTATGTCTTATCACCCGGCAGTATGAAGTAGCTGAAAGAAAGAAGGATAATTAATTGGCACAAGACGTTGGTTTATTCCTTTTGTAAATATTGAAGGATTTCCAAATTAGTCACTATAGGCAGCTAATGAAACATGGCCGCTGATTAAGTCTTAATAAATATTAATACATCGTCTGAAATAATAATAAAAAAACGTCCTTGAGAGCAACCTGTGAGCCACTGCATTTTGAACTTTTCCCATCCATCCAAAAATGCAAACTCCATGCTTAGACGATGCTGGGTGAGGGAAAATACCTGCCATAATGTTTTGAATTTTAAAAGCTATGGAATTTTGTATATCTAAATGTATGCAACACCATTGAATTCATAACAATTAAATACTATACTTTGAAAACAAGTGCATCTGAATTTATTTGTTTTGAATTCACCTTTTTTAAATTCAAATATTGCATTAAAGTTGTACCATTTCGAAAACTAAATTTAAAATATATATTTAATGTAACATTAATCTATTTAATGTTGAACAATTCAGATAGAAAAATTCAAGTTGTAGATATTTGATACACAATATTCATTACTCACTTTCAAGTGTTCAAAATACAGACCAGAAAATTATATAATAAAAATGACAACTGAAGTAGCAGGGACACCAAGGACAGGCCTAAGCAATCGAGACTGAATGTAATTGAATCAAATGCGGCCATCAGAGCGGTTATGTTTTGTTATGAGTAGTCGGTTCGATTACATTCAGTCTTGGTTGCTTTGACCTGTCCTTGGGATGCCCTGCAAATTCTGTTGGATTTTTTTTGTTTGAATATCTGCAACATCTGCAATATTTTGTATCTGAATTAGTGAACATTGACGTTGAAATTGAAATTTAGTTTTTGAAATGGTACAACTTGAAATGTCGTATTTAAATTTTAATTCAGATTTGAATGTCAGATTACCTTGTTTTCAAACTATAATATTGTATTGTTATGGATTCAATGCTGTTTACATTTCGATATACAAAATTCAATGGCTTTTAAAATTCGAAACATTATGGCAGTGATTTGCTTCGATAAGGGAGGGCACAAAAATGTAGGCACAAACTCCCAGAGATGGAATTGAATTGAATGGGTCACCGGTCCCACATCCATGCTCATATACAATATTCTAGGATGCAAAACGAATTTCAACAGTGTTTACTATTTGACTATTTATTCCTTGTAGCCTTGTATCCAGTGGTACGTAAGGATTTCACAAATATTCAACAAACAACAAGAGTCATTAAGGAGCACATTGGGTACCTGAACCCGGTAACTGAACCCGGTATCTGTTCAGGCTGAGAGACTAACGCCTTTACCACGGCCCTGTCACTTCTACTTGCAGCGAATAACCTACAGATTCAAGAGTAGATAGATAAAACCAAATGGTATTCATTGTGGTTTATTGACCATCACAGTCTGGTGTAGTCCAATGTAGTCAAGTGAGATCAGATGAGGTCAGGTGAGGTCAGGTGTAGTCAGTTGAGGTCAGGTGTAGTCAGGTGAGGACAGGTGAGGACAGGTGAGGTCTGGTGTAGTCAGTTGAAGTCAGTGATCAAAGCATCCCTTGTAAACACACTAACAAAAGGTGTGCCAAACCACTCAAAAATATAAAACCATATGACCCGGCATCTGTCTTGACCAATCAGCAGTCTTGAATGGGCCTGGATCCAGTGATCTGTCAGAGGGGTGGGGACGACGACGACATGAGACCCTAGAGGAAATGAGACCAACTGGAGTATAGTGAAGCCACAGGTTGTTTTGAGTCACATGTCATAAGGAGTCCTTAGGTCTCCAGGAAACAGAGAAAGTCAACATCAGAGAGCAAAGGAGGGACGCTAACCCCGTTTACCTCACCTGACCTAAACTGACCTGACCTGACCTGACCTGAAGGGTTTGAGTCACGAGTACCACTGTAGATTCTGGGGATGCTCACAGTAATGTGACCCTGATGTCTGTAGACATTTTGTAGAAAGGAATATCTCATGGTCATGGAGCTAATGAGCCATGACAGTGTTGAATGTGGAATTACAAAAGAACCAGCCCGGTAAACAAAAATGCTATTTTTAAACTTAAATACATGGCTGTGAATGCATTTAACACTGTGTGCTTTTAGTGCGAATCACAAGTCCCTTGGAAGTAATCTATTTGGTAGATTAGAATAGCTTGTATGTTATATTTGAGTTATCTTTCGGCGACTGACAGCTTAGCAGCATTACATATAACAAGGGAAAATAAATGATGTGGATTGTGACTATTGTTACTCTGCTGTCATTATATTACCAACTGATTTAAAACATTCAATTATAAGAACGTACAAGAGAAGACTTAGATGTATCATGTAACACAGTACACGCATTATGTAACATTGAACATGTATTAATACATGAACAGGTTTTAAAGGGGCAACCTCACTACTCTTCACCACATTGAATAGCTGTGGTTTATGTAGCAAAGCCAAACTTAAGAGCATGGCATGGGGCACCATGCATAGGATTATACATCTGGGTTTATACATCTAACGAGCATAAGGACCATAAGTTAGCAATGCTTAAATGTTTACTCATCTGGTCGTATGGTATGCCTGATAAGATATTATGGTGTCTAACAGATTGCATATTGATAGCTGGATCTAAATTTCAAAGGTTTATGTCCCTTCCAAGGTGTGTGTCTCTGATGCTGGTAGAACATCAGAGTGAATGATGACTACATTATGATGATAGTGAAGTTGTCTTCTGAAATGTTTTAGCTTCAGTGGCCACTAATTATAGCCGACAGTGGTTATGATAATATATGAAACACAACCTGCAGGGACACATTTGTCTCTCCTGCTGCCATGCACACACACACACACACACACACACACACACACACACACACACACACACACACACACACACACACACACACACACACACACACACACACACACACACACACACACACAGCAGCTAGACATGGTCTCTTAAAGGCTGTGTTAATAAGAGATTCAGCAGCTAAACATGGTCTCTTAAAAGCTGTATTAATAGGAGCATTTGCAGCTAGACATGGTCTCTTAAAGGCTGTGTTAATAGGAGATTCAGCAGCTAAACATGGTCTCTTAAAGGCTGTGTTAATAAGAGATTCAGCAGCTAAACATGGTCTCTTAAAAGCTGTATTAATAGGAGAATTTGCAGCTAGACATGGTCTATTAAAGGCTGTGTTAATAGGAGATTCAGCAGCTAAACATGGTCTCTTAAAGGCTGTGTTAATAAGAGATTCAGCAGCTAAACATGGTCTCTTAAAAGCTGTATTAATAGGAGAATTTGCAGCTAGACATGGTCTATTAAAGGCTGTGTTAATAGGAGATTCAGCAGCTAAACATGGTGTGTTGCTCAGCTGCGCTGTATACCCCACCAACGTCCCCCTCGGTTTTGTCTGGTTAATAATGGATGTGAACTGTGCTTAATGTGGTGAATAATTAACATCCCATGGCTGTGTGTCTGTGAGATGGCAACATATCAAAACAATATTCAGTCACATACAAAATGATGCATTGAGCTGGACTGGAGCAACAACGCTACAGAACACAGTATGATGTTTGTTTCCGGATGGAACTAGATCTCAAATGTCGTGTAAAGGTTGTGTTGTGTATAGTTGTGTTGTGTATGGGATGTGTTGTGTTTAGATTCTGTTGTGTATTGGATGTGTTGTGTATCGGATATGTTTTGAATAGGATGTCTTGTGAATGGAATGTGTTATGTATGAGTTATGTTGTGTATAGGGTAGAGTTGTGTATGGGATGTGTTGTGTATGGAAGGTGTTGTGTTTATTAATTTTGTGTATAGGATGTGTTGTGCATAGGATGTGTTGTGCATAGGATGTGTAGTGTATAGCAGGGGTTCTCAAACTACATGGGGCCGGGGACCCCTCATAGAGCAAAATTCTTTTCAAGGACCCCCTCATAACGGCGACACAAATGTAATCATATAGGCTCTTATCTATTTGTTCTGTTAGATGCTTTTGAACTCTTTTATGCTTCAAACATTCAGTGCCAAAAGCCGTTGATATAACAGCAGTGTTTCCTCTATGTGCATTCAGCAGCGGCACACCGCCGCTGCTGGATTGTCAGCGCCACTGCAAAAAAAAATTTATTAAAAAAAATCATCAATTTTTTTCTAAGGCTTATGATAAATATCAAAGAAATAGCTGAAAATGAACATAAAAGATGAACTTAGTTTCTGCCAAGTTCAAGGCACATTTGCACAATGATCTGGTCTCAGCAGATACCTTGACTCTGTTGGTTGTTATTGTCATATTTGGAAGCTCAATCTGTAAATTTTTCCCAAAAAAATCTCACCAGAAGTAACCATTTAAAGGGTTATTTTTCAAATTTTTCTTCCGGGGGGACATGCCCCCGGACCCCCCTAGCGTTGCTAGGTTACCAATTTACAGCACCACTGCTACAAAAAAATTGTGCGTGCACCACCCAGGTACAACAAAACCCGGTAACACTTTATAATAACTATCCGTTATAACTAGTTAATAGATCATAAGTAAACTGTTAATTAATGAGTTATTAATGACTTGTTAAGTGTTTGTTAACAGTGTTTGTTAAGGATTTATAATGATGCCTTGTAGATAGTTAATAGATCATTAATAAACTGTTAGTTAATGAGTTATAAATGACTTGTTAACTGTATGTTAATGATTTATAACTATACCTTATAAATTAGTAATAGAGCATGAACAAGCTATTAGTAAATTACTTACTAATGACTTGTTAAGTATCAGTTAATAGTTTATATATGTTATTGGGACGTTATTCTAAAGTTGCAACTATTCCTCATTTATTAACTGTTAGTAAATGAGGAATAGTTGCAACTTTAGAATAACGTCCCAATAACATACATAAGCTAATAACTAATACTTAACTAATATATTAACTCACACTTTACAGATCAGTTGTTAATAGTTTGTTAACCATCTACTAATACCAGTGAAACTTTGTAGAACAGCAAATGGGTGGAACAAGTTCAAGGTACAGAAATTTGATGTGATGTTTAAAATATCAAATTTTTTACCTCAACCTTGTTCCACCCATAGGCTTTTCTGTGTACTGTATTTTACCAAAGAAACACCACAGATGAAATGTTGAACATTGTGTTTAATGTATAGAAACACACATACTGAGCCATCACATGACAGAACAGCAGTATACAACAGTATACAAACCCATGAGGTTTGTGCACTTTTTGTGCAGGACATGAAAACAAAATAAATCAAAATCAAGCCATTGGCATTATTGATATGAACATGTCTTAGCACAACTTGGACCCTCTATACTTAGTGAACCAGACCCGAGCTACAACCGAACTGCTCTAGGGCACCATCCCACAATGACACAACACCTAAGCTTTCTTCTTCTTCTTCTTTTTCTGTTTTCATGTCCTGCACAAAAAGTGCACAAACCTCATGGGTTTGTATACTGTTGTATACTGTTGTATACTGCTGTCTGCCATGTGATGGCTCAGTATGTGTGTTTCTATACATTAAACACAATGTTCAACATTTCATCTGTGGTGTTTCTTTGGTAAAATACAGTACACAGAAAAGCCTATGGGTGGAACAAGGTTGAGGTACAAAAATTTGATATTTTAAATATCACATCAAATTTCTGTACCTTGAACTTGTTCTACCCATTTGCTGTTCTACAAAGTTGCACTGGTATTAGTAGATGGTTAACACACTATCAACAACTGATCTGTAAAGTGTGAGTTAATATATTAGTTAAGTATTAGTTATTAGCTTATGTATATTATTGGGACGTTATTCTAAAGTTGCAACTATTCCTCATTTACTAACAGTTAATAAATGAGGAATAGTTGCAACTTTAGAATAACGTCCCAATAACATATATAAAAACAAGTCATTAGTAAGTAATTTACTAATAACTTGTTCATGATCTATTACTAATTTATAAGGTATAGTTATAAATCATTAACATACAGTTAACAAGTCATTTATAACTCATTAACTAACAGTTTATTAATGATCTATTAACTATCTACAAGGCAGCATTATAAATCCTTAACAAACACTGTTAACAAACACTTAACAAGTCATTAATAACTCATTAATTAACAGTTTACTTATGATCTATTAACTAGTTATAACGGATAGTTATTATAAAGTGTTACCCAAAACCCTTCCCCCCCGCTGCTGAAAAAAATCCTAGAGGAAACTGAACAGACAATATAACATTGCACAAATAAAATACTCAATGCATTGAGAGGTGCACGGATTGCACGGATGCAGTAACAGGCAATACACAGAGAGAATCAAACCTTTTGAGAAATAGTTCATGTATTACGGAAATATAGGTATAACCATTTTCAGTGGTTTTGTGTGTGTGTGTGTGTGTGTGTGTGTGTGTGTGTGTGTGTGTGTGTGTGTGTGTGTGTGTGTGTGTGTGAGTGAGTGAGAGAGGCAAGTAGAATTAACTGTAGCAACACAGTGGAACACAATATAACTAATGCAACATCATCTTTTTGATCAGGCGCGATTCTAGGTTTCTTAAACATCCGGGGCTCAGTGGGACGATCGCGGGCGGACGAGATCTTTGACGGGGGGGGGGGGGGGGGGGGGGAATCGCGGGCGGACGGGATTGTTGACGGGGGGGGTGACGCCTAGTGATGCCACTGTTTTTGACTAACCAAATCAAGTAGTGTTAACAGACAGATAAAAAAGATAAAAAAGCACTGAAAAAAAACCAACACATATTTTGTAGCAAACTCTTCATGGACCCCCTGGCAGTGCGCCGTGGACCTCCGGGGGTCTGGGGACCCCACTTTGAGAACCACTGGTGTATAGGTTGTGTTGTGTATAGGATGTGTTTTGTATAGGATGTGTAGGATGAAGAAATTGTCCTACACAGAACCTTAGATGTGTGCTGCTAAGCTAAGACCACATATAGTAAAGCCTTTGATTAAGATAGGTGTCACGCCCATTGACAAGGTGCTTCATGGGAAAAGCAGTGGAGGAGCCACAGGACTAGACAGATGACGAGCCTTACCTGCTGGGATGAGAACTGGGTTTCAGCGATAGATTTACAAGAAGAACGCCGTCATCTAGTCACTGAGGATCCCGCGCTGCGACGTCCGAATTCCTGACAGCCCAGTGAAGACATCTGGACTGCCTGTCAATTTAGACAAATTAATTAGATTTTATTTCATTCTGGCTGCTCGTCAAATGAACAGGAGCATCAAAATAACAGTTGGTTGAGCTACGATACTTGGACTCAGAATCAACCCTCTCATTATTTTCATAGTTAGCTGTATAGTAAAGGAGACATGGAAATGGATGGTTCCAGACAGGCCTACAAAGAGACATACTGTTTGTTTGCCCAGTTGAAAGTGAAGTACCTACTGTTTACAGACTCATAAACCACTTCTGATATAACTTAATTCTGCCACCAGCAGGAGTTTAACCAGGCCTATAGCATTAAATACCATAAAATGCCAGTCGCTGAATCCACTTAGGCGGATATTATATTATGTTATATTTATAGTATGAGCAGTCTAAACTGTAGCCTGTGCTAGTAGGCTAAAATACTGATATAGTGTCACAGCACAGTGTGGTAGGTGTAAGCAAACTTTAATGATATTAGTCAAAAGACAAGAAATACAATGATATATATATATATATATATATATATATATATACATGAATAGATGATAAGGATATATGATATCATATATGGATATATGATAATCCATAAGATAAACAATACAATAAACACTAAAAGTGGGTAGAAAAAGTAAGAAGTATTTCAAATTAAGACAAATTAAGATTCCATTCAATCTCGGAGCTGACCAGTGGCATACTTTTGACCCAAAGCTTTTATTTTGAAATGGTGATAAGGACCCAAATTACCTGTCCTAGCGTTTCACTGAAACTGAGAATCCTTACATTGAGGAAGTCCATTTGCTTTTAAAATATAAATCCCTAATCCATTGTGACCTTTTTATGCTTAAACATCTAAACATATAAACAGGGTGAAAACCTACGTCTCATGTGATTGCTTTTGAAAGTGAGATCATCAATAAACCAGCCGATGTTTATCGGAACGTTTTTCACGGGACAGCAACCAGGCTTTCAAATGTCGCCCTTGTTCCACAAGATTAATTCTAATCAATATTAATTTATGCCAATCAATGCTGCATAATCTCCACACTTGATGGAGTATGGCAAACTAATGAAGTTAATCACAAACAATGTTTGCAGTGTTGACATTTGTGCTGTTACCCCCCTGGGCTACATTATCATGAAAATATAGACAAGGAGAGGAACATGACCGGATTAAGAACAGCTTTGAAATAAAAATAGATAGAGCATGACCTGAACTCTTGTGGGGTTACGTGTGTTAGGTTCTTCTGAGTAAAGAACACATATTTAGAACTCAAATTGTTAGATTATATAATCCTCTCTGGAATATCAATCTGTGGAATAATGGGGAGACCTCAGAGCCTTCGGTCTATTTATTATAAATTGGTGCTCTGTTTGTCTACTACCTGGATATACAAACTCTCCTAAACAGAAGACTTCCCTACAAATGTTTGGACCATCTAATTTCTTGGAGTAACCATTATCAATAATTTGCTCAAGCATGTCTTGCTCTGAAAGTAAGGGAAAGTGATGATTAGCTTCGCAGACTTCTAATTACCTTGCAAGAGGAAATAGAATTCCAATACTTCAACAAGGTTTGTTTTCTCTGTTCTCCCGAGTCTACAACATTTACAAAGGCCACTTAAACCCTATTTATTTAATCAAAGATTGTTTTCCCTCAGAAGGATTAGTACATTTGACATTAGAGATGCTATTTTTTTCCTCGTCAGTGTTCTTAATTTAAGAACAATATAAACACTAAACAAGGCAATGCACATTGGTAGCATCATCATGTTTACAATGCGATCTGCAACATATTGCAGGCCAAGGTAAGTGGGAGCAGCTACCTAACAAGGGGCTGGTGCCGGGCCCCTCCACAGCTTGTCGTTGTTCAGTGTGTCTGGTGGTGGCAGCTGTGTCGTCCATGATGCCATGGACGACTCCCGTCCTCAGCTGCTTTGTCTTCCATTAGACTTGCTCTGATATGTACTATCTGTTTCTTCAGGCTATCATTTATGAACACCATTTTCCCCCCACCACTCTCAAGCCATCATGTTCCCATCATTGAGTCCATGCAGACAAACAAAGCGTGTCTCAGTAACTTACTTAAGCATCTTCTGCAATCTTCTACAGTTGCTTTCACAATGCAGACGAGAGGACATGTGGTGGGATCTGTATTTTTAACCTTAACGGTGCGTCCACAAATGACACGCCAGAAGGGGTTACCAAAAGACAACAAGCTATAGAAGAACACTAGACACTTGACAGACAGGTGTACAGACAGACACACCTAGAGACAGAGAGACAGACGGACAAATACATGACAGATGTCAGACAGATAGATAGATGGACATAGGGGCCAACAGACAGCGACAGACGGACAGCTTTCTTGACAGACGAACACCAAACCATTGTCTCTCATGAATTTCTCGGTTTTAAGGAAGCTTCTATCTCCCCCTGAGTTTCTACTGGACTTGGTTCACATGCTATATGATGAAATGCTTCTTTCAATACTCACCTATCCCTCCTCTCAGTCCATGCAGCAGGATGTGTTGTAGACCCCTCCACAAATGACTCTCTGAGAAAGCAAACCATCTGAAGATATTCTGTGGAAGAACGAAAGGAAAGAGAGGTTTTGGTGTGGATGCAAATGCAATGCAGCTTACTGTCCTTCTCTATATTAGCACGTTATCCATTTAACTGAATTAGATTTGTGGTAAACACATTTTGGCTATAAAGAGTCAGTGCATAAAGGAATTGCAAACTTTGGGAATTTGGCCAATGAATACACAGTGTCCCTGAAATAAAATAAACTCAGCACAAAATGATCCATATATCTTTAGTGTATCAAAGCTGCTGTGATGCATCTGTCATCGTCGGAGCTCCAGTTTCCTTTCTGCCAAGCACTTTCTGTTTGTTAATGTTCCTTGTTGGCTGATGTGATGGATCAACCTGATTATTTTCTCATACAACTGTGCACCGTACCCATGACCACATATGGGCTTTATTAAGTCTGGCTGTGCTTTCCCAGCATGCCACTTGTCACATCGGTTGAGCAGTGAAAGTCGCTGCGTTGGGGCCCATCTGCTGTATGATGCAGTGTTCCCAGAACTAGTAACAGGACAGCTGAGTTATTGGGACTAGGGTATTCATTTTAAAATTGTTCCCGTGGCACTGATACTGGAAGTACATATTATAAGCTCAGAGATTTTACAGTGTACCTCTGAAATGTAGGAACACAAAAAACTACCAAACTTCTCAGTACAGCACACTATTGAAAGTAAACGGACAAGAGATTTTTCATTGAAATATTCAATGGCCCAAAGACTAACAGATAATTGATTATATTGTCACTTTAATTGGGTTAATTGGTTTAATTCAGATTGTGAATCTCTTTCCAAATTTGAATGCAATATTTTGATAATTTAATAGTAAGAGATTCCGTTTGTAGTCTGTTTGTAGTCCTAGTAGTATTGATCAATCACAAGCTTTGGTTGCAATCAGGTAAACATTCTGTGTGGAGAGCAACTATCTCGGAACCCATCAGCTATCGTTTGACTATTTCTGCTCTATTCTTTAGCTTTGATATCTGTTTATAGAGAGATTAGCCAACATCTTGCTTGGCCCTGAAACAAACAATGAAAACAATGATCAGTGCTCGGTAGATAAAGTCATGGCCTGGATATCCGTTATATACGGCTACACCGGAACCCCACAAACATCGCCCATTGTCCCCAGAGACATATTGTCGTCAGGGCATAGTCGATGGTTTCCGAGATTGACCCGTTGACGTAAATTACTTTAAATTCAACTATACTCCGAAGTCCTTACTAGTCTAGAGAGCAAAGAGTCTACCGAGCACACTGGTATAAATTCTGTGAACAACAAACGCCCAAACAATCTCCCGGGAGAACGGGCTTGTAACCCATGTTCGACTTGTTTTATTTTAACAGTTTTTCTTCACAATACAGTATCTCTGATTGTTTCCTTGGGAAACAAAAACAACAAATTGTTCCAGGGACAAATAAAGCGTCATCTGCTTGTTCTTATAATTTACAGCCTACAGAAAGCCGAAGTCCAGTGTAGCCTGCCTATGATAGTATAAAGGCTGTTTGATGCATTGCCTCCGACCGGTGTAATATCCGTAGGTTGATTCCTGCTGCCATGTGCATAGTCTCTGACGGAGGCAATGGGCTGAGGCCCACAGCAGGCGTGGTGTTCGACATGCTTCTACGCATGGGGGACCGTAATGACTCAGGATGGGCCTGAGATGAGATCAGTGGAGTGGGAACGCAGTTTGCTTCCACGTAAGAGAAGGCCGAGGCTCCTCATTTTCCCACAATACAATCTGTAGCTGCAGGAGAGAGATTATTAATTCATCAGCTCCCACAAAATCAATAGTAACCTGCTAGAGGTGTCACTCAGGGCATCCAAGCAATAACCCATAACCCCCAAGATTCAGTGTAAATAAGGAAAGGGGGGGGGTAGACTTTGGTGATATCTACAGAAAAATATCCAGCTGACCAAGACAATCTCACAAGCATTTTCTTTCCTGCAATGGGTTGAAAAAGATGCAAAAGTCATGACATGCCCATTTTCAACAATGCTGAACTGTCCCAACTAAAGCAATGAACCATGGCCAGGTGGAACAGATAGTAGCCCAGCACGAGATACTTGCCAAGTCTTACTGACTTGTACCATCATTGGTTTACAGCTCTCTCACTCTCTCGATTCTCCGTAGCTAACCGCAATCATTTAAATTCTTTGCTTAATTCCATGATTGAGGCCCAGTTTGTAGACACACACAGCACCGGCGCTCCGCACACGCAGAACACGCACTGCGCGTAGGGCACCAAGTGTCTGGGGGGGCACCAAAAAAATCTGTCTCGTAAAAAATCATCATAATAACGCGATATATTTTAAATGAACATGTGTAAAACGTGTTAATAGCAATACAAAAGTAACATTTGCTCAAGAAAAAGATGCGTCTCCTGTGCGGCCCTCTCTCTCTCCCCTTGGTGCCCCCCTCCCCCACATCCCAGTGGTATGTTCGATTAGATCATTCTCAAGTTTGGCAGACACCTGTGTTTGGACATGGCCTCGAAAAGGCATCAAGAGTCGGGGGCGGATAAGAGAAAAAAGAAGAGACCGCGAGATGATGCACGCACGTCGATGGCAGGTAAGACAATGTTTTAAATAAAAATGGCTAATTCTGTAATTTAGTCCTTGTATGAATGTCTATGCTCATGCCAGGTAATGTTAACGTTACCATTAACGTCAACAAACTAACGTTAGCTCCTATATTCTTTTAGCCATCAGAAGTCGTCAGCCAAGTATTAGCCAAGTTTACTTATATAGTCTACTGCATTTCAGGACGTTTATGTGGCGTTTGTTATGTAGCCTACGTTATGACGTTATGCATGTGTACTGTGAACCAATGAGTATGCAATTGTGTACTGTAGTGGAAAAAGTAATGCTACAGATGATACTTAAAGTAATGAGTTGATGAATGGAGAATGGCTCCTGGTAACATGAATTCTGAGAAACCTTTCATCTGCAGGGCAACATCTGCAGGTGAAACTACAATTTTAAAGAAAATAAACAAAATCTTAGTTATGTAGATCCCCTCCCTTCACATTCATAGTTTTCAAATTATGTAGATTTTTTTTTATATTGTAAGCCATCAATCATAATAGTTTTAAATGTTGTCATGCATCAGTGATTTACACATTGGCTTACATAAACCTGTAATTAATATGTAATATTGTTTTTGAATCAAGGTGCAAAACTGTATTTCAGTGTACAATCCCTGAGTATTTTTTCTTGTATTTCTGAATGCAGGGTCAATGCTTAGATATGTGCAAGGAGTTCCTCAAGACCAGGAGAAAGATTTAGATGATCAACCATCCACCAGCAGTTCAAGCACACATCATCAACCACCAATCTCTGCAGACTCTGCAACAGCACCCAGCAACCCACCAACAACCATCAACTACTAGTTCAGGACTTATGTTAATGTTTGCTGCTATTGTTAATGCAAAATTAGTGTAGTCTTTTATCAAGATTTTAATTTCTCTTTATTTGCACATTACATTTTGCAAAACTGTTGAGAAGTTATTTTGGAAATAAAGAGAAACGTACTGACAATTACTGAATTGATGTTTGATTGATGATTTTCGGGGGGGCACCACAATGCATTTGTGCTTAGGGCACCCAAATGGCTAGCGCCGGCCCTGGACACACACACACACACACACACACACACACACACACACACACACACACACACACACACACACACACACACACACACACACTTCAATTAAACTTTCAACAACCAGCTAATATGCTGCTTGCGTTGCTATTTAGCTCCTGCTCATCAGCCTGCGCCATGCTTGTTGATTTCAGGCCTGGCCAAAAAGCTCTCTTTGCTAATGTTTATTTCAGGCCCATACTGCTCTATGCTAATGTGGTCATCATGCAGAGCTGTACAACAGTATACCAAGCAAGTGTTCACTGGATATTGTCCTTCTCATCTACAATGCTGACAGGTGTAGTCTAGCTGCTGAGAGAGTGCTAGCTCACAGTGCTGGCTCCTTATGAGGCCAATCCCACACCATGAGAAGCAATTCACAGAGCAACGTGAGCAGGAAGAAGACCAAAGAAGGAAAAAGCTCATATTTGATTACACTTTTTTTTTTAAAATATATATTTAGTTAACAGCGTTTGCAGAATAAAGAGCCACAATAGAACAAAGCAAGCTATTACACAGCTGTTTCAATCACAGCACGCTTTAACAGCAATCCTCAAATTCGACTTGCTTTGGATCATTGGGGTTATTTGTGAATCTAAATCCTTATAGTCCTTATAATTACTGTGATTAAGTGTTTTGCCATTCAGATGCAAACTACATTCAGAATTTATCAAGAAAAGAAAGAGGGTTTATTGTTTAATCAGATCAATATGGCATTCCGCTTTTGAAAATATTCCTCTGGGAAGAAATAGTCCTAACTCGACTACTGTGGAGGAATTGAGGGATAGATTAGATGTAGCCTCATGCACTACAGTATGACCTGTCAATATATATAATGATGTTATACAACATAGGTCGGCCAACACTATTTTCAGCATTATTACTATGTGTTGGATATTTGCTCATTCCTTTGAGTGTTTTATCCTTCAGGCATGCATAAACATCCAGATGAAGAACTCTGTGTGTTGGTACAAATCAAGCAACCAAGGTCAAAACAGCAAACTGTACCCACAGCAGTGGATTCTATACCAATAGAGCATCGTAAAAATAACTATATTTCAAAAGATAAACCAAGATAATGTCCTTTTATTTGTAATCTGATTCATACCTATTGAACAATTGCTCTAGAAAGTTCTTTGTTTTTAGTTTTTTTTACTGAATGTCAGTGGGGATTTTGTTTTTATGGCAATTGCCATAAAGCTTTTCCAAACAATATCAGTGAGCACCTGTCATCATCATTAATTTGCTCAAGTATCCACAATTCTGTGCTTTTGAATGTGGAATATTTTACCTTGATTTCGGGGCTTTTAGTAGATCTTTGCCATCGTGCATGCAAGTCGTAAGGTCTGTTTATGGCCCAACAAGGCTAACTACAATAACAATTTCAAGTATCCTAAATCCTTATCACAATAAGTGGGTTTGTTTTCTATAGAAATGGAAGGAAAAGGCAATATTGTTAGTCATGTATTAAAATGTCCCTATTTTAGTACTTAATAGTAACGTTATTTATGTTACGATTGATGGTTATATAAACTGTTGTTAGGAAAAATAAAATAAGGTGCATTCTTTCCATAGTTCCAGGCCTGTTAAAGTATACTAAATGCTGGTGAACCATCATTCCCCTTGAGACGCAATGTCAGGCAGCTTCCACTCCAGAGCAGGTGGAAGTCTCTGATCAGACAGAAATTTCAAAGTCTTACAGTGGCATTTAAAAAATGATTCCACTTAATTAAAGGTTAATGGCAGCAGATTTTGTGAAGTGGGAAGAAAGATGATTGATCCGTGTCAAGCCCCACCCACGAAACAGAGAAGGGGACTCAGAATCAAAGTTTTCGAGCACAGGGTATGCTGCTGGGAATAGTTAGGAATATGCTAACACGCTAGGGAACACCATACATGAAGAACGCTGTTTGGTTATCGTTCCATATTTCATCCTTTATTTGCTTTATTCAAAGAGCTGGCTGACTGAAGAGTACGGGCATCCAGTCTGTAAGGAGCTCCCAGATGTCCAGTTAACTTTGTCTCTCTGATCCATGATATCATACCCCTGACAGGTCATCTCCATACAAACCATTACGCTATATGCCTACGTTTGTTTACTCTTTCCCCCTCCCTCCCTCCCCCACCTCCTCTTGATGCTCATGGATCCCAGTTCTGGTAATGAGGGGATACGTGAACTCCTGTGAGCCGCCATTTGTCTGGCGCCATTTGGAAAACAAACCTCAAAAGCATGCAGGGTGTTGTAGCGGGCCTCCCAGCTGAGCACAGTTAAATGTTGTTTTGCTCAGTTGAACACTAATCCCTCTGCCAGATAAGGTCCATTATGGCTGGGGTTCTGTCTCAACCCCATGCAAGCTATTACACAGCTGTTTCAATCAGGCTATTTAGCACTGCTTCCATGTTCGTGGCGGCTGACGCCGGCGATCTGTTAGGGCACGCCATCAAGGCTGGCCTCTTCTTGATCCGATGCCGAACTGGATTCATTAAAACTTACCCCCACAAGAGAAAACTGAAAGATAGTAAGTTTGGTAGTTTGCAGATAGAATCTGTCCTGGAATCCAGCTTTAGTTGGCTTGCACAGCTGAGATAGAAAAATCTTAATTTGTGACTAATTATGAGAATAAATTAGCGCTTGTGTGTGTGTATGTCTGTTAACGAGTTCATGTGTGTGTGCGTGTGTGTCTGTTAACGAGTTCATGTGTGTGTACGTGTGTGTGTGTCTGTTAATGAGTTCATGTGTGTGTGTGTGTGTGTGCGTGCGTGCGTGCGTCTGTTAACGAGTTTGTGTGTGTGTGTGTGTGTTAATGACTCAATGTGTGTGTGTTTGTGTGTGTCTGTCCATGTGTCCATGTGTGAGTGAGTGAGTGAGTGAGTGAGTCAAGCTCAGTTCCAGAACAAAATGACTTTGGGTGCATCTGAGATTAGAGGGGGTGCACCAGTACTATTAAACCCAGCCACCCAGCTTCAGTTCAGACATCGCTTTTTACACAGGCCTTTCTACCAGTAGATAGACAAGCACTTCTGACATGTTGGGACAATGATATTTACTGTGCTTAAAAGCTGGTATCACATCATGTCTTTGCAGCTGCAACATAAGATTATTGATATCCAAGATTTGGATATGAAAAAGGTTTTTGATATGTGTGAGGTGTAAAAAAGAACAGAATTCTACACTGAAAACAATGCAAAAATAACCCACTTTTTAATAAATTGTGGCAGAATATTTGACATAGCAAAAAAAATTACATTGTCATTCACATTGTAACTTAAAAAAAATAAAACACATTTAAGCTGTATTAGTCAAAGAAAGAACACTTTCAAACTTGGAATTTGTTTGTGTTTATATATGTGAACCACTAAATGTCAATACGGGTTAATCTTCTGTTTCTGTGTTATGAACATAATAATTTAATGAATTACTTAAATAGGCTAGAGTGAGCTAGCGTCACTAGAGCTAGCCTCGCCTGATGTGTGTACACATTTTGCACAGGCAGCCGGCGCAGGCTAGGGCACCTGGCATAATACACAAAATAATAACGTTCTTTTCGGTTTAATAGAACAAAATAAATGCAGCAGTTCCATGTTAATTGATGGAAAATGTCAAGTGGAATACAATTTTTATTAAGTATTTATTTATTTATTTTTAAAGTAGTATTTTATTATTGTTATCATATTCATCATTTTTTTCACTCCCTCCTATTTTTTCAATAGAGGGTGCACAGAATTTAATTGGGGGTGCAATGCATGCTTATGCAGCCACATAGAACGAGGCCTGGTGTGTGTACACATGTAAAGTAACTCATGTGTAACTCATTTATGAGCCAAAACAACTGCATCGAAATGAAAAACCAAACCAAGACACGTATTCTTTCATTTCAAAATCTCTGCCCAAAACAACACATTAAAACACATTTAATAGCATGTGGGCTTCAATTCCAAAGTAATATGAATGTAAACACAACAATAATGTGCTGTCACTTTGATTTAATAAGAAATTTGAATCACACAAAATAGTTGATATATTTGGTATATGACATTTTGGGCAAACATTAAGACAAACATGTAGAATAATACTAGCGACGGAAGGCAAGACCAGACCAGCTGTATGGGACTCAAAGGTTTGGCGAACAACGCTCTGCTTTAAACACACCATGTGATCAGTGAACAATAGTCTCAACGGAGGTCCCCATCAGTATGTTGAATGCCGCTCCTTGTCACCACTAGTTACTAATCGATTTCTAATGCCAATCAAAAGCCATGCTATGCTCTAAATCTTTACTACATTATAATATTCGTAAAAACATATGTGCAAATGGTTGCCTCAAGCCCCGAGTGTCAAGCCATTATTTTCCTCTCCAACATGGAAATGGATGTGGTGATGGTGCATTTCACGCTATGCTGTACAATCAAACGGCTCGCAGGGAACTGGGTACAGGCAACACAGACTCATGCTGCATGTTCCATCATAATAGTGTAATTGGGGAATTGTTGGTATTCACCTTCACACAATATCCACGGTTTCCTTGTATTTTATGCTGGAATAAAGCAACAACCTCTGAAAATGTGTGACAACTGAAACTGCAATCTCTGTGTACCCTGGAAACCCAGAGTTGTTTGTATTTGGTCTTGCAGAACACCTGCACTTGAAATATCACAAAGTGTTCATTAGAGAGAACCACTTTGGTCTCAACAACAACAGCTGAGGAGACCCCAGACACAGACCTATTGCAACCCCGGTACCTTGAGACGCCTAGCATTGAGGAGCCTCCTTCTTATGATAGAATAAACAGAAAAGAAGTCCCACAGAATAGGGTCCACTCCACTTCAAGGGTCATAGGTGTGGAGGTCCTGCCTGCTGTCTGTTCAAGACTCCATGAGGGTAGAAGGACTGTTCTCTGTTCACCAATGATGGTTCTGTATCAAACTATAATACTAGTCATAGTACTATATAGTAGCAACAATAGTACTTCTGAACATGAATGAGGACCAATGACCCGAATTCAGGGCAGAGTTGCTTGTTTTGAATTTGCAACCAAAACCAAATTTGTTATATTGAAAGAAAAATGACAAAATAAGTTTTTTAGAAAAACTAACAGTTGTTAGCATAACAGAATGCCATAAAACAGCACTTTCCGATATCCATTAGGTGATAGTGAATACCTTCTCTATCGTCATCATAATTAGTGTGCCACAATTTATTATGCGGAAAATACAAAACTGTTGTGTAGATAATGTATTATTAATATATTTTTTTTCTACAGTTAATACTGAACCAACCCCTAACTTAAAGTCCATATTTTTTTAATTAGAAGGTAATGGTATAAATTATGAAAATGTCACCAGGTGTTGAATAGTGTTTCCATCGTTTGAATGAATAATGTTTTTGAATAATTAATAGGTACTAATTGAACGAGAAAGTTACTCTACAGCACTATTTAAAAGTATCCCAGGGATCACAGATCTTTGCAGCCACTAACTAGCACCTTAGGACTAATGCAACCTTTTATAAACCATTCAATGAAGAATACATTCTAACATGTACTGCTGTTCTAAGTGAAGATGAAAACTTTCCCTGTACATTTAATTAGCACAAAAGCTTTGCTAATTTATTTTTTATACATTTGTGAAACGTTTATATATTAGATAACAAAACACGATATAGATATACTGTATGTTTAGGTCACACATTCTGACATGGTGTGGAATTTGTCCATTTGCATGTCGACAAGTTTGGTTTAAAAGGCAAGCGAGCAAAAAGACAGGCATAGTCAAAGAAAATAAAAATCATCATAAAAATCATAAAACACGGTTCATGCTTTCAATTCACTGAACACCAAAACCAGTGGGTCAACGGAAGACAGGACTTTCTCTGGTCGGTTTGTTGCGTATCTCTGCAGTGCGCTGCAGGTGTACAAGACGCTCCTCAGGGAAGCCTGAGACATCTCCATAACGCCAGCGTTCTTTAAAGAGCACTCTCTCTGAGATGTGGCCAGATAACCCTGGTGTATCTCCTGCCAGTACAACAGAGGGATTTGCCTTATCCTATCCATGGTTAGGTCTCCTGACCGTAGCTCTTAGTATCAGATAGACACACGACTGAAACTCTCAAGGGGGACAGATTCTGCTGAAGTCGCCTGGGCTGGGCTTATCTCTGGTTGGACCCTGAAAAGATGGCGTCAGCTCCACCATCTCTGAATCTCCTGGGGAGAATTCAAGCATGGAAGAGGAAGGTTGGCAATTTACTTAACAGTATGATAATCTCGGCTTCTGCAGTCCTACTATGCAACAGCAGAACTTCTGGGGGAGACGGAACCCAACCACTGAACGGGGTAAAGCTACCCCTGGTTTCTTGTCGCATTACGGAGATATTGTACCAAAGTGGAAACGTCCCGTTCACCAAGATTTTAGCTAGTCTGCTTATTGAAGAGACTAGCAGTATGGTAACGGTACATATGGCATACATATGGCGTACTTGTTGTTACATCTAACAGGAGGCTTCAATTCAAACAGGTGACTATTTTTTAAGGATTTTGGACAGAGGCTGGGGGTGTGCCATATTTTTGCTATCATCCTATGAATGTATCAGGTTTCTCTTCCTTCTCTTAACATTTTCAATTTAATATCTAAGATCAATATTAATATTATTCTGAATCTTTGCTATGTATTCCTATTATTGTGTAGTAAGTTGTAAGTACTACTGCTGTACAAAAACACAAAAAGAATAATGAAACAGGGGGAACAAAGCAAATTGGGTTATCCACCATCGAAGGTAGACCCTATGCAACCAGGGGGAGTATCGATACAAATGACTTCAACCCGAGTACACTGAGTATGGCAATTTGCAAGCAGAAGGATCTTCTGTCTGAATATAACACATTACCCCTGCTGGGAACCGACCAGGGCTGATGGACGGAGTCGGTTGAGAGTGGCTGCTTTAGAAAAGGCCATATACAGACTACTACTACTTTGGTAAAATTTTGTAATGGAAAATAAATTACTCACATTTGTTCAGTGGAGAAATTGCTCAAACAGAGATCACTTCACATTGGATTTCTTTTTTTTTTTGCATGTTGTTGCATCCCTTTTCAGCACGGTATTCAAACTGGTGTAAATTGCTAGTGGTTTGATGCCAATATCTGCGAGCAATTTGCCTCCACACTCCACAAAGATCATTGTATTGTATTGAGGTTATATACTTTTTATGTTCATCATTGCATTTCTTGATCTTAAAGTCTGGTAACCTTTTAACTGTTATCATATGCCTTTCACACCAATTTCAACGGAGGTTGATTAAGTTTAATAATTTTGTTCCAACATGCCAACAATGGTCCATTTTGAGGTTTATTGTCTAGCTAGGCCACAAAAAATCAGCTCTTTAACTCTTTTAAATAACATTCAAAGACCTTAATGAAAAAAAAAAAAATCTTATCCTCCATCAACCCCTGCTTTATACTCGTTAACATCTGACAGGCAACAAAAGTTAATCATGTGTGAAATTGCACACATTGTTACCCTGTTTCAGACTTTTACTCCTTGATTTATTCTTCTGTACTGTTCATACTTCTGTTTATACTTGTACTTTTTGGATTGTTTTTTATTTTTATTTAACCACATGGAAAGGATACTATTTTTTTTGTCAGCCGAGGAAGAGGAAATAATGACAGAATGGGGTGTTTTTTCCTAGAATAAATAACACCCATAGATAGAAAATGTTAAAATAGGTCAGCAGAAAAGAAGCGAGGGTTAAACACGTATTCAAATATTAGACAGACATGTTCCTAATGAATTAATAAGGCCTCAGAAATAGACTGGAGGGTATGATGTGACAGCTGTGTGGGCTGCGGCTATAGATAGCTGGGATCTTCTGCTGGAGACAACTATTGGGTATCTGCTCCTCTGGCTAGGGTACGACAGGCATGCCTGGGTGCTGGGCTTTAAGCTGCTGTCAGCTCACACTCACTCCCGGAGGAGGGAGACTCCCAGAGGTCAGACGACAGACTGTTCAACATGTCAGACAACTGAGTGGAGGTCATCGCCAGTACAGGAGACCCGTCGAGGGAAAGGTAATCGCAGGCGGGATCCAGACAGTTTGAATATGGCGTGACCAGCACTTTGAGGCATGTCTGAGCCTGTGGCGAACGCCGTGGATGTTCCACGATCACATGCCAGGGTTTTGAAGTATTGCTTCATCTTCCTCAGAAGATCTTCAAAAGAACAGTAGTTCAAATCAAATGTGGACAAGTACTTAGAATTGTGGACCAAAGAACGAAAACATTATAAATGATGCAGTAACAAACAAGGATTAACTGTCAAATTAAATACATCACATCATGTTACTACCCTGCAACAAATCATAAAGGCGGCCTGATTTAGGTCTCTGAGCTATAGTGAAACCACACGGCTGCTGTGGTTCTGATGAAAGGCAGGTTAGGGGTCACAGACAGCGCTGAGATCTCCCCCTGAGATCTCCCCCTGAGATCTCAGCAGGCCTCCACGTTCTGTGTACTGCAAAAATCAGCACAATACTGAACCAACCTCCAACTGTGACAAAGGAAAATAGCAGAATGTCACAGGGGTGTCCATAGCAGCAAAGAATGTCGAGACATCCTGCTAATTCCCTGGATTTATTCAGTGAATCCGAGGCCTCTGGTGGATCAGATAATTTGTGCTTTTCCCATCCCTGCCATTTGGCCCCATCATGCTAGCCTGTCTTATCTCTGACAGCGAGAACTAGAACTATCCTCTCTCTGCATCCCTGCCCCAGCAGCGGTGACCTCCAGACACATCCATCCACAGCTCCAAATTACACCACTCTGACCTCGAGACACATCCACCCATGGCTCCAACTTTCACCCCTTTCAGCGCTGTGGGTTTTCAACATGCCCTCCTATGGCTGCTATGCGACAAGCGGACCGCAACATGCTGTGTGTTTTCAACATACTGTGTGTTTTCAACATACTGAGACTTCCTCAAAATATCCATATTTCCTGTATTTATACAGGCAGCCTTGATTTTCATAGGTAAATACTGTATCATATACGGTATAGCTGTAACCGATCGGCCTTCTGGGAATTAATCTAGATCAATAGTCTCTCATTGAAACTAATGTGGAAGGTTACATTTGAACAGTATTGGTGGGAGGGGTCACAGATCAGGTCATGGCTTACTGTGATTTCTGCCACGCATTTCCATCTCCTGTTTGAACAGAAACCGGCTGTAAAGCTGGTGAGAAATGCAAATAGAAAGTAGGCAATTATCGCACAAATTGTGTACCCATACAGATATGAACATGAAAAACATCCATTCATGTTAATTGAAAATTGAAAATCTAACATCTTGAGTTTTCATACAATTAATGTATAAAATAAATGCAGACATTGTTTAGAACACGTCACCGCAGCTCAGAAACCCTACCATGTTTGAAGGTCAGTAGGTGGTCTCCTCAGGGAGCCGGTGGGAAAGCGATGTGAGCGACAGATTGAGAATAGTATTAGGGTCAAAGCTATTGTTAGGAGTGATATCAGGAGCCGTCAATCTGCTGCCACTGTTGATCCTCTCGTCTCCCCGCCGGGACGAGCAGACAGAACTTAAGGAAACAAAAGGCAGTTTTGAGGGGAAAAGAAAAAAAAAACCATAAAAACACCAGCACCTTTTCCCAAAACAACTAAGCGAGCGAAAAACTTTGGATGAATAATGTAAAATGCTTCCACACCCCACTGTCACACCGACACGCTGGTAAAGAAAGAGACATTCAGGCGGGGCCGGATTAACCAATGGGTTTTCTGGGCAGGGGCCCGCCCATAGAGAGGGCCCGCCTTGCAGATCGTTTTTTTTTTAAATTTTATTTTACATTTCAACAAAATTGTGATTTATTGGTTAACAAATATAGTAACTGCCCGACAATTTCTTTACTATGTTGCCTTGACCGCCCTGCAGCACTATTTTACCTAAATAAAATGAACATAAGAAGTAAATCCAGCCCTGACTGTTTTATTGTCATAGTAGCCTGTCAGTCATATGTTACGGTTTTAGTCAAGCTGTATGCCTATTTACTTTTAATGATTCTGATTTCAAATGAAGTGCAGTGCTTTCCTTATTGAATTGAAATATTCTGTGTCCTGTTTGGTAGCATATGTGTGATGTATTACAATGTATTAGGCCTACATAAGGACGGTTTTAGTCAAGTTATAGGCCTGTTTACCTTTAAAGGTTCTGTTTCATTTTGCTGAAACAGAGGGGGGGCCATCAGACATCTGTGCCCAGGGGTCTATGATTTGTTAATCCGGCCCTGCATTCAGGGCTCCATTCTGACTTGGTGCCATTCATATATGAAAGGATTTATTTGTTTGGCTTCCAAACAAATCACGCAGTGAGCTCATCAGAGTGTGTGACAGTGGATACTATCTGACAGCCCTTTGGTCTTTATACTGAGACATGATCCCCGTAATGTCAGAACCCTGGTGATATCCTGCGGCATATGGAGTATGCCATCCTGAGCTGAGCACAGGTGTCCTCAACAGAGCTTTTAGGAGCTGCAGGTGAGGTGGAGCTGTGTGTGAATGTGTATGTGAGTCTGTGTGTGTAAGCTCCTGTCAGCTCTGTGACAGGCATACACGCGGCCTCTCAGTACCTGAAATTTTCAAAGTGGGCCTACAAGCCTTCTGGTTGTTTGCCTTGAGGCATGCATGAACTCATCACCCTCTAACGACTGACAGCTGAGGATTGTTGTGCTCAAATACTGAAAGGTTCTTTCTTGCATTTTTATACTCCATACCCCTGTTTGTCTTCTACTGTAAGAAAATGCATCACTTAATAATTTCGGATGCAGAAAATATTGCACATTTGGCAATACATCTCAACCACAATAAGTGGTGGACATTGCTTATTTTCTGAATAACTTAATGATTGGCTTCTGATAGATTTTTAAAATATATTTTAGATTATTTCATTATGTCATTCATTTTTAAACAAATAGCTATCATCAACTCACAAGTTAGCAAACCTTACAATGCCCAGAGGAACAAATAAATCACATGTTGGCAAATGACAACAAAGACAGCAGAAATTCTAGCAGCAGCTATTACAATAAAGCAGTAATGCTAGCAGCAGCCATTATAATGCTGCCGTAATGCAAGTAGCAATCCCAATCTATGCTAGAAAGCTGATTAGTACTTTATGTCATGTTGTACAGTAGTGTGGCAACAACCACAGGAGCCTAGCTCTGCTTTCAATATAATTAAAGGATAATGGTACAACAATAATGTCTTACAAGATAATAATGGAGGGATTCAGTCGATAGCAATTGATCTGGGAGTCATCCGATTAATGACTAGGGCTAAAGCCTACGGCGGCAGTCTTGCGGAGGGAAAGTGGAAGGCTTGGAGTAGGCTTTGCTTGGAGCTGGATGACAAGCAGTCACTATGAAAACATGAATGGAATAAAACTCTCTAAACTTGTCAAAGTCCTTGATTAGAAAAAAAAAAGGAAATGCTGTTAGACATTTAGAATCATTTCAAATGACAAATTACAGAATAATTCAGGGCAGATAATAAAATAGAATTGTTGAAATTGTGTGACGCATGCGGTTGTTATGCGTTGACTTGATTTTACAAACTAGTAATTTGCCCTCTAGTGAAAATAGATGGTATGTAGACATGTAATACTAATAATAAATTGGATTTGTATAGCACTTTTCTCACACTCAAAGCGCTAAAATGTACTCCGTAAAGTGTACAATGGGCCTTTGTTTTAAGCACTTTTAACCACAATGCATTATGTTTTCAGACTGTTACCAACGGTTTATAGAAAGAAAGTAATTAGTATACAAGTAGGCTAATACTTATGCACATAGTGGCTTGATAATAATAATGTTGGATAATGATGGCGGGTTGCACCACCGTACGGTTGAAATGATGGCGCTTTCTAAGTGCAGACATGCAACGATGAACAGAGCTTTGTGGAGGGTATTCATGGAACATTCCACAATTACGGCGAAGATATTCAGTATGGGGAGTGCATGGTTTCATCTTCGCCACGATCCAGTGAAACTGGAGCGCTATACCAACCTTGCATTTGCATACAAATGTACCACGTGATTTTGGCAGAGGCAACCGAGAGGAACTATCATTTAATGATTTTGGGTTTGACACATTGTCTATTCCTGTGCAACTCACTAATCCTCAGTAGTGTAATTGTTGGTGTGGTAGATAAACCGCATTTAACACTATAACTTAAATAAGAGAGTTCGAGGAGACCGGAGCAAGAATGACAAAAGACTTTATTTTTACTCGCGAACAAGTAAGAGCAAAGCCGAGTTGGTTTGACAAAGAACTGGAGTGCTGGTCACGGGCCCCTCCTTATATCTCCCTTTCTGTCCATTGAGGAGGTTGTTCTTTAGGTATCGATATCCCCCGCACACACCATGTTTTAATTAGTCTCACGAACAATCAGTTGTTGTTCTAGTTTCCCTCCTGGCCCGCATCCTGTCTCCCAGGAATTCCTGTGACCCTGTGATCTATCAACAGTTTTTTGGACCCAGGAATGGGGTGTCCTGTTGGTCTTTTCCCCTAGGCTAGCATCTGGTCACCTGATCTTTGACCTCTATGTCAGTGGGTAAGCACAGATAGGTTAATCGATAGACTTTGTGGCACCCTTTTAGGCCCTCTGTTAGAGAGGAGTGGGGACTTGTCTTCTTGAGCTTTTCTTCACCATTATTATTTTTATATAGCATATAGGCCAGATGAAAAGTATATGTTAGCATAATAATGTAAGGTAAATTTTCTTCCATATTGGAAGCATAGAGGGTTGTCAGAGCATGGAGGAACCCTGATTAGCTCTCACTTTACACTTTACACCAGTCACATGCGATTCACACAGCGTTTAGTGCAGCCTTCTCATTAGTAACACCAAGACCTGGGGCTCTGTGGCTGCTTGTAGGCCTGTTATTTCAACTTTAAGGATGGTCCTACTCTGCCTGGGGGATGCTGGGAGAGCAGTGAAACCAAGCCAAGGAAGGGCAGACTTAATGGATGCAGGAGGAGGTTGAATAGCTCCGTTGAGGGAGTTACCCAGGGAAAGGGTATTGTCCAAACGTAAAATGGCATTGGGATGGAAGGATTACTGAAGCCAAACGTGTATATTACGCCTTCAATCAGGCCCAGAAACCCCTGTAAATACAACAATCACTTAGAATGACTCGAAGTTGAAGTCAAATTTCGATACAATCAATTGTTCTGTTTTTTTAATCTCCCATCTAGGCGTTCTCTCCATCAGCCCTTCTCTATAGAACCCTGAGTCTTTGTGTATCACTCACTGCTTGTTGCTCATATTACTTTCCCTCATTTGTTCCAAGTATGGCTACCCACCTGCCTCTTTCCATCCCCACACCTTATTCTGTTTTGTTAAATGCTATTTTGCTATTCCTATTTCGATTCATGATTGTGGCATATGTGTGGATTCTGGATTTGATTGCCTAGATGTCACCAGCTAACCTATAGAAATCTAGAGCAATATATATTTTTCCTACCAATAATGACTAAGATGAACCTCGCCCACACATAGCATCAGAGCTATGGCAACTGACTGCAATAGTATCCTTATAGCAAAGGCTGTTTAGAATTGTGTCCCAGACAGTGTTGTATATTTATTAGAATAAGTATAGCAAATTTATTTAGTGTTGAAGGCCAAATTGGACTCGTTCCAGTTGCACCAAACACCTACTGATTCTAATATTTCTTGAGTGTTTGGGGAGGGTAAACTGTGTGAAGGTGTCTTCAGATGACACCTTTGTTCGCTGATGCTTCACTGATAATCCCCACAACATCTACACATCTGGCAGTGTCTTTGGTGTATGATCAATTTAACTATTATTATCTCCAACTCTATTAAAATTCCCTTAAACCAACACAGTCTCACTCCGAGCACGTCAAATTCCGACTAGTGGCAAGGGCACTGACGTTCTCGGAGTGAGACTGTGTTGCTTAAACATATCTACATCCCGATCAACATTTATATGAAATGTAAATGATTTCATGATTTTGTTTCAAATGTTTTCAAAAGTTGAATGCCTCAGGTTTGCAGTAGATCCTGTGGTGATGAAGAAATCCCAGAGTAAGCAGTTCCCAGCTACTCTGGCCTTTGACTTTTTAATAATAGATCAGGCCTAATGAGTTCTCTGTAGCCCGTGGCTGTGTTTGACACACTGTGAGATAATTAATCGAAAGGACTGCTGTGCTAGGGACTTGTGTCACATGATTAACATCATGTCTATAAATGACCGCTTCAGTGCCTTCATCACTTTTCCCTTATTGATTACGTTTATAACGATATGCACAAAACAATAGACATGCCAACCCCTCTGTGGATGTTTTCACTTTACTTTTACTTTTACACATTTGACAAAATCAAATAAATTCAATTAACTTTCAATTAATTTGTAACTAGGTCTGAACTGTCTATGGCTTAGATGCCTTGTGAAGTTAGTATAATATGTAGTCAATGAATGTTATCATTGTTTTTATGGTTTTGGATTGATTGATTAAACTCCACTACCTTCACCGTGAGATCATGGCGAAGGTTCACCTCACGAAAAGAACGGCAGCCGATCTGGTTGGCAGAGACTGGCAAAAACATCTGATTTTAATTAATTTTTTCTTAATAACCATAATTTCAAGTGTCAATGTCCAAACAGCATAGGCCTATATTACAGCTCAGAATCATATATAGCGGACTTACTAACTGCCTAAACACAGCAGTGTAGAGCGCACACACAGAGCATTGGCTGTCTTCCGCTCCCTGGTAATCAACGACTGAACTGCATATGGCACTGAGGCGTATTGCCGTGCACCTGACGTGATTGCTCTGACATTGGGTGGATTTATTACGCCCCTGACTGGTGTTTTTTGTTCAGCTGATCAATGGAAATGGCCTGGATGTGTCTGCTCGGGATTTCATATGTCTCCAGATTCAAAACAAAAATGCAAAAACGTTCCGCAACCACTTCCGCTTGATCTTTTGCTCTGTTGCCACCTTAAGACATTTCAAACACGAAAACCCACATTTTGGGTTCACTTGCACTACGTTAGGGAACACTGGCATTGGTAACCCACCTATAGTGTACCAGCGCTGCCATGTGTGTAGACAGATGTTTTTCTATCCTGACTTCTATTCTTCAAGTGGTTTGGTGCTCACAATGAGGTTAGGCCAGATAAACAGATTTCCATTAATGAGTAACATTTACTCATTTATGCCCCCCCCCCCCTCCCCCAGTGCGTACAAATGCGGTCTTTGATCTTGTGCTTGAAAAGTGTTTTCCTGCTCACTCTTATATTTATTCTGCTCGCATGGGTGAATCTCTTCTTGGAACTAAGTGGGCAGTTAAGACATGGCCAATGTATCCCTGACCGTGATTGGCTGATCTAACAGTGTTTCCCAATTTATGAGCTGCTGCCCAAGGGTATTGCAGGTAGGCAGCCAAATCATGGGCAAAAACATACATTTTTAATAACACTATCGTTTCATGTTTTTTTTCTTTAAAACCTAGCATCAGGCCCACTGGGAAAGTAAAGGAGCCATTGGTACATCGGTATCAACAAGTGAAGACCTTTTTGTCAAACAAAAAAGAAAGGTTCCAAGAAGTAAAGCGCTGAATATTTAGCATTGAGATTTTCTTTGACAGGCACAGAAGATGAACCGTGTTCCGTGTTCTGAGGTATTATCAAACAAAGCTCTGAAGCTGTGTAAACTGCACCGTCATCTCCAGACAAAACCCCAACAGACATGTACATGTCCAAGTCACTTGAATTTCATTGAAAATTCATGTATGAGCACTGAGAACCCAAAGGCAGTAGGAAAATCCTATCGGGTCGCCCGATTTATAGCCAAGGCTGGTAAGCCTCATACAATCAGTGAGAATTGTATTCTTCCCGCCACCAAAAATATCGTTTGGAGAGATGGGATACAAGCCAATCTCATCTCACCATCTGATAACCCAGTCAATCACAGGTTAGAGGATGTGGCAGAGAATGTGTCAGAACAGCTGATAACGAGCATTCTTTTTTATGCCCTCCAATTGGATGAATCGATGGACATCACAAATCTGTCAAACCTGCTTACCTATGTTAGGTATGAAAATAATGTTGGCATAACAGGGAATTCCTGTTTTACAAATCTTTAACGACACAACTTCAACTGCTGAAGGCTGCTACCTATGCCCCTCTTGACTATTTTAAAGATCTCTTACTTGTAAGGCCCTGCTGTTTAATGAGCTTATTAAGGAACAGAAGCTTGACTTTTTGTGCCTCACCGAGACCTGTCAACAGCCGGATGACTTCTTACAGCTGAACGAAGCCGTCCCACCAGGCTTTGCCTATATTACTAAACCCCGTGCCACCGGAAGGGCGGAGGGGGTGGATTCTCACTGTGCTCTATCGTGGGAGCATCAAAGTTATTGCTTTCACTGTCCTGCATCGCTCCTCTTTTGAATGCTTAGCTGCAAAACACATAGGTTCTAAAGCCTCTGCTCTCTCACAGAATTTTCATCTTTAATTAAATCTGTATGTGCAATGTCCCCTTCCATTATACTTCTGGGTAAATACCCATTAATGACCCTTCCAGTGTCTTTGCCAAAGATTTTACCTCACTCCTTGACTGTCTTGGTATTATGCAACATATACATTTCCCAATGCATAACAAAGGTCACTTCCCCCATCTCCAAAAGGTTGTGCTCTGTGTGGTTTACACCCACTTACCCAAAGTAAGAGAGCAACAGACCAACTCCTTCAGAAATATTAGGCACATCAACCCCACACATCTCATCACCCCACTCTTCCTACCCCAGCCCTCCCCATCCCCCAACACTGCTGGCTTTGTGAGTCACTACGACTGTCTCGCCTCTGCCCTCAACACCCTTGCTCATCTAAGAACCGTCACGGTCTCCATCGCCCACACTGCTCCCTGGTTCACTGCTGACCAGGCCCGGGGTGGCCATCGGGACGTTCGGGAGGTTGGCCGGTCCACTTTCAAATGTATTTTGGGCCGCTTTGGTTGTAAAAAAAATTACTTTGACCATTATTTTATCTTCTCCTAAAGTAGACGTTCTTCATTCATCTGATATTTCAGCCCCAGCATCTCAGTATATATAATATGGATTATACAATGTATACAAGGCCTATGGTAGTTCACCCCTCCCAATTATTTGAGTTGGTTTGGTCCATGTTTTCAGCAGACAGAAGAGAAATAGAGAACAGAAGCGACAATTGTCATTGATTGTGGAGGGCTGGAAAAAGCCAGGGGGAGCCAAAAAGGCCAGATTTGAAAAAAGAAGGGCACTGGAGGAAGATGCCGCCAAATGTGCCAAAATAAACAACCTGTTTAGAGGACAGACACAAGTTGCAGCCGGTAGAGAGATGTGGATCTCATGATTAATTTGCAACATACATCATTCAGCTATTTGTGCTATGTTTGCAATGCCAACCTGAGCATACAAGCTTAAACCAATTCATAATTAGTCTAGTTTATTTTGTTAAGCCATATGACGAATCACAAATATTATTTGTGAACTCCAGCATGATCCGTGTAAGTTAGCCCAAGCAATAAAGTAACCCCTTCTATTTTTTGTAGCATCAGAAGAGATAAGCCAGTCCGACGCTGAAGAGGCAAACTGGACAACATATTTCATGTAACATAAAAGACAGAACAAACGTGATAGATAGTCAATTATATCAAATATAAAATATTTGGTAGCCTCAGAGCAGCAGTCCAGCCTGTCTGATGCTGCTGGTGAACCTGATAGACATGAAGAGGACAGGACTGAGGGGACAGGTAGAGAGGACAGTAAAAAATGTATTTAAATTATTTGATATAAGATAACCCACACATAGAACTGACATGATTCATTGAAATTATCCCAAATATATATATCCCAAATTGATAGTTAAAGTAAGTTTCTTCTTATAAACTGATCCTTGAGGTGGATTTTTCATTTGCCAAACATTGATCCAATATATAATAAAAAAGGGATAGTAAGTGTTTTGTGCTGTTCATTTATTCAAATTCTTCCACCCCTGAAAAAAGTGGGTCCCACTCCGGCCCTGCCGCTGACTTCCACCAGCTTACAACCACTGGCCTTCGACGATGCAAAAAGACTGGACTCTTGGTGCGCATGAAATCTACGCTGAACGACAAGAACACGACAAGAACGCCCTCTCCACTACTAAATCCTCCTACTATTTCAACCTCTTCACCACTGGCAAAGGCAATGATCAAGCTCTATTCTCAACAGTCAGCCACCTCCTTCAGCCCCCTAGAACCCTTCCCCTGAATAGCTCCAATGATCACTGCACTGCCTTTCTGCAATTCTTTGACACCAAAATCAACACCATCCACATATCGTCATGCACTTCCACATGGGATCCACCTTGGATGGTTACCAGGGGCCAACCACCCAACAGCTCTCAAACTTAACCCCAGAAACGGACTACACCATCTGTGGCCATCTTTAAAGCCAAATCCACTACCTGACAGCTTGATAGCTCAAAGAAATAATAATCCAGGTGCTGACCCAGCTGACCTGAATCCCACAGGCTAGACTTATGCCAGCCGAGTCAAGAGCCTCTGTGTCCCTCTGGACAAACACCCTTTCCATTTGCACCTTACCCAAATAACATAATCTGGACTGCATTCTTCCACCTTGCAACCTTTCCAGACTTCGCCCACTCCGGTCTCAATCCAGCACTCGTATTGGTCCATGCATTCGTCACTTCCCGGATCGAATACTGTAACGCTGTTTTCTCTAGAGTCCCCATAAAAGTGCTCAACAGGCTTCAAATCATCCAGAACGCGACTGCCCGGATCATTACCCGCACCATATCATCCCAGCACCCCCATTCTCATCCAACTACACTGGCTCCCAGTCCCTGTCCAACCGGCAGTGTCAAAAGTTTTGGACTTTAAAAACCTTCTGCTCACCTACAACGCCCCCCACCCCCTAGCCCACCACCCATCATCAGCTCGTCTTCTCACCAACCTTACCTCACGCCTCGGCACCATGTGTGCTAGGGCTTTCAACTGCACTGCACCCAGTACATTCACAAGAAATATAGCTTTGGAAACTCCCAATGTAGGGAGGTATATAATTTCGCTCTTGTTTTTCACCATTACATATAGATATAATGATCCATCGCTGATTCATTGAACGATTGTGGTTTTATTATTCCGCTAAATAACTAGGCCTACATTATTTCAATTCTGGCCGAGTAACTCAGTATTTTTTTCTCTGATGATGTTGATAATCTTCTCTCTGTTGATAATCTTCTCAAGTACTCTTCAAGGCCTTTGCTATGGTTCACTGTCCCCGATGATCCTGCTATTATTCATGACATTCATAGTCATACGTTTTCTTAGCTGCAATTGTAAACTGAGATGTAACTGTACTTTGTGTACCCCAAAGCATGATTTGAGACGTCAGCTCTTGAACTGACTCTTGGTTTAACGTGAATCGTCCAAGCACGAGTCACGACGTGGACGATGTTTGACTTGTCCGGCAATATGTAACCAATCCCATTTAGGTATATTATGTTATATCCCAGTCTCCTCTGATTTGACACTTGACACCTTAATCATGAAGAGGATTATTGATATGATGCTGCCTATTCTTAGCCATCCCACAATCGCACCTCACTTCCTTTTGCTTGTTTAGCAAATTTCAACAAATTTCAACGAAAAAGGCAACAATGCCCATAAATATCGGTGCAACATCAAACAAAGAAAAATGCTGTGTGAGCAGAATAAGATGTTGACAGCTTGTCTGAATTCCAATTAATTATCATTAGAAGCATCAATGCATCACCTGAGATGGACTTGAAGCACAGGAAGAACAACAGCCGGACGGTGAAAGAGATAAATAAAATAATTGAAATTAGTGGAAAATAAAAAGCAGAAGCTGGCTCAAACTAGCCCCATGCCGTGACGTCTCTGTGGACCGTCCAGCAGCTGAAGAGGCCTGATAAGCTTTGAGCCAAGGAACAGAAGCAGCCAAAGAGACACCAAGATGGAGAGCGAGCGAGCGAGATTAACAAGGACTGCAAGCAGTCGCACAAGGTATTCACAGCCCTGGCACCGCCTATCTGAGTGGCCGCCCTTAAAGACTTCACTAAGGGTGTCGACATTACTTCAACCATTATTTGTCACACACACACACACACACACACACACACACACACACACACACACACACACACACACACACACACACACACACACACTTTGGAATTCTGATACGTGTGTGGAATATTTGTGGAACAACTCACTGATGTGCAACACTTATGTAAGTAACATCACTCCTCTGATTCTGCTACAAAAAAGAGCAGTAAGAGTAATCCACAAGGCAGGTAATAGTGATCCCTCAAATAGATTTTTTATTTCAGCAGGTTTGTTGAAAATGGTTGATATAATAGAATTACAGACCCTAAAAATAATGTTTAAAGCAAAGATCAGATCATTACCAGAACAATTACAAAGCTTGTTTAAACTGGAGGAAGGGGACAACAGACTGAAGCTTGACTTTAAATATACATTTGCAAGGTTGAGCTTAAAACAAAGGTGTATTTCTGTTACAGGTGTAAAAGTATGGCATTCACAAAGCAAGGAATTGAAAAGTTGTACAAGTATGTCTCAGTTTAAGAAAATGTTTAAAAAAGAAAAGATAAGTATTTACAAAAAAGAAGAAGGAGAAAGAGAAAAAGAAGGGAAAAAAGAAAAAGATAGATAGACGAGTGGTGTTAACCGTTATTTTGTTTGTTTGTTTTGTTTTTTTGTCATTGCTATGTTTCATTACCTTTAATATTTTGAAACAGAGAATAATATTGGTGTTGAAGTAAGCCATTTAAATTTAAATTTGTAACAACAGAGAGGGGCAGGTATTATAAGTTTTTTCTTCATCCTGCTCCTTTTCATTCATGGTGAAAATGTGTACACTATGTATATGTGCAACTATGTGAGAACCATGAATGAAATAAATCAAAAATGAAATGAAATGAAATGTCATGGAATGAGATTAACACCAAACTTCATTCACATGTTGAGGGAGGAGTCATCTATTACATGTACACACGTTTCCAGTTCCTGCCACCTTCTGAAGTGGACTTGTGATCGATTTAGTGCATTAGCGCTTAGCATATATTCAAATCATTTTTGGAGATGGACCTAGACTTTGCACAGTTCTTAAGGGTAGTGGCCTCTATGTCCTCAAGTAGTTTCCAGTGCCTGACCACTTCTCGAGTGTAATTGTGAAGATTTAATATTGAAAGACTTTTATTTCCCTATAAGTCGTCCATTTTTTTCAATTAGAACAATGAGTAAGGCATGTCCATAAAGCATGTGTATGATTTGTTTTTTGCCATCTAGACTTTTAGTGGATTTGGAGAACAATTTCTTAGTTTTTCCGAAAATGACACAAACGAGGACGGACATTATGAGTCCAAGAGGCAAACACGTTCAGCATGCGAAACAAAGGTATGTTCCACAAGTTTCAGAATTTTTAATCCATCAAGGTGTACTTGCTGATCATTTAACTTTGACCGCGATTTGTAGCACCCCTTATGTGAACCTCGGCACCAAACTTTTTGGAGACCTGCTGTTCCAAGATACTAACATGATGGATAAATTGATTGTGGATAAATCTAAACTTTTTAACATTCCACCACTGAGATATTGACACCCCCAAATAACTAACCCTACAATAACAAACTATCCACAGATACACTGTGAATACCTAATCAATTAGTATGGAATTCAGTAGACTGTTATTAAGTTATCACAGGCATGACGGCACAGGCAAGGAAACAAGGTCAAGGTACAAGGTCTTTAAAACAAAATCATGCAGAATAGACTAGATGCCAATTACTCTGAATGTTTTCTACCAGGGACAGAATGTTATTACATGCCATCTGTATACCTTGACAGAATGTGACAAGATGAAATATTACACATTCATACAGAACATAATTTACAAACATCAAATCTTCTAAACTTTTTTTTCACATATCCATGATTCATGAAAGGTTGTTAAGAGTGTGTGGATGAATAGACCATCCCGATTTTTCTTTGGAAAGGTCTAATTATTTATATATTTTTAAATATTGGATATGGTTGCGTAAATATTAGTGTATGAACAAAGTGCATTTGACTTGATCATACATTGCGTCCATACTGCTCCCACATATATTACATGGTTCTTTTCATCCTTGTTTAGATTATATGTTGCAGAGTGATCTGAGGCATAATGTTTCCTTGTGGAAAATTTAATTTTATGGTCTGAAAGCAGCCTCAAAGTCACCCCAAAGGCTTCCAGTGTGACAGCATGCTGTCATTCATTAAAACCCCTGCAATCTCCACCTGCAAAGAATGGAGTTTACTGTGCACTGCTTCACATGGGTCCCTAGTGCTATTAAAACCTAACCAAAAATAGGATTTTATTATCAAATATGGTGGCAGTCAACCCTGCTACACTTCACCCAGCTGGCTTTACTCTGGGCTCCTCAGACACTTTCACACAGGTATACGTTGTTAAAACTCAGTTGACAGTTGGCAAGAAGTTAAAAGCCAAACAGGTCATGAATACGCACATGTCAGCGCTATTTCTTGAGTGTGTGGTGATGGCCAGTTTATCCAGTATGCATTGATTGCCCAATGCACCACAGGTGCATATATATATATTTGTATGGCTGGCTTTTGATCATCTTTTACACCACTGTATTAAAAGTATTTCAGCTGCACAGTGGTTGAAATGGAAGAATGGAACAATGATTTTGAGAAAATTGTCTACAATTGGCACAGTTGGTAGTAAACTGCTAAACCACTTTAAATGAATATCTGAGGAGAACAGAAAGTGAAGGGACCATGGCCCATACAGTGTTTGCCATCCATCAGGAATATTCAGAGAGTTTTGAAATGAAAGATCATGTGATAAGATCAGACGCAGGGACTGATGCATGGATAGACTTTCAGTCCAGCCCACTGTTATTGTTTTGGTTTTGGACATCCGAGGTAAACTACAACAACCTTTCAGTAGTCATAGTTATGGCTGCTGTTTCTGCATCAAACAGTGTAAATCAGGATGAGGCTTAGTTAGATGTTGCTTTTTTCTACCTAAAGTCTGTTCTGTTAAAGTGGCAGGAAGAAGAACTCCAAAGATTTTCGTTTCAGTCAATTAAGTCACAATCTATCACCCAATGAGGTACCACAATGATGATTTTGTCTATGGCCCGCTGATGAAAGCTCTTACCATACATTCCCACCATACATTCAAATCTTGCAGATTAGTGACACATTTTACACACCCAGCAGTGACGGTTCTGTCAGAGATGGCAGAATCCCCACACTCACTCTTCAACTCCCTTGAGTGCGTAGCGGTGTACTGGCAAAGAGAACAAATTCAGGATTTCCACTTTAACCTGCTTATTTACATAGTTTGTTTACATGATTTACAATGACTTTTAATAATTTTCCTGATTGAATGATATTTTCTCTGCATTATGCATGATAAAAAGTGGCTTTAGGTTGTAGAACTGTGGCGTTGCAATATTCATGTCATGTTTAAAACGTATGTTTTAAACTCACAGGTGTTTTAGAATGTATTCCCCAAAACCCTGTCTATAAAAACAAATCATTTATCTCAAACAGGTTTGTAAAGACCTGTCCATATGAGCTACCTTGGAAAAGTTGTGCTGTGCACTACAGCAGCGACCAATCTATACTAATCAAATCTGTCTACCTGGCCTCTCCACTCTATTGTCAACCACTCGCTGCATGTCCTCTGACACAAGCAAGCCAGTCAATAGGAGTATTGTTGCACCGTGTCACAGGGCCAGATATTGATGGAAAAGGGAACACATTTTTGTATCACCTTGGACACAACAATGTTTGTGAAGCATTTTGCCAAAGGTCAGAAACATTCACAGTCACATTCATTTCACGGTCTTATGGAAGCCAGAAACTATTTCATTAATTACATTAATGTGAAGTTCTTCATAAAAGTTGCAGCAAATACATGGAAAGCCTATGAGTGCACAATGATACCAAGAGACACGCATGCACAATTTGATACGCTCAAACACACACACACACACACACACACACACACACACACACACACACACACACACACTAATGTGAACATCATCCAGTTAGGCTTATTGACTGAAACACAGCCTGACATGAAGTATGCATACATATCTCCACAGTAGTGTGATGAAACAAGAGAAACTGAGGAGATACAAATGAATATGCTGTATTTATGGACTGAAGTGATGAAGTAAGAGTCTAGTGTCCTGCTCGGGGGCTAAGGATCATTGAGGCGGAGGAAGGCGGAAGCAAAGAAGATAAAAATGGCACTGCATAATGCCTGGAAGCAACGTGTTCCTAAAGTTCAAACATGGCCGCTCTGGTTTGGCTCAGTGATTACGTACTCGCTGCTCTTCAGAGAGGTGACTCATCTTAGCAGCACACAACTTGAGGAGGTTCACCGCATCGCAGTTCACCATTATGATGGACCTCACTATGATGCTCAACTCTACGACATACACACCCATGATGTTCACATTACGTGTTCACTCCAAGATGTTCAGCACCACAATGATGTTCAAGACCATGGTGGTCACCACCACAAGATTTTCACCGCCACGCAATGTTTACCGCCACAATGTTGACAGCCGCACAATGTTCCCAATAAACATGTTCACCACCATGATCTTCACCACAACCTTTACTGCCAACATGTTCACCACCACCATCTTCACCACAACCTTTACTGCCAACATGTTCACCACACAATGTTCTCAGCCGCAGCCAGATCAGATTGGTCTGGCTGACGGGGACATGTCTGCCTTAGATTTGTTTTCATTTGTTCATCTGAAAGCCCGGATTCCCCATCAGCTGGAAATATGGCTAGGAGTGAAGAGTGGGGTCCTGGGAGTAGGCCAATTATAAAGCAGAGCTTGAGTTTTTTTTAACTCAAACATCCCCATTAAAATATGTTTTCTTCTGCTCATGTAGCATCTGTCTGGCTAACACATATATCCAGCATTAGACTCCATGTTCTCTACAAAGATGAACACAGACTTGTGAGTGAGAGGAAACAACCTTTAATTCACTTTCATTAGGGATGCAATACAAATATATATTATTCCTGCAATAGTCCTCCGAAGGTGCCCCCTTACACTAATCCAAAACTCGCGTTACTGTGTGTCTTCCAAATCCAATGTGCATGAATTGGTTCCATCCATTTATGAGGCATAAGCAAATACATAAAACTAAAGCATCTAATTGAACGTCTTCGCCAAACAGTGGACTGACCCCCCTGTTAATATTGAGTCACCCACAGGTAAATCAAAGTAAGTCAAATTTGAAGGACAGATGTAGGGTCTACTGATAATAATATTTCCAACAAACCAATGTGGCAGTACCAAATCCATGTTTTATACGAAAATGATGTATAATAATTACTTGTTTAGTAATCATACATTATTAAAAAAGTAATGTATGTAGTCATTACAATGCTTTAGTGTAAAGCATTGGATTGTCTCTAGAACCAAGTACACCAAATACGCATACACACATTTTGACAATATAAGAAATGTGTTGAACTGTATCAAAAAATAGTGTATAACAACGGTCAGAGATGTTTCTCATCAGCCAGTCGCTTATCCAGGATCTGAATTCTCTCTCTCCCTCCCCTTCCCAGCCCGGCCGAGTGGCGCAGCTCTGCGTGCCGTGTCTCTACTCGGCTGTTGCCAATGAGTTTTCTCATCACATCAAAGGCAGTCCTCTCCAGCTAGAGCCGCTCTCTGCAGAACTTGTAGGCCGCAAGCATCAACATGTCGGGTGAGAATGCTTTCTTGCACCCTGCGGTGGTTCTGCGAAGGAAGTGGCTTTAACTGTTCGGCCCCTCCATGCTTTTCTTTCTCTGCTGTTGCTATCTCTATTTCCCCATCACTAGCTTTCAAACGCACCGTTGAATTTGAATTGGGGGGGGGGGGGGGGGGGGGGGACAGGTGACATGGAGAACACATTTTTAGTTATTGTAAATTCCATGTTAAGCAGATACACTTGTAAATTCACTGGAACAAAAACATTTCTTTTGGGATTTAGCATTCCCTTAGCTACCGTACTGAATTAAACCCTTCTAAAATATCAGGAAATGTTCAGCTAGAAGGAATACCGCCCAAAACAAAGTGTTCTCTGTGTCAACAGAAACAACAGAAAGAGAACGTTAAGATTGAAAAACTTTGCCCAGACCCTCAGGGCCGTGTCTCCTTCAAGGGTGTCCATTTCTCACGCTACCACACCAGAGTTGAGCAGTGATTTCCGTTTTTCAGATCAGTTTAGTAATGGTTTTACCTTCATTATTAGCTTTTTGCTAATTGGTTTATAAATAGGCTAGCCACAGGGCCATAGCATCACCTATGCCGCGCCTTTGCTAAACAAATGAAATGATGGTCTGTTAATTTACAGAGAAAAATCTACTGGTATCAGCACGTATTAATCAAAACCGGTCTCAGAGTTGTTGTAGTTCCGAGTATTGATATTGTGCCAGGAGAGGTGAATAACGGCATGCATTTCATCATCCAGAGTGTATTCAAAGGGTTTTCTTTGAGGATGTTTGTATATTATTTAAATCCATAAACTGATCGTTATAACTGTGGATTATTCATAAATACAATACAAATTTCACCAAACATCTAAAAATCACCAAAATAAAAAAAACATAGATGCCTTATAAGGAATAAAGGAACTTCCAGATCTGACCCTTACAATGTCATCAACGTTTCACGGTCTTTCTGTTATGGCTCACACTGCATCACAAAGCAACCCTATTGTGACGTTCGGTCAGACAACCTGCCTCTTAACCTGCTTTAGCTTGTCTGTTGGCTCATCGTAGACGAGACAGAATGACACCATAGATATCGTGGCATTTAACTGCAGGGCAACACACCCCAACATTCCTATATATCAAAAAGGCTGGTAAATGCAGTACATTTGTTGGTGGAAATTGCATGACATTCATTCGGATGCAGGTAAAACATAATTGAATTGATCATTTTAGGTTACTAGATTGCTGTTTAATGAGGATGGGTTACTGGATGGGTTACTTTTGTAATGGCTTCAATGTACCCAGATGTATTCAGTTCATCGCTAATCCGTTGATGTGGGATTGTTTTTCTTTGTTTGGCAACAGTGGGCGTGTCAAGTTTAAGATGTCCAAGAATATTTGTTTGGTAAGCTAATTTTACAGTTACATTAGTTACCTCAAGGTAGAGGCTCCACGGAAGTGATCATTTTAATTATCGTCTTTCATTTTAGCATCCTTCAAGTCCACACAGCATCTGAAACCCATCTCTTAATCCCTGAGAATGGGATGCCAAGGAGACCACTACTTACAGAATGTTCACTGCAGCACAAATAGAGCTGCTGGGATTCCCTGCGTCTGCCTTAGGTTTACTGCAGTAAATTAACCCCCTGCATGTTGACAGAGAGCCTTTTCACAAATTACTTGAATATGGATTTATTATTATCAATATATTTTCTTCTATACCTTTTATTTATCTTTCCAACGATGCTGTGACATTGCACCAGAGTAGTGTGTGTGTGTGTGTGTGTGTGTGTGTGTCCCTGCTGCACCAAGCGTAGCTATGTTTCTGTGCTTCTGTGTCCATGTGTTTTCTGTGCTAACGTGTGCGTCATATGAATCCAGACATTAAGAGGTGCCAATTTGCCAAAGTGGATTTTATTGATCTCCACAGTCGTGTTTGTCTACTCTGGAAAAATTAAGATTGAACGGATCGGAACGATTGTATTATCTGAGATGACCAAAAGCCCAAGCAGTGTCACTTGGTGGGATAAGTGCATGCCAGCGATTGAATATCAGACTATTATGCCAGAGAGGATTTCTGATGATGTTTGTGAAAGCTATTAGAAGTCAGAAATTGAAAGAGCTCAGGTCGATAGGAAGCTCCCCTACAGCAACGGCTGTTTATGTAAAACACTCCCTCAAGGAGACAGAGAAGGAGAGAGGGACAGAACGGGAGAGAGAGAGAGAGAGAGAGAGAGAGAGAGAGAGAGAGAGAGAGAGAGAGAAGGGAGGGATAGAGAGAGACAGAGCTGGGGAGAGAGAAAGCAGAGAGGGGAGAGGAAGGGTGCGGCTGTCAATTTGATGGGGATTTTGTGAAAGAGATTGAGAAAGGAAAAAAAATGAATGGGCGAGAGCAGAAGTAAAGTAAGCTTGATTTTCCACATTATAATTTCAAAAGGTATGTAAAATCTCTATTGTTGTTGGCATCATTGCCTGAACCCCCTCCAAATAAGAAATAGGAGACTATTAGCCACTGACCAGGCCTCTGTACCGGTTCATGTTGTTATTGATATGCAGCCTCAGGCGCTCATGAAATGCCGTAATCGAGAAACCTTTCCATAAAAAAATGGTATCTGTAATGGTGCTTTTCAAATGCTCTTTCATTACCTGCCCTAAATAGTCCTATTGGTTATTCTGGAACATAACAGCAGTTGTTATATCCAATTTGAGCATTTGCAACTGTTCACTGCAAGGTATTTTTCCTCTTTTTTCCCCCTGTTCTAAACAATCTTTGCTTCGCCTCAGTAAACACTTCCAACTGTCCATGTGTCCATAGTATTCATGTAGATCTCTCTTTTTTATAATCCTGTTTATGTTGTATGTGTATGTTATGTGTGATGTCTTTAAAGCTACTGTAACCTTGAATTTCCCTTTGGGGATCAATAAAAGTATCTATCTAAGTGAACCAAACAAAGTCCTAGAGATGCCCAAAAAGCCCTTAAAGCTTGTAAAGGGAGTAAAAGCTCATCCTAAAGCAGCCAGTGTATGTGGCCTCTTCCTGGCTAACTTTACTTCATGTGAAAGGAATTCATATTCATGCATATAGCATGGTTATATGCTATATGAAGCATACAAACAATGTAAACCTTCTAACCTTCAAAAAGCAAATATATTGAATGTGTTGAACAGAGTTTTTTCAGATTATACCGCAAAGTCCCATCCAGATGCTCCTAAAGTGCCCATTTTTCTTTTCTCTTATGGAATAATGAAATTATTCACACTTTGGCTTTTAGAGTCAAGCCAAAGTCAAGCGATTTGGGTACTGCTTATATATGCTACCCTAAGACTGTATACAGGACCACTGTGTTTAGGAGAATGCATGCAGAAAACACATTTGCACAAATCTGCCATGTGCAGGAGTATTGGAATTCCAATGAGGACTCATACATATTCTTCCAATCTCTTAAAGGTGAAGTATGACTCACTTGGGCAGTGAAACATGAATGAATAAAAAGGTCTAAGGGTGAGTGGTTATGAGGTCAAGCGGAAGGCTCTTGTGGGTAAATGGAGGTGACAGGTCGACATCGTCCTCACTAGAATGGTATCGTGGTGGTATTGTCATATGCGGAGTAGAGGCCGGTTACACCCTTTGGTGAAAAAAAACTCCTAGTCTCCAGAAGATCTTAAATGTTGCTTCTGGTCTGTGTTTGTGGGGATGATGGTTGTGTAAATCAGGAAGGTCTTCAGAGTCTAGACAATAATAACAGTTATTGTGTATGCTTGCTTATTTCTCAAGCGCCGACCAAGCCTTTTGGGGAAGAAAAATTAAAGAGTAAGAATTGAGGGCCTTAAAAGGACTTTGCAAGAACATACACCACATGCAGTACAATATTTTACACACACACACACACACACACACACACACACACACACACACACACACACACACACACACACACACCAATGGTGTGGTCCAATGTGCTGTGTGCAGATACCGCTGAAGGTCAATTTTATGCTTATTGTGTCGTTCCGAGAAAACAAAAATATATATTGTGAGATTGTTTCAGAGAATGTCATTGACCAGTGCCTCCACTTCGCTGACGCTGTAGTCTAAAGAGCTCTGGGGACAGGGACTGAGACTGTAGTGGGGGTGGGGAGCTTCCCTTCGTATTAAAGCTATAAATAAAATCATTGGCCGAGTGATGTCGTTTCAAACCCTGGGGCTACTTGTTCACCCCCGTGTACAGAGGACAATCTGGTGCTCTGTGGCAGGTGTTAGCGGATTGCTGCGGTGCCCCAAGCGACCTGGAGGAAGCTCCCTGGCCAAGACCCAGCCTCTGTGGGGAGAGAGCCATGCGTCCCCCGGCCCTACGCTGGTCGCTGCAGGTCGCCCTCACCTCATCTGAGTTAGGCACGCACGCACGCACACACGCACAGACACAGACACACACAAAGCTTTAGACCAGATAAGGGTCCCAGTAAGTCTTTTAGGGTGGAGATTTGGTTGACTATCTCCCTGCATGCAGAACCCCCAGCTGGAGGTCAGTGTGCTGCATTGGACTGTTGTGTAACGTAACAGGTTTATTCAAACTTTGTATACCTGTGTGATGACCGTGTGGTCTGAATATGATCACAGCTTTTATAGTACACATATTCTACATAGATCTCGTAAGTACGGGAAAATCTGTGCACAAAAACACTCAAAAAGGGAAAGCCACCCAAAAAAGTTTAGCGTAAAAAGTCTGCATTCCATCTGTCAGTATTACCCACTAGATTATACAGTGTGTGCGTGTGGACAGACCACAGCCAGGTCTGGATAACAAGGTACTCTTGGAACCCTGGAGGGTTCATGGATCAGCCTGTGTAATGACATCACTCTCACACCTCGCAGAGGTTCACACTCAGACACCAGAGAAAACATGTAACTAGATCCTTCTCTCGCACTCTTTTTTTCAATCCCACACCCCCCCCCCCCCACCTCTCACCACATTTTTGCACTCTTTCTGTTTCATTGACACACACACACACACACACACACACACACACACACACACACACACACACACACACACACACACACACACACACACACACACACACACACACACACACACCCTGCTAGGTGGCTGCCCTCTATAGTGTATTGTCTCTGTGGAGAGACGAGGTGGAGGGAAGATAACCTCCATCTCTGTGTCGGCTCAAAAGGCTTTTAAAGACATGTGAGCTCGGACGCTGCTGGATAATGATTTGTACTTCCACCGTATTTCTACTTCTTCAACTTCAATACTGAACCATTAAGGTCAGACTTCTGCACGATAAAGTGCTCTTTAAAAAAGGCTGGAACAGAGAGGGTGTCACAGCATCAGGCTAAAAACAACCTCAATTGCAATGGATTATTTTTCAATGGATTAATTTAAACCAAGAAATTTACATTTTTTTATTTCTGTTTCTTTAAAGGGTCACAATCTATATGGACACGTTAACTCGAGACTATCTCCGCATAATGGCGGATGCGGAGCGCAGCGGGTCAGCTGGCCGCGGGCCTCGTACTAAACCTGAGATCTACAAAACCAATGATGGAAAGGTTATTGTAGAGGATGAATTTCTTAACTTTCTTGCTGTAAAAATGAGGACAATGACTCAAGATGAGATCGTTATGCTGGCTGCTAACACCTTTGATTCCGAGTGGATCGAAGCCTCGAAGAGAGTCCTGTTTGAGGTGTGCTCCACCACGCAGCGCTGTGTGTTACACAAAGGTGCACAGAAAGACGTGAACAATGTAAAGAGCTGCCTTAAAGTAATGAACGAGTGTGGTGAGAATATGCCAAGATTTGTCTCGCATTTCCTGGATGAGCTGCCACCCGTCACGTTCACAAGCCTGGATGTTACAAGCTTGTTGGTGAAACTTGAGCGTTTACATGCGGATGTGTGCTCCATGAAACACGCCATGCAGCTCCAGGCCAACGTCAGCGAGGATACGCGAGCCATCACTGCGGATTTTGAGCGACGATTGGCGGCATTGGAGGAATCAACAGACCGAGCGGCAAGAGAAGGCCGGGCTGGATCGAGCGAGACCGGAGGCTGCCCCGGTGCCGTGGCTGAACCGCGGAGCTCCTTCGTGGGTGATGCATCGCCAGGAGCGGCACGGGAGAGAGCCCCAGCCCCCGCCGGCCGAGGCGGAACCCCGGCGATTGCGGAGCCCGGCTCCGAGTGCAGCCAACCCGCCAGGTGCCCCGGAGGATTGGCTTCGGTACCCGCCAGGTGTCCCAGAGGACTGGCTTCGGTAAATCGCTCCCCAAAGTGGAGTCAGGTTGTGAAGAAAAGACGCCAACCTGTTTCCACGCTGACAGCGCAGCCGAAAAAACCACGGAGGAACGGGGACGGTGTTATTGGAACTGGAGCTGGCGGCAACATAAGAACAGTAAAGACCAAACTGGTGAGTGTATTTGCCACCAGGTTTGATCCTGATCTAGATGCAGGGACTTTATCTGGCTATCTTAAAGAGAAACTTGGGCGGGATGTGGACTGTCAAAAGATTGGCACTGAAAACCGCAGATTCTGTTCATTTAAAGTTTCTGCTGAATGCAAGGAAGTGAATGAGATGTATAATCCCGATTTGTGGCCAGATGGAGCTCTGGTGCGGCGCTACTATGAGCCGCGGAAGGCACTCATCGGACAAAATTCTTATGGTACGGCTGAGGGTCTGCGCCTGCCTACAGTGGCAACTTCTCACTAACCATGTAAAATGTCTGTGCAGGTTTTGTCATACAATTGTCGTGGCCTGCGTTTGGGCCAGAGCGCAGGGGACAGAGCTCGTCGTAGAGTAATTGACAACCTGTTTAACCACTGTGATATACTATGTCTCCAAGAGACCTTCCTGTCAAAACAAGACCTTGGTCAGCTGAGCTCACTAAATCCTGACTTCCATGGAGCTGGGGAGGCTACAACCGACCTCAGCACGGGAATTGTCAGGGGTAGGATACCTGGGGGTGTAGCGATTCTTTGGCGGAAGTCGCTGGATCCGCTGATAAATATAATCAGAGTTGATGCTGACTGGTGCATTGCAATAAACTACAAACATAACAATAAGGAATTTGTGATTATGAATGTGTACACACCTTTTGAGTGTGATCAGAATGAAGATGACTTTTTAAATAAGCTTGCTTTTATCAATTCTTTTATTCAAGATAACTGTCATACGAGTGTATATGTCATTGGGGATATGAATGCAGATATTACAGATAAGAGATCAAAATTTGGCAACCACCTGAGAGAGTTCTGTAAGAACAGTAATTTAATCCTATCTAGTGACACACTTATGCCCAGCGATAGCTATACTTATATAAGTGAAGCCTGGCACACCACGTCATGGCTGGACCACTGTATAAGTACAGCAGATGCCCATGCATCGCTAGGCAGTATGAGTATTTTGTATGGAACAACTGTATCAGATCATATACCCTTTACAATGTCAATTGAGATAGATGCCTTACCAGCTTTAAATAAAAATAAGAATATAAATATGAATATTGGAAAGCTTGACTGGTCTTCTCTTACTAAGGAGGAAATCCTGGGCTATCATGCACGTACAGACCAATCCTTGAGTAACATCCACATACCAAGAGATGCTGTTATATGTAGTGATGTTAACTGTTCCAGTGTGGAGCATCGTAATGCTCTCTGTTCTGTGTATGATTCCATTGTAAAATCGCTGCATGATGGCAGTAGGCATCTCTGCAAGCACAAGCAAAGGATACCTAATATGAAACCAGGGTGGAATCACTATGTAGCCATGCACCATGATGAGGCACGAAAAGCACTTAAAACCTGGGTAGCTTCTGGTCGACCAAGACAAGGTCCAGTATTTGAACATAAGAAGTCTACCACTGCAAGATATAAGTATGCTGTGCGCTTTATCTGCAAAAATGAGCAGGCAATGACAGCCGACTCACTAGCTAAAAAACTGTCTCATAATAATGTTGTTGGGTTCTGGAAGGAGGTGAGAGCACTCAGTAACTCCAAAACATCCTTACCCTGTACCATGGAAGGCATATCGGGAACAGATGAGATTGCAGAACTATGGAGACAGCATTACAAAGAGTTGTTCAATACCATTAAAAGTGATGTTTATAGAGTGGGCAGTATTGCAAGCGATGAGATAGTGGGGGTCACACCACATCAAGTCTGTGAAGCAGTAAAAAAACTATCTAACAACAAAGCTAGCAGCTTAGACCAAACTACAGCTGAGCAGCTTAAATTTGCTAGTCCGAGGATTTTTCCTCTTCTTTCTATTTGTTTCACAGGCTTTCTGATACATGGGATCTTGCTGGATTCCATGTTATCAGTCCTGTTGGTTCCAGTTATTAAAGACAAGGCTGGCAAGCTATGTAACATTGACAATTACAGGCCCATAGCGTTAGCCAGCATTGTCTCTAAAGTACTGGAGACTATACTGCTTGATAGGTTAATTAATGTCATTAATTCTTCAGACAATCAATTTGGATTTAAGCGTAATCATGGCACTGACTTGTGTATATATGCCCTAAAAGAAATTGTTAGTAAGTATAAAAAACAGAACTCGTCTGTTCTTATGTGTTTCATTGATGCCTCCAAGGCCTTCGATCGAGTAAATCATAAAAAACTGTTCACAAAAATGGCTGAAAGAGGTGTGCCCGCATGCATAGTGAGGGTGCTGGCATACTGGTACGCAAATCAAACTATGCAGGTTAAATGGGAACACAGTTTGTCTGCCCCTTTTGGTGTGAGCAATGGTGTCAGACAGGGGAGTATACTGTCCCCCTTTCTCTTTAACCTGTATATGGACGACCTATCACGGCAACTCACAGAATGTAGGACTGGTTGTATGATTGGTGATAAAAAAGTAAACCATCTGATGTATGCCGATGATTTGGTTGTGCTTTCCCCGAGCAGTGCTGGTTTTCAACAGTTGCTGAATGTCTGCTCTGTATATGGTGCTGAACATGACATAAAATATAATGCCAGCAAGAGTCACGGTCTAATCTGCCGCACTAAAGAGGACCAAAAAATGTATTTTCCTGATTTCAATCTGTCTAATCATAATATTGTTCCCTGTAAAAAGGTCAAATACCTCGGCCATTTTCTTACAGAGGATATGACAGATGATGATGATATTAGAAGGCAGTGCCGCAAAATGTATGCGCAGGCGAATACTCTTGCTCGCAGATTTCATTCGTGTACAGATGACGTTAAAATATCTTTGTTTAAAGCGTACTGTACACCACTGTACACCGCATACCTGTGGATTAACTACAAAAAAGCAAGTATGAAAAAGTTACAGGTTGCGTATAATGATGCATTAAGAATCCTACTTAAAAGACCTCGATGGTTAAGTGCGAGTGAAATGTTTGTAAATGCACGTGTCAACACCTTTAATGCAGTACTCAGAAACCTGATGTATAGATTTATGTGTCGGCTTGATGCCTCAGAAAACCAGATAATCAACAGTCTGACCCACATCAACTGTAGTTCCATCAGGTATCAATCTCTGTTCTGGAGACACTGGTACAGTTGTCTCTTTTTAACTTTATAGTCATTCTATTTTTGATATCAGTGGTGTAAATTTCTATTTTTATGTTTTAGCTTTTCTTATTGTCTGTGTTGTGTTGTCTGTTGTTGTGCTGTATTGTGTCTTGTGTTGTGTTCTTTTTGCTATGGACCCAGAGTCTGAAATAATAAAGAAATAATATATATATATATATATATATCTCTAGCTATAATATAGATTGATTATACAGACAGGAATATATTTAGGAGGAATGAGATACAGATAGATAGATTAATCTATCTATCTAAGAGCTGAAAGCTGCCACCAAAATGGCCGCATTCCTATGTCGCATCGGTGCCAGCACTTTTTTTTTGTGTGTGTGTATGTATATATATATATATATATATATAGGCCTATCTATGGTTCTCCCTGAACATTTTTAAATTGGGTTGTTGCGACGAAGACATTTTATACTCAAACACTCTCATAGGTTAAAACATGTTTTTTGGAATTACGCTTCAAAAAGCAAAGCTGCAATATCACTGCTGTGGAGGAATTCACTGGATTTCAGACCAACTCTCGCCCGATTCTGAGTATGATGTATTATGTACGACAGATCACAAGAAAATTTAGACAAGTTATTAATTCAATTATTAGTTTATATTCAATATAGAAAGAGGAGCCCGTAGAGTTGGTTCGTGAGGGAAGAGATGTCGAGGCGCTGGCAGTTAAAAAAACTAAAAAATACCTCATATGCAATAACATTTTCTTACAATTCATTTAAAGTGAGCGAAGGAGACCCCAGAAGGACAATACCAAATGTTCTCCGAGAGAGCACGAGCGAGCGAGCGAGAGAGAGAAATAGATGGACAGCGAGAGAGAAATAGATGGACAGAGAGAGAGATAAATAGACGGACAGAGATACGTAGGTAGATATATATACATCTCTAAAGATAAATATATAGATAAAGACAGATAGAAAAACAGACAGACGGACAGACAGACAGCAGGTGGATAGATTGAATGAAGCTGGTAGAGAGAGGGATTCTTTAAAGCACTCAGCAGAGAGAGGGAGCTGGTGTGAAGCACTGGAGGCTGTTTCACCCCACTGACTCATGGAGAGACGGAGGCCAACATAGGGGAATCTGACAGCAAGTCAGTCTTGGCGTCTGCGTCTGGACGGAGAATGAAGTGTGTGTGACGTGCGTTCTGGCCTGAATAGTCCTACTGCTTAGCTCACACCATCCTTCATGCTTTGACAGGAGACTTGTGATGTTAGGAGCGATGGGAGTCTGGAAAACAGTCATGTGGATTGTAATTTGTACGGTGTCCAAAGTAGTGTAATGAAGAACTTGGTGGGAAGGCATTGTGTTGACTGTTGACTTGTGTGGGGGGAGTGACCAAAGAGCCGGTCGCACCTGATCACTGATGGGGGAAGGAGCAGGTGAGCAGGTGACAGTGATTATTGAGGAATTTAAGGGAAGGGCACAGCGACAGGTGGTTGAATCTGGAATGTGACGTGTTGACACTAACGCCGAGCTTCACTCAAGGGTTGGGGTGGGTGCCGTCTGCACGCTAATAGGGCTGCCGGTGGCGAAGACAGCTTAGCAGGCTGCACTAGAGCTAGGGCCGGGAAGTAGGAGTGTGTAGGCGGTGTGGCTTCCCAGCTTCCCACTGATTGGAGGCCTCAAGAGTGCTGGACTGGCGTCTCCCTTCTCCCGTTTGCCTACCAGCACCAAAGCCTAGACCCCGGGGGAGGGTCTCGTATCCTGGGAGAGTAAAGTTTTAAACCGCTATTCTCTCTGTGTGTGTGTGTGTGTGTGTGTGTGTGTGTGTGTGTGTGTGTGTGTGTGTGTGTGTGTGTGTGTGTGTGTGTGTGTGTGTGTGTGTGTGTGTGTGTGTGTGTGTGTTGCTTTTACTTAGTAGGGTGCGAGTATTGTGGGGTTCCCTGTGTGCCGTGTCATTCCTCTACGTGGCTGTGGTGGGTTAGTGGGTCACTTGGGCGGACTACAGGTGGGGTGGAGTAGCTCAGGAGCCTGACCCAGTCTGAGATGTTTGGAAGTGGAATTACTTTGTTATATTCCTCCAGCCACAACAATCGGACCTCATGTTCTAGGTGTATTACAGTATATTTAACCTTATATGATTGGCGTTGGTATCTCTACATGATATCTGTAAATATTATTTATTCAATATATTAATATACACACAGCTCGTTTTTAGTAGTACTTAGTCTATTTTTTTGAAAGTCTGTTTTTATATTAATGTGGAGAAAGTGGAGAAAATAAAGTAGTTTAACGTGGGGATTGGGCCCAGGACAGACTCGTTGTCTGTCTCAACATCTATTTTACTCTAACTAGGGCCCTAGTTAGACGGTCTAAAACGCAGACGTGAAGCACAAAGCCAAAGTAGCTTTGTGGGCGGTTCTATGGCGCTGTTGCTATGACGGCGAGATAAAAGAGCTTTGCACCCGACGCAAATCTAAAATGAGTTGGTCTGAAACCTGTAGGTGTGTTTTGGGCGTAACGTGCAATAAACCAATGAGAGTTCCATCTCCCATCCCCTTTAAGAGCCAGCGCATTTGACTTTGAGTTGATATTTTGACAGCGCGTTTGCATTCTCCGCTGAGACAGATGCATGACCACATGAATTTCAAACTTCAAATGGCTCAGTTTATGGCTAAATAATAGGCCTAATTCACACATGGAATAGCGTTTCTTCTACAACTTCAGAAACACTGAGTCGTCATGTAAATTGTGGCAAAGACAACTTAACACATACACACATAACATATACGGACGCGGTCGTGTGGCCGCAACTGTGGGTCTATTTAATGATATGCGGCAATACATTAACAAACATCGTTTGTACCAGTATTTACATTATCGTTATCGACTTGTGTTCATAATAGGCATGTGTCCCCCTTTTAATATACATCGCTATGGACTGTATTATGTGTTAAGTTTGCGTGTGTTTAAACAGATGGGTGCGCACACACACACACACCAAGCATCACCCGCATTCATTCATTCTTTCTTTTAAACACTCACTCGCGGTAAAACTGTTTTCTCACGATCAAATCTTCATCAACCCCGAAAGATATGGGCTTGTAAACGATGTACGTGTCAAGAAAAATATGCGTTTGCTGTACCGTGTTTGCAGATGCATCGATTTAAAAATAGGCCTATAACTTAGCGCTGTATCAGCTGTTACGAGATTTTAAAACGAGATTTTGTTTTGGGAGGCTGGAATATACTTTGCTCGAGTTTATTATTGTTGTTGTGGTAACTTTACAATGAGGTACACAAAAACGTGGGTAGTTACTGAGGAACGAATGAGTAACGAATGATGAACGACCAGAGGGGTATTCCATCAACCAAGCTAAACGCAAAGCCGCGCTTATTTTTGCTTAGCCTGGCTTCTTTCAGCTAGAGTTGCGTTCCATTAATGTGGCTTTAGGGAATCTCCGCTAAGTAACCATGGCAACTTATCAGACCAAAATAACCATCAAGCTAAACGCAAAGCTGGGCTTCTTTCAGCCAGAGTTGCGTTCCATGAACGTCACTTAAGTAACTCCGCTAAGTAACCATGGCAATTTATCAGACCAAACTAACCTGGTCGGGAGCAGGTTAACTGTCAGGCTAACTTGAGCGGTGTTTCAGAGAAATCGATCTGTCAGCAACAATTGTACCATCAGAAGGTTCCGCCAAACCTAGTCCTCACAATTTTGTCATAAATGTACATATATGAAGTACAAACAGCGTATATTTTCACTAAGGGTCTAAGATTAAATGATGCAAATGAAATAATTCAATGAATTGCTATCTATTATTACTGTGGCTATTTTTTCAACACATTTTTACACTAATCTATGTATTATCGCATAATCAGTGATCAGGTGATGGTTGGGTGAATGGTCTCGCACTTATCATACGCATGACCCGAGTTCGCGTCCAGTCTATTGCGTAGAATTCTTGCCGTTGGCTTCATTTTGTAATTTTAATTGTAATTTTATTAATTCCCTAATTAAGAATATTCAAAGAAATTGAAAATAAATGGCATGAAAAGTTACTTGATTTCTCTAGTAATCCTTCCTATATTACTATTACTTACGTGGGGATAGAAACCCGGACGACCGGGTGCAAGTCCGACACGTTAACTCGAGACTGTCTCCCTGCTTTCAAATCCATTGTCAATATTAAATTAAAATATGTTATGCTTAATAGTACTTATGCATTCAACAGATCGCAGATTTTTGTGCCAGGCAGCCTCCCTGTTTCTATTAATGGTTACAGTGTTTCATAGACCTCCACAAGCAGCTTCTGTTCGCCGCTGGAAAAGATCCCGCTCTGTCCTTTTCGAACATTTGATCCATGATTCGACATTCACGGTTATGGGCTGGTTACATATCTCGTGAACGCACGTAATCCAGGATAACGTTAGCCTGGCTTGAACTAACCTGAGCAAGGCGTGGCTGAACTGCGTTGATGGAACGGCTTAAGCCTCAAGTGGAAGTTGGCGCTAGTTCTAACCGGGCTTAATCAACTAAGCGCCGCTTTCGTTAGCGACTTTGATGGAATACCCCAGGGGCCCGTTTCAGAAAGCAGGTTAAACAAACTGAGTTAAAACCTTAACTCTAGGTTGACCAACTCTAAGCTGTCAAACTCTTGAGTTTTCGATTTCAGAACAGGAGATAACACTTTAGTTCAATCAACTCTGAGTCAAGGTAAAACCCTGAGTGAAGCCCGTGCATGAGGATATAAAAAGCCCTCATCAATGGAACACAAATAACATGATTCACCATGGAAACAAGTGATAGAAAGCCTCGATCCTCCTACTTCTCCCCAGTGGAGTTGGAAATATTAATGACCGCATATGCAGAAAGTGAGCATATATATATATTTTTAAAAAAAAGCAATACTATGGCAGCAGAAAAAAAAGCGGGAGCTCGCGTGGCAGAAAATTGCTGACCGAGTCAATGCGTGAGTATTAATTGGAGAAACAAAATAAATGTTTTGTCTTGAATGTTCCACTTATTCAACAATTATATTCCATATGTGTGTTTGTGCCCACAAGTGGATGTTTTTTAATTGTTTCAACTGTACAACATTTGTCCTTCTAGGAAATAAAGAAGACCTCATAAAATGAGGCATATTGTCGTTCTTTGACACTGGGGAGGTGATGGGTCAGTTAGAAATGATTGAAGCATATCTTGTCTCTAACAGCTCTTCCATCTCGTGCATCAGCAGGGGGGTCAGGATTATTATCTGGATCATTGGGGGGAAGAGTAGGACATTGACCTCCTCTAACAGTGGCAATGTTGTGGAGAACCACACATGCCACTATAATGTCACAAGCCCTTTCTGGGGTGACCCTGAGCCTACGAAGGCACTGGAACCGGGCCTTGAGTATCACAATGGTCATCTCCACTCTGGCTTGTGTCCTGCAGTGAGCCAAGTTGTAGTGTTGCTGTGGGCCAGGGTCAAGGTCAGGGTAAGGGGTCAGCAGATAGCGCTGGCAGGGGTACCCTCTGTCTCTGAGTAGGTAACCATCAAACTCTTTCAATTGCAATAGGAGGAAACAAAATATTGATCATAGTATATAGCTATATACTGTATATAAACTCACCACGGGCAAATCTGGCACTCACTCACAACATTTGTGAGTCATGCACAGACCCAGGCCACTTCGCTTCCACATTGTTGATCATGTGAGCTGCATCACATATGATCTTCACAGTGGAGAGCAGTAATTAGCTGCATAGTGAAGTATATTTCATTTGGAATGTTAAAGGCTACTATTTAGGCCTACCTGTACATTAATGCTGTGGACAGATTTCCTATTCACATAATCTCCTTCATTTATTGAAGGAGCTATGATAGGAATGTGAGTGCCATCTATGCAGCCAATCACACCTGGAAACCCTAAAATATATCAAATTGACTGATTAGTGCTTCAAGTCTCAAAGCTTTATGACAAATTAATTATTGCTTAGACTGATACCTTCAATTCTGTGGAACTCTTCTTTAAGAAGTCTGGTGGGTTTGTGACTTGGGAACACTACAAACGTGTATAGTAGCCGTTTCAGAGCAAGTGTCACATTTCGGACAGCCCGACAGACAGTTGCCTTGGACACATGCTCTGAATCACCGACGTTATACAAAAAACTGCCTTTGGCAAAAAACAAAGTGCAATACAAAGAATTTGCTCGGAACTGAGAGCGTGTCCACGATGTGTCATGTGAACGATGTGAGGGCTGAGAATATTGTTTATATAAATTATTGATGGTGCAGAGAAACGGAAACGCTCAAACAGGTACTCATCAGGGAATGATAAAACATCCAATCAGGGTCTAATAATCCTAATAATCCTAATAATCCTAAACTAAGAGTATCTGCGTGCCTCGACATCAACTGGCTCTTCAATAAAAGGACACGCCATGTCTGCCACTGCCATCAGTCTGCAGGCTTCAACTTAAGAGCAGGAGAAACTCAGGGTTAGTTGAAGAAAACCTGCCAGCGAGCAGGTTAGGTTGACGGAGTATGTTGCCAGGGTAACTGACTCAGAGTTAAACTGAACTGGCTTTGTGAAACCGAAAAACCAGAGTTTCCCTCATCTCGGGGTTAACTAACTCAGAGTTTTCACTAAACCTGCTTTCTGAAACGGGCCCCAGGACCCTAACTGGGGCCCTAAGTGACAAACTAACTTGTTGTTTGTTTTGTTTTTAGAGTGCCTCTTTTTGTTCCATTTTAAAATGCCTTTTTTTTTGTTTCTGTTTGTGTTTTCAATTGTTAATATTTTCTATATTATCCTGTTATGTTATTATGTTATAAAATTGTAACTAAAGTGGCTGTAGATCCCTCATTGTCATCAACAGTGGTTTGGGGTTTTATAACTAACCCTAAAGTGCTTCACTACTGGTAAACAAATGGTGAACGAAAGATTCAAAAAGCTTAACTACTGGTGAATGAATGGTTTGTGAAAGAGTAACAACTCAGTATGATGCATTACTTTACATGAAGGTACACAAAAAGCTTCACTACTGGTAAACGAATGATTGAAAAAGCTTAACTACTGGTGAACGAATGATTGAAAAAGCTTAACTACTGGTGAACGAATGGATCGCGAATGAGTAACAACTCAGTCAGATCCAGCTCTACCAGTCGATCCAGTGTGGTACCCAAGCCAGCCCTCGACAGCGCTTGAAACCAAGGGTGGCAGGTTTAAAGCGTGCCCTGCAGCGGTGGACAATTGCTTTTAAGCCTTCAACATTACTAATGCCACATAATAAACCTTAAATGTGAATTGTACTGACTAAGTCCTAAACGTAGTCTAGTACTGGTTGCTAAAAACGGCGAAATTAAGTTTAGACGTGCGCCCAGTGCGCTCGAACATAGAAAACAGAGTTCAGTAGTTTACAATTATCTTGCAGGTTTATTTACTTCATATAGCATATCGAGGCAATAACTAACTATATGGAACCAAAACAACAAACCGAATTGCTCACCCTCAAGGCACATAACATATAACATATAATATAGCCACACTGGCACAGTCGAAAACTGTTTGCTTCCCAAATTAGCAACACCTGTGACTGAGTTTCTTCTAGGTTAAATGGCCTACCTGGCCTGACCCGAGGTCGGCTGAACCACAAACACATACAGCCCCCTAGTGGCACAGGGCAAAATTACATTAAATAATACAAAATGAATATGGCTCATACACTTGCGTCTGCCAGAGCAATTAAATCAAATTCAAAAGAGACATAAATATAGAAAAAATAGCCCATTTTAAATGGGAACCAATTACTATTTAACTTCATTAAGCAAGCATAATTTGGTTATGGGTAGTTCAGTGGTCGGATCTCAAGTGCGAGACTTGTCCTCTTCGACAGATGAACCTTCGCAATGCGTTGATGCACGAGTCTGTGTCAAGAGAATAGGCCACTTCCAGGTGCACGGCTTTTTACGATGCTACGCCCTCTTTTCACGTCAACTGGTCCAAAGTAATCTACGCCAACGTTAGTGAATGGCGGTAGATAAGGAACCACTCTCTCTTCTGGCAGGTCTGCCATTTTTTTTCTGCTCACTGGTTTTTCCACCATGGAGCTTACAGATGAGGCATCTTGATATGATCTTCCTCACTGCAGTAGGTCCACTTGTGATCCAGTATTTTCTCCTTGTAGCGGAAAGAACATGATTTCTACCCCAATGTCCAAGTTGTAGATGGACATGACGGAGGATAAGGTCGGAAATGTGTTGGTCTTTTGACAAGATGAGGGGGTGTTTAATGTCCTCAGGGATTGCTGCCTTATTCAGCCATCCCCCAACTCGTAGAAGTCCTCCTTCTAAAACCGGATCCAATTTGAGGATGCTGCTACTTCTCGGCACTTGTGGCTTGCCAGAGGTTAGTGCAGAAAATTCAGTGGGGAATCTCTCTTGCTGGCAAAAAGCGATTATGGAGGTTTCAGCCTCCAAGAGATCTTCCAGCGTCACCTTCTGATTCCCAAGTGATGTTGAGAAAGCTTGCATCTACTTTTGTACATCCAACCTTGCTGTTCCAGTAGCACTGATGTTTGCAAACTCCAACTCTTTTCTTTTATTACTCAGTTTGAGCAGAGTTCCTTTGAGCTTAATGAGCCACGCAACTGCAACCTTCAATCTTTGCCAATCAGAGAAATGGGTCATCAGTTGCGATGTGGCGTTGGTGTCAACAAGTATTGCATTGACCGTCAGACTTCTCTTTACTTCTGGGTCGTCGGCAGTGACACTTGTATCCACAGGAAATGTTGGCCATGTTTCTTCAGGTTCCCGTAGGAATTCCGGGCCTTCCATTCATCTTTGCTTCACAAGATCTTCTGCCTTCAATCCACGTGAAGCATCGTCAGCAGGCTTCAGGGATGTGGGAACGTACCTCCACTGCTCAACTTCCGAGTTGTCCCTGATGGTGGTTACCCTGTTTGCTACAAAGGTTTGAAATCTTCGGTCCTCATTCTTTATGTACTTAAGAACTGATGTGCTGTCAGTCCAAAAGCAGGTCTTCTTCAGTGGAAGCTGGAGCTCCGATTGGAGCATCTTGTCCACTCGTACTGCAACAACGGCAGCGGTGAGCTCTAAACGGGGAATGGTGACAGGCTTCATGGGGGCCACCCTGGCTTTGCCAAATAGGAATGCAACATGAACCCTCTCATCCATGTTCTGCATTCTCAGGTAAGTAGCCGTACCATAGCCGTCCTCGCTCGCGTTGGCGAAGTGATGCAATTGGGCGCTGACAGTCCTCCCAAATCCTTCAGGCTTCACACATCTGTGGATCTTGAAATATGCCACCTTCTCAAGATCTGTCAGCCATTTGTTCCACTTCTGCTGGAAAGATGGAGGTATTGGATCGTCCCAATCACACTTTGTCCTGCCTAACTCCTGCAACAGCAGCTTGGCGGGGAGTACTAGAGGTGCTAGGAATCCCAATGGATCGTAGACGGAACTGATGATGGATAGCATGCCTCGCTTGGTTGGCGGCTTCTCCTTGACTTTCAGTTTGAATTTGAAAGAGTCCGTCTCGATACACCACTGCAAACCCAAAGCTCTGTCCAACGGCAGCTTATCCCTGTCCAGATCAAGCTCATGCAGGTTCTTGGACTTGAGATCCTCTGGGAGGCTTTGAAGCACTTCTCGACTGTTACTGATCCATTGAGTGAGGGTGAAACCTCCTTTTCTGCAAATTGTTGTAAGGTTCTTAACCATGGTGACTGCATCCTCTTCAGAGGGCAGACTCTTCAATAGATCATCCATGTAGAAGTTTCGGTTGACCGTTTCGATCACTTCTGTTGTGAAGTTGGCCTGGTTGTCATGAAACCGCTCCAAATAAATGGACAGTCATGCGATGCTCTACAAGATCTTGCTCCAGGTTACCTTGAGGCCACCATAAGAATCTTAAGTAGTCCCGGTGTTCCTCTGCCACCTTAACCTGGTGGAACATAGCCTTTATGTCTGCCATTATGGCCACTTGTTCCTGTCTGAACCTCATAAGAACTCCAACTAACAAGCTGGTAAGGTTCGGTCCTTGCAAGAGCTGACTGTTGAGTGAGACCCCTTTGTACTCTGCTCCACAGTCAAAGACCACTCGTAGCTTTCTCTTCCTCGGATGGTACACGTTGTGGTGCGAGATATACCACACCTTCCCTGTTGGCATTTCAAACTGATGCTGCGGCACTTCTTCTTCATAGCCATTGATAATGACATCAGCAAGAAAGTTGTTGTACTCCTCATGAAAGCTTGAGTCTTTCTGTAGTCTCCTTTTCAGCCCACGAACACGTTGCATAGCAACACTGAGATTGTTTGGCATCAAAACATCTTTCCCTTTGAAAGGCATTTTAAATGTGTAGTGTCCATTCTGAAGCTGAGCAGAGCTTTCCATTATCTCCACAAATTTATTTTCTTCCCTTGACATTTCTTCCTGTTCTGCAGAAGCTCGCTCATTGAAGTCGTAGTTGTACTGGCTGGTTAACAGTTCTTCAATTCTGTCAATGGCGATTCTGTTGGCATAAACTGAAGGGTGGTCACTTCCACAGTCGCTACTTCCCCGTAACGGACCATTTATTACCCACCCCAGTAGGGTTCTGATCGTGTAGGGTCCATCTTCACCTTCACGACTGTTAATCACCTCCCAAGGCTCCATCAACTTGGAGGAGTTTGTGCCAATTAACAGGTCAACATCAGCGTTTGTGGGGAATCTTTACATCCTCTAAATAAGGCCATTTTCTCAGCTCCTTTTCACTGATTATGTTTGCTGTAGAGACAGGCATCTCTTTCTGGGTACACACTTTGGGAAGTGGATAGAAGCACTCACCAGAAAATCCTGAAATCTCCAGACTGTCAACAACGGAGCTTTCTACTGCGTTATTATGGCCCAAGGTGCGGATATGAATTTTGAATTTGCGTCCTTCCAAGTTCAACTTGTCAATGAGCCTCCTGGCGCAGAAAGTTCCTGTACTCCCTGGGTCGAGAAACGCATAGGTTTCAATGACCTTGTTTCCCTTTGAGCACTTCACCTTAACAGGCAGAATAGGAAGAATTCCATTGCAGTGACCAGCCCCTGTAAAGCCACAAGCGGAGGATAATGTACAGCCGTCAGAAGTATTTGACTGCTCAGTATTCCTCTGCTCACCATCCTTCTGAGTAACCCTTTCCTTCTCTCCTATGTGCAAAACACTGGGGTGTGTTCGGTTGCACTTTTTGCAAGTGATGCGCCTGTCACAATTCTTGCTCAAGTGTCCTGTGCACAAGCAACTGAAACAGACCTTTCTCCTTTAGATAGTCCAGTTTCTCCCTGTGTGTCTTTCTACCCAGTTTAAAACATTGTTCCAAAACATGATTACCAGCAGTACAATACAGGCAGGAAATAGAATTAGTCTTGGTAAAGGATGTCACTTTGTTCTGAGCCATTTCTTTGTCACCATCTGGTTTTCTGCATCCATCCTCATTCTTGTGTGCGTCTGCTTTGTATCCATCCTCAATGACCACCTGTGTTGCAAAGCTGTTTCTTCTCAGCTGTGGTTTCACCTGTGACGGTTTCACCTGTAACTTGCTTGCTTTTGCAGTTCCTTTGATAAAAGGTGTAGTGTCCTGTATGTCACCAAAGACTGGATCTGAAGTGATTCGAACCTGGCGCTCGATGCATTTCACAATGTCTGAGAATCGTGCTCTTCGACCAGTTTTCTCCAGTATCTCACATGCCTTTGTTCTCCATTTGTCTGAGTTTATACAGAAGCTTCTGACTGAGAATCTTCATGTTTGCTGGCATGTTAAGTTCCTCCAAGTACTGAAGATCATCCATAGCGTTGGAACACTCCCGGAGGAAAAGTCCATAAGCTTGGGAGTGCTTTGGGGTCCTCAGCTTTGATACTTAGCCATCCTGTGACCTTCTCCATGTAGGCTGCTGTTATCTTAAACTAATTCCAAAGTGTTCCTTGAGCAACTTTTTGGCAACAGCAAATCCTTTAATTTCAGTCATATGAAGGCAGCTGCGCACAATATCCCTTGGCTGCCCCCTAGTGAATTGCTCAAGATAATACAAACAGTCTCCTTTACAGTTGGTCTTCCATGCAGTTCTCGAACGCCTTCATAAATGTGTTGAACCTTAGAGGATCTCCATCATAAATTGGAATTTCTCGGCGCGGCAGCAGTTGTGATGTTTGCATTTGAACAAGGAGAGCTGTTATGTCATTCTGTTGTTGCAGTAGATTGTAGAGACCTGCTGTCTGATTTTGGCCTTGCAGAGGGTGAAACATTTGTTGGCCTACAGTAGGTTGAAAGCTTTGACTGAAGGTTGTCTTTGATTGTAACTTAGGGGGTTGAGAGCCTTGACTGACAGTTGGCTTTGGCATGATAGTTGGCGTGGCTAATGGTGAAGCATTGCTTTGCAGTGGTAGAGATGCATTGCTTTGCAGTGGTAGAGATGCATTGCTTTGAAGTGGTAGAGATGCATTGCTTTGAAGTGGTAGAGATGCATTGCTTTGAAGTGGTAGAGATGCATGTCGCTGTGAGGGCAGATGCACAAATATTGAGGCCTGTGGATTGAGAGAGGTGAGCGGGAGCTTAGATCTAGCCCCTTTCCTGATGTAGGAAGCCATTCCATCAGATTGCCTTGAATGGACGCTGCTACTGACCTGTAGCACTGCTAGCTTAGCAGAAGTGCAATTTCTCAGTATCCAGCTCAAGCTGCTCCCTTTTTCTCCTCAAGATGAGCTCCTGCTCCTCCAATGCATGCTTATCCTTTAAAGCAGCAGCTCGAGCCAAGAGCGCGGCCTGTTCCGCCTCTGCCCTGCATCTGGCTGAAGAAGTGGAGGATCTGCTACTTGAGGATCTGCTACTTGAGCCATGGTGCCTTGACTGCACGTTTGAAATGCTGTCTTGAGGTTGAATCTGATCCTCCTCTTCCTCATCCTTTCCACAAGCAACCTCATTTCCATTTCCAGCATTGACAGCAACAGTTTGAAGATCATCCCTTTCATGTTCCTTTAAAGTGTTGTCAACAACCGTATGTGTTTCTGTTGGTCCAATTACATTTTCACTTTGGACAGTTTGAGCTTGCTCAGTTTGAGTTTCATTTTGAACCGGCAAATCATTATGATCATCACCCACCTTGGTAACTGGAGCTTTAGTGTCATACAACCATTGATGTGTACCCACAATAAACTCATTAATATTTAACATTTTAGCTTGGTACCATATTTCAAGTTTGTTTGCTTCATCAACAGGCAATAAACCCAATAAAGATGTATGCACCTGCTGTATTTTGTCACACAATTCATTGAACCTGTTAAATTCATTTTCAACCTCATTTACATGCTCTTTATCACCCATCAATTTAGCAATAGATTATTTTGCGCTCGACAGTTTACCAAATTTAGACTCTTTCCTTTTCTAAACTGCTTATTTTTTCCAACAAAGCTTTGGGTGTTAATTTAACCACACGTTTTTCAGTTACAGATTTTACCCCTGCACCCACACCAAGTTCAGTCTCAAGGCCAAGTTGGCCTTTTTCCTCTTCGGTCATAATGACCACGCACAGTTAATTTGTTTATTAATCGATAAGCCCGCAGAAATAGTTTGTGTTGCTCAACAACTCGTCTAAACGTTATTTTTTAGACGGTTGTGAGTAGCTACCAATGCATTGGGTTTACGCGAATGTGAGCACACAAATTACCATGGCCATTCATAATATCAGCGCTGATTACCACATACCCCAATCGAGCGTTGGCCGGCTTTGATGAATGGTGTCCCGTGTGATGATGCTGGTTTTCCAGTGGCCCTGTAGCTCGCTCCGGTACAGACAATCAGCAATCGGCAACTCCAAACATTTGCCCTCCTCACATCCGTGGTTTCCAAACGAACACCGTTAAATCCAAAACAGGTCCGCGTCCTTCTCGATGAACGTTATCCAAATCGAAGCAGTTTTCGACCTAAATGTACTGACTAAGTCCTAAACGTAGTCTAGTACTGGTTGCTAAAAACGGCGAAATTAAGTTTAGACGTGCGCCCAGTGCGCTCGAACATAGAAAACGGAGAGTTCAGTAGTTTACAATTATCTCGCAGGTTTATTTACTTCATATAGCATATCGAGGCAATAACTGTAACTCATAATATATGGAACCAAAACAACAAACCGAATTGCTCACCCTCAAGGCATATAACATATAATATAGCCACACTGGCACAGTCGAAAACTGTTTACTTCCCAAATTAGCAACACCTGTGACTGAGTTTCTTCTAGGTTAAATGGCCTACCTGAGGGGTGTTCCACAAAGCCGGTTTTATCACTTACCCAGCTAAGTTAACCCAGGGTTAGCGGCAACCCTAGGTTTTCCGTTCCAAAATGACCACGGCATGTAAGTTGCTATGGAAACATATGCTCTCAATCAAACCTGGTCGGAGCAGGTTTTGCGCAGGTTAAGTTTGGAAGATAACCCGGTTTTGCTCAGAGTAGGCTATTTAAACCCACGTTTATCGCAGCTTTTACGTGTTCGCCTATTGATATCGGAGCGCAAATAATTTGTGCAATTCACAGAGAGATTAATTAGACCACGGCTCGACATATTGTCCTTTCCGGATGACTTTTTGCTGGAGAGATATAGTTTTTCACGTGATTCTTTGATATAGGCCTATTTAAATAGCCTTCTCCAACCCTACATTGCAAATGTTACCAATCGTGGATCTGCCCTCAGTTCACTACAAACAATTTGCATAGCTTTCCGTTTTTTTGCGACGGGTAGCTTTTTGTACAGTGTAGGAGATGCTGAGCACATAGGCAAAGCTACCGTCTGCCGCTCAGTGCGTCTGTCTTGCGCTGAAGCGGTTGTTGCGTAACTTCCTGGAGTTTCACCAACTTGCAGGTCAGCATTATCTACTTTAAGTGTTCCCAAATGGCTCCGAAATTATCCTTGTTGACTTTTCATCTGGGTGTTATATTTCAGGATTTCCTAATGTAATTGGGTGCATTGATGGCACACATCCAATGTGAGCAATACATTTCAACAGGGTGCGTTGCATTATGAACATATCATAGACCTCATATAATTGTTGTGCTTGTGCAAGATAGCTCAAAGTTTGTATTTGATCGCAGGGCAATTCGATGGGGATCTCCTAGGAGATCGAGGGTATCAATGCCTCCCGACGCTCATCACCCCGTACCCTAATCCCGCTCCTGGACCACAGACAACATTTAACCTGGCACACAGCAGAACCCGCGTTAAGATTGAAAATACATTCTGGATATTGAAGTCCAGATTCCAATGCCTACGTGGACTAAGAGTTTGTCCGGAACGGGCATGCGATGTAATTGTTGCATGCGCCGTCCTCCACAATAGCCACTCTGCGCAAAGAGATGCCTCCCCACTTTACCCGTTCCTCGAGGAGGAACACATTCGCAAATGTTTGTAAGGGCTGACAAAGGATGCGAGACCACATTTGCAGAAATCATTTAAATTAAAAAAAACACTTTTCTTCCATCATTTTTATTCTTTAGTTGCTGAGGGAGGAAAAAGAATAATTAGTACCTTGATCGGTAAAATATGCGGCCCGTTTCGCCATTTTGATCAGGATTTCCATGATCCATACATCACGTCTTTATAGGTTTGCCGTGAACGCGCACAACCTTGTGTTAACCAACCCCGTGTTGATTGAACTAATTCATAACCGGTGCTGTGGAACCGACAGCTCTGGGTTAGTCGGCACAGGATCGGACAACCTAGAGTTCAGCGTTAACTCTGTGTTTGTTAAACCTCCGTTCTTGGAACACCCCTCTGGCCTGACCCGAGGTCGGCTGAACCACAAACACATACAGCCCCCTAGTGGCACAGGGCAAAATTACATTAAATAATACAAAATGAATATGGCTCATACATGAATATTAACGTATGTATTGTGTGTATGTATTGTCAATATCTTTATTAAAATATGACAATCATCCTGTCTGTGCCTTGTTAATTTATTAACTAATTGTGAAATCCCAGGAAAATTCAATTGGTCAGTTTGCTAATTCACAGAATGATTAATTAATACAGTATCCCCTAGTCTGTTTACCAGTAACTCCTCAGTAGTTACTGAATAACTGTCACAAAGTTTCTAGAGAGTGCGCGGCGCGCCAATCACTGAATGAATGAATGAAACCTTCTGCAGAATCAGAGAAAGTCTGCCCTCTTTGCGGCACAAAGCATGTTTCAGAAATCAGCACATTTAAATAAATGCTATAGTTGTCACACAGACACATGCTATTTTTTATTTTTGTAATATGGAATTATTTCAGGGGAGAAAATGTTGTGAAACAATGTACACACGGTGCATTCGCGATTAGGGACTGATATAGCATATGTCGGCCTAGACCTAATCAATTGTGTTTTAATATTTGTAGCATTCATGTTAGTCTATTCTTTTCGTAGGCTACTCTGCTGTTGGCCTTGATGGGGAGATATTTTTTTGCTGCCACAAAATATAGTTTAATCCAACAACATTCCTGCGTCTCCCCCTCCTACCGAGCCCATTTCAGCACCGTGTCAGTGGACAGCTACAATCCTACGACATCGTAAGAGCAGAGCACGCGCGTTCATGTTAAGGAGTTTCAGAAACGCTCAGAAAAAAGTTACGATGCATTGTAAGAAGGATCGTATTAGCGTGGATCCATCGTTATCAGGAAACTCGTCAAGCCAGCACCTCCCTTCTGGCACAAAATGTGACTCCCCTTAAATAAGCCAATCAGTCCCAGGTGGACCAATCAAGGCCAAAAAGAGGCTCTAACTCCGTTTACAGAGCCTCTAACACAGTTATTGGTGGACAAACTCTGAGGGTGGCTTATCAGTGGACAAACGTTGAAAAAGAGGCTCCAACACAGAGCCTCTAACCCATAGTTATTGGTGGATAGACTCTGATGCTTCATTATCTCAGGCAATGGTCATTTACAGAAAGAGTAGAAAAGGTGTCCTTTCAAAAGAAAAGGTGCCAGGAACATCCGCTGATAAAAGGGGAGGGGGGGAGGGGGGCAGGCACACACTGCGAGCAATCAGAGTCCTCAGCATTGTCTTGTTTGATGCCATGGTCACCGAGCTCCCATAGTACCTGTCTCTGGTAGTTCTTCCAGCTCCTACTTTCCTCCTCCCAGTAACTGACATAGCGCTCCTCTCCATGTCCACCGATTCCTCGTCTTCCCCCTCGTCTCTCCAGTTTCTCAGATGGCGTCAAAAAAAATCCCACCACTGCCTCCAAATGTGAGGGACCGGTGTGGTCACCCCACATATTCGGGAAATGGCCACCGGATTGGAGAGTGTGGGCAAAAAGTAGTTTTATTTACTCAAACAGTCAAACAAAGTAAACAAGAATAAATCCATTCGTTACAAAATAAAGGAAAAGAAAACACTGTTAGCATAAATTAGCCTAGCCTAGAAAAACATACCATGTGCTTCTAGTACTGGCCTCTCGTCAAGCCAGCATCTCCCTTCTGGTAGTGGTGGCTCGTTCGCAAACGAATCAGTTCGAACAAACGACAAACGAACGACCCGACCTGATTCGCCGCTCTCGCTCTGAGTCGTGCTGACTCGCGAGTCACTGTTCGTTCACTGACTGTGTTTAGCGGTGAAGACTCGAGGACTGAGAAGTCACGAGAGTCAGCCGGGCAGCAACATCCCGATTCCAAACATGAAGCACTCCTCAGCTAAAAGGAATTTAGTTAATGTTGTGTTGATTGATAACCGTTTGCACAATTGCACGATCGTGATTCGTTTGAGAATGAGAACGAGGGAGGAGCGGAGTCTGACCGACTCGGCTGAGAACGTGCATTCGCGATTCGTTTGAACGAGAACGAGGGAGGAGCCGAGTCTGACCGACTCGGCATTCGCGAACGTGCATTTGCGATTCGTTTGAACGAGAACGAGGGAGGAGCCGAGTCTGACCGACTCAGTGACTGAGAATCATGATTCACCACTACCGGAAATGCACACGAACGAACAAGTGACTCTTCTTGGCGAACTGACCGACGCAAACTGATTCATTCAAACGAATCATGAAATCCACCACTACCTTCTGGCACAAAATGTGACTCCCCTTAAATAAGCCAATCAGTCCCAGGTGGACCAATCAAGGCCAGACCATTAACAATGGGAAGATTCCCTGGTCAAGGCTGGAATAACCTTCTGCCCCCTACGACGGAAGTACATATACCACATTCAATATGATTGAAGGGAAGAGACAGTGAGAAGGAATTTTCAACTTCTCACAATGTGAAATAGATGTTTCCAAATAATTCAAATGGAAAGAATTTTGTGTATCACAACCTGCTAAAAATAAAGTGCATTGATTTCACCAGGTGTGTTTATTTTAGTTTCTCACTGATGGAAACAAAACAAAACACTACAGAGGGGTGTTCCAAGAACGGAGGTTTAACAAACACAGAGTTAACGCTGAACTCTAGGTTGATTGATCCTGTGTCGACTAACCCAGAGCTGTCGGTTCCACAGCACCGGTTATGAATTAGTTCAATCAACACGGGGTTGGTTAACACAGGGTTGTGTGCGTTCACGGCAAACCTATAAAGACGTGATGTATGGATCATGGAAGTGGACGATGATGATATTGCTATTTAAGGTACTAATTATTATTTTTCCTCCCTCAGCAACTAAAGAATAAAAATGATGGAAGAAAACAGTGTTTGGTGTGTTTTTTTTTTTTATTGAAATGATTTCTGCAAATGTGGTCTCGCATCCTTTGTCAGCCCTTACAAACATTTGCGGAATGTGTTCCTCCTCGAGGAACGGGTAAAGTGGGGAGGCATCTCGTTGAGCAGAGTGGCTATATTGTGGAGGACGGCGCATGCAACAATTACATCGCATGCCCGTTCCGGACAAACTCTTAGTCCATGTAGGCATTGGAATCTGGACTTCAATATCCCGAATGTATTTTCAATCTTAACGCGGGTTCTGCTGTGTGCCAGGTTAAATGTTGTCTGTGGGCCAGGAGCGGGATTAGGGTACGGGGTGATGAGCGTCGGGAGGCATGGATACCCTCGATCTCCTAGGAGATCCCCATTGAATTGCCCTGCGATCAAATACAAACTTTGAGCTATCTTGCACAAGCACAACAATTATATGAGGTCTATGATATGTTCATAATGCAACGCACCCTGTTGAAATGTATTGCTCACATTGGATGTGTGCCATCAATGCACCAAATTACATTAGGAAATCCTGAAATATAACACCCAGATGAAAAGTCAACAAGGATAATTTTGGAGCCATTTGGGAACACTTAAAGTAGATAATGCTGACCTGCAAGTTGGTGAAACTCCATTTCAATGCGTCTCGTGGGTTTATGGCCTGGAAAAACGGTGAAGTTACGCAACAACCTCTTCAGCGCAAGACAGACGTACTGAGCGGCAGACGGTAGCTTTGCCTATGTGCTCAGCATCTCCTACACTGTACAAAAAGCTACCCGTCGAAAAAAAACGGAAAGCTATGCAAATTGTTTGTAGTGAACTGAGGGCAGATCCACGATTGGTAACATTTGCAATGTAGGGTTGGAGAAGGCTATTTAAATATATCAAAGAATCACGTGAAAAACTATATCTCTCCAGCAAAAAGTCATCCGGAAAGGACAATATGTCGAGCCGTGGTCTAATTAATCTCTCTGTGAATTGCACAAATTATTTGCGCTCCGATATCAATAGGCGAACACGTAAAAGCTGCGATAAACGCGGGTTTAAATAGCCTACTCTGAGCAAAACCGGGTTATCTTCCAAACTTAACCTGCGCAAAACCTGCTCCGACCAGGTTTGATTGAGAGCATATGTTTCCATAGCAACTTACATGCCGTGGTCATTTTGGAACGGAAAACCTAGGGTTGCCGCTAACCCTGGGTTAACTTAGCTGGGTAAGTGATAAAACCGGCTTTGTGGAACACCCCTCTGATCTTGGCAGATCTTTGCAGGCTTTAGTCCGTCTCAACATGTAAAGTGTGTTTGGATGAGTCACTGGCTGAGTCTGATTGGACTCTGGGGCCAAGTGAGGCTGCACACCTGCACAACATTAAGCAATCAATTTGCACTGGTTAAACCAGCCATCTCCACACGCACTCGAAGAGATCTCCTGCATGGCAACATGGAGCACCATCGTCATGTATGAGTGTCTGCAAACCTTACAACAAACCAGTTCCCAACATCACCACCCTGTGTCCTAGTCGGCCAAGTAAAAGTCACCTAGGTGACGTGTAGCATGGACAATTTAACACTGTCTGGAGCCCAATGTTGGACAGAAGGGCTGTATGTGGACACACTGGCCACCAGCAGCGGCGATGGGCAGTAACCACCCAGTACCATTCCTTTTCCACAACAAAGCGGTTGAGCCCAGCGGGGGGCAGCACAGAGACTGCCGCAGGCAATGGTCTGTGGCTAGCCACCCCTGAGACCAGCCCCGGCCAGCCACACCTATGCCAGCCAGCACATCAGCCCAAGGCCCTATGCTCCACGAGGGAGATGGGGAAAGGCCTTTTTGCCCCAGGAGAGGTTGGCCCTACAAGAGTACAACAAACCCTCTGAGGAGCTACCTCCACAGACCAGCTTAACCTCCCCCCAGCCCGTCCCGTCAGCCCTGTGACCACCATGCCCAACACCTCCCCCAGTCGATGCAGCAGCCCAGGCCTCGTCGCATGTGTATTTTACTCTGCACCTACGTTTTGGTTTGGCTCACTGAATTGGGGGGGGGGGGGGGTGTGATTGACAGGGTTTTAATAGTAAAAGGATCTTATCTGTAATGTGTGCCTAGGGGAAGAGAAGCTAGCTAGCCTTTTATATATCCTCCCACATCAGCTTTTTTACGCTTGCCTTTGTTCACCTGGAGCAGCAAACACGCCTTTATCTGGAACCAGCCCTGTCTCAAACACAATAATGATTTGGTACGTAATCACATCGGTTATCAGATCATATTTATTATGAGTAATAACAATAATGAATAATAAATAATGTTGCTTCTAGCGGCTCCAAGGAAATAAATGAAACCGCAAAAGATTGACTGCCTCATATTATACGATACGTTTACCCAATAACTGAATGAATTACTGACTAACTGAAAGGATGAATGAATGAATTCTAACATATAATTGTATACTGCCTTAAATCTGAAAAAGACCATGATCATTTGGTCTGATATATTATAATATAATATATCATAGAAGTCCTTCAGGTTCATTGGAGGCTGCCCAACATACTAAGTAGGTCCAAGTGGTACATTTGAACATTTTAGTTCCCTACCATTTTGGCATAAAATGTGAATAACAATAAACATTACACAAATAATTATTGTTAGAATTAAATATTTCTGATCCATTTAAAAAAAAAAAACTTGTGTGACAGGTGAAAACCTGTTTGTGGATTTAAAACATAGTTGACTTGGTACATAAAGCACATGGTTTGGTTTGAGTCTGACTGCAGTCTGTAGGACAGTTAGGAAGCTCCCCGGTTTTTTAAGAATTATATTTGTTGGAAAATAACTAAATACCTTTGCAAAAAGTTTTACATTTGCAGTGTTAATAGCATAGTATTAGTCGTATGAGCTCTACTGGTTGTAGAGTACTAGTAGTAGTAAAGTTAGTACACCTAAGAGTAGTAGTAGTAGTATTAGTTGTAGTGGTGGTAGTAGTAATAGTAATCTGGTGGTGTTTCTCCACTATACTATACTGGCCGGGCTTGGCACGGTTCGACTCAGCTCAGCAGGTCAGTACGGCTGGGATTTGCATTACCATTACAACCGGGCTTCCTGCTTAAAGGTGTGACTTTAACTGATGACGCACCTTTCTTGAGTCAGTGACACACCGACCTAAGACACTCAGGGCCCTATTTTAACAGTCTGAAACGCAAGTATGAAATGCGAAATGCAAGTAGCTTTGTGGGCAGATCTCTGGCTCTATTGCTATTATACCGGCGGATAAATGAGATTGCCCGACGCAAATCTAAAATGGGTTGGTCTGAAGTAGCCTAATCACCTGTAGGTGTGTTTTGGGCGTGACATGCAATAAACCAATGAGAGTGCCAGCTTCCATCTCCTTTAAGAGCCAGCGCATTTGAACTTGACGAATTGATATTTTGACAGCGTGTTTGCAGTCTATGCTGAGACAGATGCATGACCACATGAATTTCAAACGGCTCAGTTTATGGCCAAATAATAGTCCAAATTCACACATGGAATAGCGTTTTCTTACATGATATGCGGTCCTGTGTGTCACACCGCGGTGAGGTCAAGTTGGGTTTTTGCCCTGTCTCCATGTCTTGTCCTGTCATTTCCTGTTTTATTTTGAAAAGTAACTCTCCTCTCGTTTCAGGTCACTTGCCCTTCCTCATGTGTCTTGGTCTGATTGTCTGCTGAGTGTTTCCACCTGTTCCCTGTTACCCTGTGTATTTGAGTCGGCGTCTCCCTTTGTCTTGTGTCAGTGTGTTCGTCTTTGTTCATACCTACGTACGTTCACTTCTACCAACCACAGTCTTGTCTCTGCTCTGCATTCGCCTTTGGTCGCTTTTGGTTTTTGTTCCGGTTCCTCGAAGAAGAGTGATTTTCAGTTGTAAGTTTCAAAGCATAGTTTAGTTCCTTAGTTAATGTTTTCATAGCCTTTTGTTTTCTCCATTTGGAGTGATCTTTTGTTTGCTCACGTTTTCATAAATTAGTGCCTCCAGTTTTCAGGAGAGTTTCAGTTCTTATAGACGTTTCATAGTCTTTTGTGTTTTCCTCCTTTTAGTGGAGTGATTATTATTTTGTATCTTTTGTAGTCTTGTTTCTCCCTAGGACAACCTTAGTTGAGTTAATTTTCATAGCCTGTTTTTGTTACTCGGTCCTGGAATTATCTTACCTGATTCTGTCAATAAAGACTTTTATTGAAGAACCCCAAAACCCTGCATCTGCGCCCTGTATCCTAGCCCGGTCGTGACACTGTGGCTGCAACTGTGGGTCTATTTAATGATATGCGGCAATACATTAACAAACATCGTTTGTTACCAGTATTGTATACATTATCGTTATCGACTATGCATGTGTACCCCGTTACTATACATTGCCATAGACTGTATTATGCATATGCACATTCATTCGTTCTTTTAAACACTCTACTCTATGTACTGTTCTCGCTGGATGAACATCCAGCTATCCAGTTAGCTAAACATTCAACTTCAAATGACTTTTAGAGAACAGGGTTCTGTGTTGAGTTTGTTCACTGAAGCTTGAAAATTGTAACATAAGAACAAAAGGAAATGTTGGCATTACAACTCAGAAGTGATAAAGCATGCAAGTATAAAGATAACAAACAAATGGAGGCTAGAGGCTAAGCATGAGGTATTAGCATAGCATGTAAAATAAATGTGTTTCTGGAGTAAACATAGCACACAATAAAGGCAGGATAGAAACATTTACTTAAAGACAATGTGTCTTACACCTCGTTCACACTACCTCCGTCAACCGACGGATGGCGAGGGCGTGTCTGACGGGGGAGTAGTCTTTGTGGACTCAGCCTGCAACAGGGGCAACACTCTCCTTGCGCTCTCCTTGCACCAGGCGTTATAAAGCCGGCTTTTTCCTGCGTCTTCCTGCTTGTTGTTATTATTGCTAAATGGATCCCGTAGTCGCAAGGACAGTGTTGCCACTGTACATGTACCACAGCAATCGCCCAATTCTTAAATCCATTCTTAAATCCCCCGCTGTCGGCCAGCTTTTTTACATTTCCACGGCAGGTTGTATCACAAAGACCATTTCATTGGACAGAGTCCAAGTAGCGGCACACTAATGTATTTGTATAATGTCACTGTCCCGAAATTGACACCAGATAAACACACAAATGTGGAATTTAGAATTTCACACGAAGATGGCCCCGAACTTGGTCAACAGCCAAAGCAAGTACAATGCCTACAGAAGGTCAAACTATGGCACCCGAACCACACATACAAGACGTCGTATTGAGGGTACGATGCATTTGAACTAGGTCACGAAGGCGTCACGTGACCTCCCGTTGGTATAACACCTTCATATAATCATCTATCTATCTGATATTTAGATATCATCTATCATATCTAAATAATCTATATAATCTATATATAATATATCTGTCGCAGACGTTCAAATGAGGCTATTGATTTTCTGTTAAAGGTGTCTTATTTATGAATCTTTCTTCTTATTTATGAATTTTTGAGACCCGCCCCCGCCCGCACCTACAAAGTTCAGCACCAGATCCGACCTGTCATCATTGATCAAAATGAAATCCGCACCAAAACATCGAAAGGATATCCCTTGGGTGGCTTTCACTCGATTTATGCCTTCGGGCAGCGCAGTGTCATCGCTGGAGTCCCCGCTCCACGTCTGACAAATTATCAGCTGTCGTATCGTGTCGTATCGTTAGAACGGACATCACAATCCGCCCGTTTTTGCAACTTTTATGCGGGTACCTGACCCGTTGCAGGACTGATATTATATAATACTGTTTATGCTGAGACTTCTTTGCTTTTTGCTACCTGTAGGGTCTGTGTGCGGGCTTTGCGCGCAGGTATCTGGTGTGTGTTTGTCAGGTGAAAACTAAACGTCAAGGGAAAGAGGCGGTAGTTGAAAAAAGTATTTACGCCGCTTATTAAGTTCACTCGTTGCTTATAATGGTTTATTCGTTTCCCAGTATTATTTCCTTCATTTAGAAGACAGTTTTGTTCATTTTTAAATTATAAAATAAATGCAATAATTTTTTGAAGTCGCAAGTTTTTTTAATTATTGGAAGCGAGTTGAGCTGACCTCGCCTGCTGTACCCACGGTCAAAATAGCCGAGACAATATCTATATGATCATTTTAATATAGGCCTAATAACCAGGAACTGAATTGTGATTGAAGCTTTGGGAGTTACACACGCCTCTGCTCAGGACTGACTGAGGAAGATGCTCTGAGGCTGGCCTTTTATGTGTCCATGTTACCATGACACATCGAAAGCGCTTGAGCTACTCAAATTCGGCTGTCTTCGCCGACACTGTGGTCCCATCTCGATGTCATCGAACTCTAATACGACGGCTACACAACGGCATTGTGAGGGCTTCACGTAGTCGTGGTGCCTTCCTAAGACAATCGGGCAGCTTCGTGTTTCCTTCGCATTGTCTTCGTGAGGCGATGGCACCGATGATCACACAAAGTAAAGAGAACATGACACGACTTGACAAGATACCATCACAATGGCCTTACGAAGGGCAAAATGGACACACAAATTCAACACGAAAATGAACCTTCGCAAGGTCCTTTGGCAAATCTTTGGCATGCCAAAGATTTTGCCACCGCTCACGAAGTTGCTGCCGGAGCCTGAGAAACTCCACCGGTGGTCATACGATGGCTTCAGATGCCTTCACGAATGGTCCGATGTTTTTACGATCAGAGCCGAATTTGAACATTTCCTTTATCGTGTGTTTATCTGGTGTCAATTTCGGGACAGTGTGACATGGGCATAACCGCGATCTGATTGGCCGACAGACCCGTCGCTTCCCGAAAAGTTTAACATTTTTCAACTTTCGACGCAGGCCACGGAGCCGACTTGACGGACGGACCCACAATGCATTTCGAGGGCGCCCCATGCAAAGTCAATGAGATGCGTCCATTGACGGAGGTAGTGTGCAAGAGGCATAACAGGTAACAACAAAGGATGATATGACACTGTGGAGCTGAGGATCATGGCTTGAATGCCACATGTAGACTAATACAAAATGGCTACTTCCTGTTTAATAGCAGGCTACTTGCTGTTGTCATCATTCTGCACTTCCATCGATCACCACTAGGGGCATTATCAACATAAACCACACAGAATCCAGAACACGGTAAAACTATGTTTTCTCACGATCAAATACTCATCAATGCTAAAAGTTATGGGCTTGTATATGATGTCTGTGTCAAGAAAATAGGTTTTCTGTGCAGTGTTTGCAGATTGCAGAGATTTGCATTGATTTAAAAGTACAACTTCTTAGCTGTCAGCTGTTCTTTCCCATATAATTTAATTTAACGTAACGTTATTTACCCTAAAACAAGATTTTGTTTTGGAATACTTTGCTCGAGTTTATTATTGTTATTATTATTAATTTAATGCATGCCATTAGCCTACTACATTCATGCAGCCCCTATGGAAAAAAATGGTTTCCACAATCCACATGCTATTTCTATGCAGTTTCACACATGTGAACATCTTTGACATCATAATATTTAAATTAGGCTAATAATTTTCATGTTTGTGCTGTGTATAGCCTAAGCTTATGCTGCAGTTCCGACCTGCCATGGCAAGTCAAAATAGCAACACCAACTCCGCTAGGGCATTTAGACCAGTTATTTGCTGTGAGTGGAGCAATTGCTTTTTGGATCACTAAAATAGCACCAAGTATCATTTGCGCCGGAACACGCCTCTGCTTTTCGCTGACATGCCTCTCCAGGGCGCAAGTGTAGTGGCGCGAGTTTGCTGCTGGGGAAAATCAGCTTTACGCCGGGTGCAAACTAGCAACGATACATGCGTTGGTGTAGAAAGTCAATTGCGCTGAGTGCAAGATAGGGCACTCAGTTTTATTGCTCTCTCAATAGCTCATTGAGAGATGATTTATTTCACATTAGTCCAGTTTGCACTTGTTACGTCACCGCAGCCGGGCTCACTTCGGCCCACCCTCTGAGATGGTCCGTCCCGGGCGCAGTCTAGTATGGCACGGTGCATTTAAACTGTAGTGGAAATTCAAAAAATGCTAATGGTAAAAACGCCAATAGTAAACTAAGTAGTATTGGTATTAGTACCCCTGAGACAAGTTCTATAGTATATACTATCATACAAATGTAGAAGAAAGGTAAAAGAAGCAGCCAAATGGGCTTGTTTGCTTGTAAAACCCCCACTAGTTTCTTGTAAGATTCCTCCATCCAGTAATTTGGTCCTACCGGGGCGGCTGGGCCCACCCGAGGCCAGAGATATATCCTGTGTTGACAGTCACAGTGCTTCCCCGACTCCCTGAAATAAACGGTCCAGAACGCTGTTCTCCCCCGTCCAATATGTGACCATCAATCACGCTGTGCAAAAAAAACATGCCAATGGTTTGTGCTGTGGCACACTAGCATATTTGGTGGATCTTTTAAAGACAAAGCCAGTAGGCTAAAATGGTGTGGGGGTGGGGGTTAGGTGGGCTGGGGTGGCTGCAGCAGTAGCTGTGATTTGAGGGGCATCAAGAAGCAGAACTGACAGAGACGGATTCACTGCGACCCAAGCATGGAATTGCTTTTGCTCCCCCACCCCCAAGGAACCGAGTGGGAAGTTTCTGTGGGAAAAACACATCCATACACAGCAGTCTTCATAAGCACCTTGTCGTCAAAATTAAAAACACCAGTAATAGGTGATAGCCCTGGGTAGTCAATGGTTCTCTATTTTTGCTAAACTAATCATCTTGAGTTGTTCAAAAGCTGTGGTTGCATGATTGTCATGTATGACTTTCATCTTCTCTAGATGGCTGGCTCAGCCGCTACAACTCTGCTGGTCTATGGAGGTCATGTTAGGTGACAGAGTGATTCCAACAAAGTGTTGCTATGCTCCTATTTGGAGAATCACACAAAAATTTACAATGTGGACTGGACCTTTAAAAGTTATCCTATAAACAGTGGTGGTTCTAGGGGGGGGCCAGGGGGGGCCAGTGCCCCCGTAACTCTGAGTCCGGCCCCCCCTGTGGCCCCCCCGAACGAGCCAACCCCACCCCGTCAACAATCGCGCCCGCAATAGTGCTGGTTTGTGCCCCTCTAACAGAAAAGCCGGCCCCATCTCGGCCCCCCCATTAAAACCGGTCTAGAACCGCCACTGCCTATAAATGCTCCAAATTACAATCAATAAAGGTTTATAAACCAGAATCTAAACATGGCTACACCAACCATTTAGTCTCTCAACTCCAGCCTATCTCACTCTCAAATACATATTTAAAGTGGCCAGAGTGGCCTACAGACTATTATATACTCATAAAGTATAGAATGTGGATTTCTATGCCTAATACAAAGTTTGGTCATCTTTGAAACGTTGCCTTTACCTAGATAATAAAATACATCAAAATAAAACCTTGATTTATTTCAAACAAATTCTAGATTTAAACCTCTTCTTTCACATTTTCTCTTCAAAAAAACTCAAAGGACCATAATATATAGTCCAGTTTGCAGCATCTTAATGACCCAGTTTTTTGTATAAATGGGGAACATATTTTTTGCAATGTAATATGTCACTGAATCTGTGATCGCCTGCCACTGGGGCCCTTTCTTGTTATATGACAATGACAAAATGCTGCTGCCAACGTTACCAGCTTTTTTGCAGGTGCTTTGTAAATTGAGCTAGGATCTGAATGTCACTTGTCGCAGGTGCTAGAAAAAGTTGGTTGTGTTCCCCATAAACTAGCTAATATGCCTTATATGATGATACTCCGCCATGGCGAGTGGAGAGTTATACTAATGTAAAATCCTAAATAAACGTAAATATACTGTATCCTAGGCTAAACAAAACTTTGTTTTGTCACGTCTCGCATGAGAAACTTTTTGGCAGTTTCAAACAGTTTCAGCCCATAATGACTGACACAATTAATTAATTAAATGACCAAAACACCTTATGCCCACTATCATTGATGCCTCTATAATTCTGAATGGAGTTGTTCATTGTGTTGTGGGGCAGGGGCATTGCTAGACATAAAGCTCTACCGGGGCACAGGCCCCCCATTACTCAAATCCAAAACAATTATATCTTGAATGCATGCTGTGCGTATGAAATGTGCTATACAATGTGCTATATGAACTTCCCTTGCCTAGCCAAATATTACTGCCACTGCTATACTGCTGCTGCTGAAACTGCTACTGGTCAAGGTAAAAATGTAAAGATAGAAAGAATCTGTAATTAATATTTATTTCAACATACATTATTAACATTCTCAACATGCTTTTTAAGCATAAAATTCATACCCTGCATATGCAAATAATAACAATAAAACCAGACTCAAGTCATTCAACTATTGCAATTTAGCATTTTTCTGCATTCCACAATAATAAGAATAATTAATAAAAACGTGACGTTGCGTTATCATTCCTCAATACTTATTCTTGTATCACGACTCAATTCTGATTCTTATTTTGTGTACCATAGCTGTGTATGAGCATTCTAATGAGTGATGTTAGACACACACTGCGGCGTGATACTATCAGTGTCCGAGAAGCATAACCCTCTCTCGATCATCGCCTTCAACATCAATTGTTGCCCAGTCAGATCTCCACACATCCATCCCTTTAAGAGCTTACTGCACAATAATCATACAAATCAGACTTTAGATGAATGTCTATATGAAATCTGACAAGCTGAAATCAAGGTGTATGCAGTATTTCACTTTCTTTGTTGGTTTCAACGAATCAGGTTGCTGGAGGCAGGGATCTGTATGCGTGTAATTGGCGAACACAAACTCAGAATTGGTCAACTGTGGAAAACTGTGAAGGTTTTCCAATGAACACCCTGTTTACTGGCGACTGTAGAAATACACTTAAAAAAAAATACCCTTCTGAAAGCTTTGTCTACCTGCTTCCAAAATTCTACTGATATCTTCGATAATGTTTCTATGGGCCTGACATTTTATTTCAGTTTCAGGCCCGGACTCTGTGCCGTCTCCCCCGAGGAGTTCTGCTGTAGGTTTGCTGGATCCGAGATGAACTGCACACTAAATGCACATGGTAGTTTGTCACTCACTGAGACACGTTACTATGGCAGCCAATCACTAAGTATGTGACAACCCTCCAGACAGGGTGACACCAGTCAGGGTAACCAATCAGTATCTCCCGACCTTTGTCCACTGATTGGCTTTGTAGACATCTTGTTCTCACACTCAGCTGGTAGATGTTAACACTGACAGGTATACTATCACTATCACCCATTGATGTTTTAGGTTCATACACTGACAGATATATGGGACAAACAACAAGCAACAGAGACAGAAAAACCTAATAATGGGAGGCATTATACAGAGTCTGGGACTGTAGACTGATAGGATTTACTGTGTTTATGTAGCGTGACCCTCTCTTTGACAGCCTGCTGAGGAGGGCAGAACTATGAGTTAGATAAGATCAGTGACGGGAGGGAGGAGTGACAGCAGGGTGGTAGCTGTGAATGGCATGCAGCACACTTCATATCCCAGGATATTCGCAGCTTTCATAAAGCAATATTAAGTCAAAGGAATAGGGATCAGGGTGAGGGTCTATTTTCAAGGAGGAATGAAAGAGGGACTTTTTTGCATGTTGTATGTATTTGTTTTTGGGGGAGCTTGTCAGGACTTGTCAGGGTCTGCTGAACAATCTTCGAGAGAGGGCTCTCCCCCTTTCACCCTCTCACCCTCATTCTAGCAGATTACCATCAAACACGCGGGTTAGACACGCCACAGAGCATCAGTTAATCAGGGCCCTCTAAACAACAGCACTAAGCAGAAAGATGTGCGCTCCATGGTTATGATGATGACTCCGCCTCGCCAAATGATTCTCTCTCAGAGTCTGTGCTCCTGATCTGTTGTTTGTACTAATGACTCCCTCTCCTGTTTCTCATCTCCTCTTCTAGCAGTCCCTCAGCGGGGACACTCCAAACCCCGGTCATTCCTGAACGACTTTATCAGTTCTTTCTATAATGTGGCGCTCAAAGCAGTTGGCCTAAAGCAGCCTTGCCTATTTGATGAATGTTATGTACTTTGAATGATTCTTTTTGGGGTTATATCTTCATTGTTGAATGCGCTTATTGCAAGTCGCTGAATAAAGTGAAATAAAAGTTATATAATCTAATTCAGTGCTGTGTGTGTGTGTGTGGGGGGGGGGGGGGTGTGTGCTTGTGTGTGTTTGTCTGTGTGCGCAAGTGTGTGTGTGTGTGGGGGGGGGGTGTGTGCTTGTGTGTGTTTGTCTGTGTGCGCAAGTGTGTGTCTGTGTGCGTGCATGTGCGTGTGTGTGTTTGTGTGTGCGTGTATGTGTGTGTGTGTATGCATGTTGCAGCTGCAGTCCAAAGAGGCAGTAGTGTGTGTGTGTGTGTGCGTGCATGTGCGTGTTGCAGCTGCAGTCCAAAGTGGCAGTAGTGCGTGCGTGCGTGTGCGCGTTGCAGCTGCAGTCCAAAGCGGCAGTAGTGCATGCGTGTCACAATGTTGGACTTTTTTTTACCACTAGATGTAGCCAATTCCTACTGTCTGCTCCCTGTGCTTTTCCTGCTTAATTCTGCTAATCACTCACCTGCCCCCCTGTTAACTAACCCCCTGGATTCTGCAAACCCTGACAGAAGACACAACCATGACTGACCCAGTGAAAGCATCTGCAGGAGCCCCTCAGATTGTTAGTATGGCTGCTTCTGAGTTTGAAAATATTATGGCAGCTCTCAATAGCTTTGGCTTGACTACTGGATACTCATGGACAAGCACTGACTCTCCAGCAACAGACCCTGGCCCGTCACAACCTCCTTCTTCAGAAACTCGTTCAGTCAGCGGGGAACCCCAGCCCCACTCCACGTCAAGACCCACCGGACACGAGTGGGCAGCCTTCTCCTGCTGATCCACTGGTTCCACCTCAACCGGCACATCCAAACCCTGGCCCTGAACCTCGGCTACTTGCCCCTCAACGTTTCGACGGTAACCCAGGTGCTTGTCTTGGTTTTTTAACACAATGCCAATTGACTTTTGAGCTGCAGCCAACTACTTTCCCTACTGCTAGATCCAGAATTGCATATATTATAACATTATTGACAGACAAGGCATTAGCCTGGGCCACAGCAATCTGGCAGTTACAGGGTCCAGAATGCCATGATATCGTTCTTTTCACTAATGAAATGCGGCACGTTTTTGACCAGTCTCTCTCAGGACAAGAGGCCGCGAAGAAACTCTTGCTCCTTCGTTAAGGAAAAGACAGTCGGATTACGCTATCTCTTTCCATACTATGGCCGCGGAAAGTGGCTGGAATGGGACGGCTCTTGTCACCACATTTTTAAATGGCTTGTCTGACTCACTGAAAGACTGTTTAGCTGCAACTGAATGTTCTAATGATCTTGAGTCTATCATCTCCCAGTCAATACGTCTGGACAATCACTTCCGAGAGCGAAGACGGGACCAGACCAGCGCCCAGCAGCAGAGTTTTCAGAGCCGATCCACACCTCCGACCCCCCCCTCTGGAATCTGCCTGCTCCCACTGAGACCACAGAGCCAATGCAGATTGGACGAGCACGTCTCTCTCAGGAGGAGAGGGAACGGAGACGAAGAGAGATTGTGCATCTACTGTGGTAAACCAGGACATTACAGAGCTTCCTGTCCCAACCTCCTGAGAAAAGATCAGTCCCGTTCAGCCGAGGGAGGGCTGTAATGGGTGTCTCTCTCTCTCCCGAGCTCCTAGGCGCAGGAGTCTACCTTTCAGTGACCTTGGCCTGGGGAGTGCTAAGCCACTCCTGTCAAGCATTAGTGGACTCTGGGGCTGCTGGGAATTTTATTGACCATCGCCCTGATCTTTTCGCTCTACTTGCCAGAGAGGAAGGCCATGGATGACTACATCAAGGATGCCCTCTCCACTGGTTTTATACGCCCATCCACATCCCCTGCTGGTGCAGGGTTTTTCTTTGTCGGGAAAAAAGATGGTGGATTGCGTCCATGTATAGACTACAGGGGTCTTAACAGAATCACCATACGCAACAGATAACCTCTTCCATTTATCTCTACCGCTTTTGATCTTCTACAAGGTGCCACCATTTTTTCTAAGCTGGACCTTAATAATGCCTATTACCTCAGCCACATCAGACAAGGCGATGAGTGGAAAACAGCTTTTAACACCCCCTCTGTACACTATGAATATCAAGTGATGCCATTTGGACTCACTAATGCCCCAGCTGTTTTCCAGGCCCTGATAAATGATGTTTTGCGTGATATGATTAACCATTTTGTGTTTATTTGGATGACATTCAGATTTTTTCCAAGTCACGTCACGAGCACTGTCAGCATGTGCGTCAGGTCCTACAGAGACTTTTAAAGAATCACCTCTTTGTAAAACCAGAGAAGTGCGAATTTCATGTCACTGAGGTGGCTTTTCTGGGGTTCATCATCAAACAGGGCCAGGTTCTGATGGACCCAAGGAAGACTTGAGCTGTTCAAGACTGGCCCGTTCCAAGGACTGTGAAGGTCCAGCAATTCCTAGGGTTTGCAAACTTCTACAGGAGGTTCATCAGGGGTTTTAGTTCAGTGGCTGCCCCTATCTCTGCCCTCACCCAAAAGAGTGCAGCACCTTTTGGATGGACTCTTGAGGCAGAACAGGCATTCTGGAGGCTTAAGGAGCGTTTCTCTTCAGCTCCTATATTGACAGTGCCTAATCCCTCTGTCTTTTATTGTGGAGGTGGATGCCTCCAGCGTGGGTGTTGGAGCTGTCCTGTCTCAGCGCTCGACTGATGGGAAGGTACACCCATGCGCCTTCTTTTCCCATCGCCTCACCCCCACTGAGACAAGGTATGATGTTGGGGATCGGGAACTTCTGGCAGTTAAGATGGCACTTGAAGAATGGCGCCACTGGATGGAGGGGGCCCAGCATCCTTTCTTGGTCTGGACGGACCACCGAAATCTGGAGTACCTCCAGCAGGCCAAGCGGCTGAATCCTCGGCAAGCTCGTTGGGCATTATTCTTCGGTCGCTTTGACTTTACTATATCCTATCGACCCGGTTCCAATAATGGAAAACCTGATGCCCTATCTAGGCAGTTCCGGCCTAGCAACCAGGGAGAGGATCTAGGGCCAATTATCCCACCCAAGAGAATTGTTGCACCCGTCCGTTGGGAAATCGAGACAGTGGTCAGACGGGCTCTTCAGCAGGATCCTGACCCTGGCTCTACACCAGCTGGTAAACAGTTTGTTCCCAGAAGAGCACGGTCTGAAGTTCTCCAGTGGGGTCACTCCTCGCATCTCACAGCTCATCCAGGGGCCCGAAGATCCCTGGAGTTTCTCAGGCGATGCTTCTGGTGGCTGGAGATGGAGAAGGAGGTTGAGGACTTTGTTGCAGCCTGTGCTACCTGTGTCCGAAGCAAAGACCTTCGTCAGCGTCCTCAAGGATTGCTCCTACCACTCCCGACTCCCAGTCGGCCCTGGTCGCACCTGTCCATGGACTTTGTAGCCTACCTGTCTCTGAAGGTAACAGTGTAATTTTAGTCATTGTTGACAGGTTCTCTAAGGCCTGAAAACAAATTCCTTTACCTAAATTACCATCTGCACTTGAGACTGCACAAATTGTTTTTCTCCATGTGTTTCGAGTTTTTGGTCTACCTCAGGAAATCGTCTCGGACAGAGGTCCGCAGTTTTCCTCCTGCATCTGGCGGGCCATCTGTCGACTCATCAGGGCCACTGCCAGCCTGTCCTCTGGTTTCCATCCTCAGTCCAATGGCCAGACAGAAAGGGTAAACCAGGAGATGGAGGCCACTCTTCGGGGCTTGGTTGCCAACAACCCCTCATCTTGGACCTCCAAGTTGCCGTGGGCAGAGTATGCTCACAATACCCTCCAGTCCTCCTCCACTGGGCTTTCCCCATTCCAGTGCCAGTTTGGGTTTCAGCCACCCTTGTTCCCCGAGCAAGAGGGGGAAGTGGGGGTGCCATAAGCTCTGCACTTTGTGAGGCGGTGCAAACAAACCTGGAAAAGGGTTCGCCAGGCACTGCTTCGCGCTGCCAAAGGAACCAGGTGCAAGCCAACAGTCACCGGACACCAGCTCCTCGCTTCCGCCCTAGACAGAAGGTCTGGCTGTCTGCCAGGGACCTACCGTTACGGGTGGAATCCCGTAAGCTTGCCCCACGCTATATTGGCCCTTTCAAGATTACCCACCAGGTCAATCCAGTCGCCTACAGACTCCAACTGCCCCGGAATCCACCCCACTTTTCATGTTTCCCGTTTGAGACCTGTGCTTACCTCCCCTATTGCCCCAGCCCCCAAGCCCCCTACTCCACCCCGGTTGGTTGATGGTCAAACAGTCTACATGGTCAATCGGCTCTTAGACTCCCGCCGGGTCCAGCGGTCGGTCCAGTACCTGGTAGATTGGGAAGGCTACGGCCCGGAAGAAAGTTCATGGGTCCCTTCTCGGAACATTGTCGACAAGTCCCTGATCAGAGACTTTCATCAGCTGCATCCTGATCGTCCTGGGAACGCCAGGAGACGTTCCTAGAGGAGGGGATTCTGTCACAATGTTGGACTTTTTCACCACTAGATGTCACCAATTCCTACTGTCTGCTCCCTGTACTTTTCCTGCCTAATTGTCTCTGCTCATCTGTTATGACCGGCCTAGGGGAACCGAACATAACAAAGGATGCTCCCCTCTTTCCCCCACTCCCAAGGATGACCAGGGCCACAGAGCTGCAGTCCAACAGAAGTTAATTTATTCTTTAAAGATAAATGGTAGCATTGAGCTTCAGGGTGAGCATGGCCCAAAAACAACAAACAGAACAATCTGACCCAAACTAACTTACCTAACCAAAACCAAAGAAAACAAAGATTACAGGTTTCTAACCTGACTCCCTATAAAATAAACAGGAGAAAAGGAGACAAACCAAAAGAGCGACTCACCCCTACAACTACCTGGACTGCTAAAGTTCAACACAATACAATACCATACAATGAAATACAACAAAACCTGGTGCAGTTGGGAGTAGGGTCAAGAGAAGAGAGTGAATGTCTCAAGCGGGGGCCATTTATAGCAGCTCCACCAGTCCATTCACCAATCGGCAGCCAGCACCTGGGGAAACACCAATGGTGGTAGCACCACCACCCTCATCAGGCAGGGAGGAACAACAGCACAGAAAAATCCACACATCAACACTGAAAAATACTAAATTATGACCCTGGGTCATAACACATCACTCACCTGCCCCCTGTTAACTAATCATCTGAGTTGTTTGCCTCACAGTATTTAAGCCTGGTCATTTCATTCTCTGTCCAGTCTCTGTTCAGTCTTCACTGAACACTGGTAACTATGTACAGTTCTTTGTTCATTCTACCCAATTTGATCTTGTTGCCAACCTTTGCATGTGACCTGACTCTGATTCTGGATTACCCTTTTGACAAACTTGTTTTTTGGCCTGTTTGATTTATGGACTGAGTTTTTGTTTTTTTGGATCTTCTGAGCTTTCTGGAAAGCCATTTTTTTCCCTCTGTGGAATAAAAACCTTAACTTAAAATACTATTTTTTGCTTCGCATTTGAGTCACCGTCAGTTCCTGGATTCCGCAAACCCTGACAGTGCGTGCGTGCGTGCGTGCGTACGTGCATGTGCACGCTGCAGTCCAAAGCGGCAGTAGGCCCGGGCTGTCAGCTCCAACACTGCGCTGGGAGTCAAAGCGGAGCAGCGGTAGGTTAGCAGGAGATGGCTCTACTACGAGGACACGTTCCTACATTTCTCTGCCTTGAGTGACATGACAACATCAAAAACATGTCAGCTTAACGCGTGTCAGGGCCCGTCACCTGGGGGCCCCACACCTCCCAGAAAGGAGTTGACATCCCGTTCACTCAGTGCAGAGGAAGCACAGCCAATCAACCTGGAGAAGACACACAGACACACACACACACACACACAAACACACAGAGACATATACACAAACACACACACAGGTGGGAGGAAAAGGGAGAAAGAAAGGATAGAGAGAGAGAGCGCAACAGAGGGAGGGGGAGAGAGAGAGAGAAAGAAAGAGGTATGTATGGATTATTCCGGTGTAATCCTCTCTGGCAGCCGCCAATTTCTTCCTCAGTAGCTTTTTCCTTCTTCAAAATAAGGTGTTCTTAAAGGCTGTGTGCAGGTGTTTTCCAATCCAAGGGTTTGGCTTTCAATCTTCTTAAATCCTCAAGACACTGTTAACTGAATAGAGCCTGCATGGTTGACATCACTATTTTGCATGTGTGTGTGTGTGTGTGTGTGTTCGTGTGTGTGTGCTTGCCTCCCTGCCTGGATAAATGATTAAATAGTAAAATTATACAAAGCAGTAAACCTGGTTTTGGATTGTGTGAGTGTGTGTTTGACCTTTTGGGATGTGAAACCAACGACCACTAAGCTGAGCCTGGATGTGCTGGTGAGAGCTCCAGCAGCTAGCGGGCCACAGCTTAGAGGTATTTAAAGAATGAAGAGAGCATTGAGGACGTTCTGGTAATTGGTGCAAAGTAGCCTTTAGCATTTCACCGGCACTCTGTAACTTTCCCACTGTAGCCACTTTTGTTCAAACTTATGTGAAATCATGAGAGCCGTCTCAACACATCCACCCACAGCTCCATCAACCCCAGGGTCTTCCCTTCTAAATCAATTTGGTCTGTGGAGGAAAAGGCAAGAGCATCACATTTTGGAAGGACGTGACATCTCAGTTACACGGAGCAGGATAAAGAGCAGTGGTGTAACCCACAAAAGCGACTTGCTGCATTAAGCTTCACTGGATCACATCCAGTAGTAATCATCCTATATGTTCCCTGCGTTTCATATTAACCCGGTGGGGAACACACACAAATCAGACTCAGAGAGTGGAGTATAGCCCACTGATCTATGGGTTCAGCTGGCAGACAGACCATGGGAAGTGGAGTTTGCAGGACAAAAGTCTGAGTGTGTGTGTGTGTGGTGTGGTGTGGTGTGTGTGTGTGTGTGTGTTTGAGTGTATTTGAGTGTGTCTGTGTGTGTATGTGTGAGTGTGGACATGCTTGTGTGCATGCCTCTCCATCAATATTGAGGACCTTGTGGTGTCAAAAGCTTGGACGGCCAGGAACCGGGGGTGTGACACTCGATGACCAGCTGTCCTTCGCTGACAACATCACTACGACAATCCACTCCTGCAGACACATGCTCTCCAACATCAAGAGGATATGTCCATCCCCCCTCCACCCAGAAGGCCCTGCAGGTTTTTGTTCCAGGCTCTTGTTATCTTACTGTAACAACTGCATCTCTCTTCCGGCTGGTCTGCATGCATGTGCCATTCATCCTCTGGAGCTTATCCACAATGCAGCAGGCCTGCTAGTCCTCAACCTCCCCCATTTCTCCCACACTACACCACTCCTCCACAACCTGCACTGGCTACCGGTGGCTCAGGGCCCTCCTACACCCAGGACATGGTCAGACCATACACCCCAGCCCGTCCACTATGCTCCATGACTGCCAAACTGCCTGCTACACCCTAACTCCGAAGGGACCTCTGCTGTCGCTCAACAAAATCTCCACTGTTTGCAATCCTGGTTCCCCATTGGTGGAAGGAGCTCCCCACTGACATCCGGACAGCCGAAACCCTACATAGGCAATATTCCACTGCAGGCTAAAAACTCCTCCGTTCAGACTGCATCATGGCCAATGAAAAAGAAACAAAACAATCAACTTCTCTATCTCTTGTTTCTGGGTTGTGTTGTCACGGATCATGCATATAATAAGTTGCTTTGGAAAAAAGCCTCAGCTAATTGACTTTAATGGAATGTAATTTAATGTGAGTGTGTGCGCATTTGTGTTAGCGTGTGCTTGTGTGTGCTTGGTGATGTATGCGTGTTTGCTTGCATGTTTGCATGTGTGTGCATGTGTGTGCGTGTGTGCATGTGTGTGTGTGTTTGTGTTTCTGCAGTTGGTGAGCATCCACAACCTGTGGTGTGTAGATTAGAGATCAGCTGGTGGTTAAATGCATGCTTGCTCAGGCAGTGCAGCTAGTTGTCTTATCCAGTGGGTGACACATAAAACACTAAATAGAGTGTTTTCTAAATAGAACAGGGTAGGAGGGAGAGCAGAGCGAGAAGACACGTAAGGAATCCAGGGGAAGATTATAAATAATAAAAAATATTAAAGAATTGATGACCTGTTCAAAAGGAAATACTTTTTTTCTGTTTGTTACTCATATAACTTAATAAATCAGGCAAGCGTTCACATAAATAACACGTTTGTTATTAATGTGCAGAGGGAACCACATTTCTCATATTACTTCCATTTATGGGTCATAAAAGGATAAAGTCCTGAAGTGGATAAGATAGTTGTGTTTTTGTGGTGGTGTTGTCAGGGATCACAATCATAGTGATTGATACCCCTCATCCCCTCCGGCCTCATCTTTCTGCTCCAAATAATCAAAAGGATAAATCCAGTTGCTAAGCCAGTTCTGCAAAGAGCTGACCTTTTGATAAGCCCATCTCTCAGATTTACAGCCGTCTAAAGATGCTTTATTGCAGCAGGCTGGTGGTGAAATGACTGCTGTTGACATAAGACCGTATACAAGCCCTTCTCCAGAGCCCTCAAGGCTCAACATCTCTATAACCCTGCTAACAACCAGGAATGATCCTTGGGAGAAAACAAAGGAGTTTCATCCTTCATCGTACCCCGTATGATCTTCCCTATAAGGATGTATATATAGATATATAAATGTGTGTATATATACATATATATATATATATATAATGTGTGTATATATATACAGTATATATGTGTGTGTGTGTGTGTGTGTGTGTGGGTGTATATATATAGTAGGAAATTCAAACATAACCCTTCTCCCATTGGGAGAGGCTGGCCTTGCTTTTCATATCTGTTTGTTTTTGCAGAAAGTGGTTGAGATCTGTAGGCGGTACGAATCTGTTTAGGAATTGGGTGTCTAGCTTTTGGTCTTCCTGTTTGCCTGGAGGTAGTGGCCTGGAACCATCACAGCCACCACCACCATACCAGTGGCGGCTGCTGGTCTTTCAAAGATGGGAAGCTAATTTTCGGCCTACATCAGATAAATTGTCAATTTATGTATATGTAAATTATCCTCTCTGTTCCTTTTCAAGGAAATGCTCTGTCATACCAACTAGCTGTCTTTTCCAGTGACTTGACCAGTGTCCTCTCAATGGCCAGCAGAGCTAGGCTGCTTAAACGGTCTTGGCTCATTGTATTATCGGTGTAGGACTTGAGCCGCTTTAAACAGGAGAAGCTCCTTTATATACCTGCACATGTAGCTCCAATTGTTGCCACTAATGAGAACAGTTTGTAAAGCTGAGGCATTGCACTGTCCAACTCCATGTCTTTAAGGAACACCAAGAAATCACACAGCTTTCCCTGCTTTGTCACCCTGCAAGTCCTGATCTGAATACAGGACTTGAAGTTCAGACCTCAGGTTCCCTGAATCAAAGTGATGGCCAACTACCAAAACGATATTAAACTTGAACAAGGAAATGTGGGAATTATGTTAAACTGAAGCAAGGAATTGTGTGTATAAGTGTATGAAATGTACGATGAAAATTGTCTAGCAATTTCGCCAAGCAAATATCAAGAAATAGATTGCAGTTTGTCTTTGACTCACTTGCAAAATCCACGATTGGACTGAGGACTGAAGAGAGCTCCGGCGACGTTTTATAGATCAAAAACGCTGTCAATCAAATGGCAACTCAGTCTTTTGCAGACCCTCCAATCATCACACAGAAGCCCAGCGTCCAGGCCAGCTCACTCCTCCATGCACCCCCAGAGACGCTGAGCATCCGTGGGAGGGACATAATCGCAGCATTATCCAATGACCGTCGACTTTTGACGCACTAGAAAAAGCTGTTCTATGCAGCCCCATTGAAGTGGATGGACGCTGAGCTTCAACAGGGAAATGCACTGTGACGCTACTGGAATGTATGAGAAGGAAATCGAGTCAGTTGACCTGCGATAAGCAGCTGATTCTAAACAAACTCGTCTTCGAGATGGACGTGTTCTAACGCATTTTTAGTCAATGAAATGTTAACAGTATATATTTGACCATTTCATTTTTTTTAATTTAGGGGAAGCTGAGCTTCCCTTGCAGTCTTAAAGAAATCGGCACTGCACCATACCCCCCCCCCCCCCCCCCTCCATAACCCACCTCTCATCCAGACCATGGCTTCCTCCACTGAAAGCCCACCAGTAGATAAGCAGCCTAGCGAGACCAGGCAACCATCAAGAAAGAGAAGCAGCCATCTGCTCTGATCTCAGCATCTCTGCTTGGCTGAGGCCAGAGCTGCAGCCAGCTGTCTCCTCTGCAGGCCCCCAGCTGAAATACAATACCACAGGGACCGTCAGACAAGATAAATACCAAACGCACTGTGTGTGTGTGTGCACCTGTGTGTTCATGCTTGTACTTGTGTTTGTGGGGGAGAGAAAAAGTGAGATTGTGAGAGTGTGTGTGTGTGTGTGTGTGTTTGTGTATATGCGGGCATATGTGGTGGGGTTGGGTTGTGTGTGTGTGTGTGTGTGCACACACTTGCTTGTGTGTGAGGAAGAAAGAGCAGAGAGAAGGAGTCTGTGATTGTAAATGCATTTGAGGCTGCAGCCACATGCATGTGTGGCAGCGTGTGTGTGTATGTGTGGCGGAGTTTGTGTGCATTTGAGGCTGTGTTTGTGTGTTTACAGGACCTTTTGTGTGGGAAAAACATCTTGAACCCTTTCAGAGCCCTTTCAGAAAAAGGGAAGAGCAAGACATTATTTGTGCAAGAACCGCAGATGGCTGGTCTCTCTCATCAACAAGAGGACACCTGGGGTACAGACTGCTGGTCTCTCTCATCAACAAGAGGACACCTGGGGTACAGACTGCTGGTCTCTCTCATCAACAAGAGGACACCTGGGGTACAGACTGCTGGTCTCTCTCATCAACAAGAGGACACCTGGGGTACAGACGGCTGGTCTCTCTCATCAACAAGAGGACACCTGGGGTACAGACGGCTGGTCTCTTAAATCAACAAGAGGACACCTGGGGTATAGACGGCTGGTCTCTTAGATCAACAAGAGGACACCTGGGGTACAGACTGCTGGTCTCTCTCATCAACAAGAGGACACCTGGGGTACAGACGGCTGGTCTCTCTCATCAACAAGAGGACACCTGGGGTACAGACGGCTGGTCTCTCTCATCAACAAGAGGACACCTGGGGTACAGACTGCTGGTCTCTCTCATCAACAAGAGGACACCTGGGGTACAGACGGCTGGTCTCTCTCATCAACAAGAGGACACCTGGGTTACAGACTGCTGGTCTCTCTCATCAACAAGAGGACACCTGGGGTACAGACTGCTTGTCTCTCTCATCAACAAGAGGACACCTGGGGTACAGACTGCTGGTCTCTCTCATCAACAAGAGGACACCTGGGGTACAGACGGCTGGTCTCTCTCATCAACAAGAGGACACCTGGGGTACAGACGGCTGGTCTCTCTCATCAACAAGAGGACACCTGGGGTACAGACGGCTGGTCTCTTAGATCAACAAGAGGACACCTGGGGTACAGACGGCTGGTCTCTCTCATCAACAAGAGGACACCTGGGGTACAGACGGCTGGTCTCTCTCATCAACAAGAGGACACCTGGGGTACAGATGGCTGGTCTCTCTTATCAACAAGAGGACACCTGGGGTACAGACGGCTGGTCTCTCTCATCAACAAGAGGACACCTGGGGTACAGATGGCTGGTCTCTTAGATCAATAAGAGGACACCTGGGGTACAGACGGCTGGTCTCTCTCATCAACAAGAGGACACCTGGGGTACAGACGGCTGGTCTCTCTCATCAACAAGAGGACACCTGGGGTACAGACGGCTGGTCTCTTAGATCAATAAGAGGACACCTTGGGTGGAAACTGTTGGCCTTTTATCAGCTTGAGGCTTCTCTTTGTCTGCAAATATCAGCCAAGGATTTGCTGTGAAAGCCAATCCAACACATCATTTCAGAACTAACTGCGGCCACACTTCCATTCACAACAGCCGTTATTCACCATCATACAAGGGCCTGCAACTGTTGCTTTAGTTCAGCTGCTTGGGGATGAGATCAGAGGCAGAAACTGCTTTATGGTCTTCTGAAGACATATTTTCTGCTTCTTCCCTGGACCAAACCCAAGATGAGACAGCAGGGATTTGGACCTAATTGCTATTTATTGATCCTCACATGAGGTGAAGCATGCTTAGGGCCAGAGATAAGTGTAGGGTGTAAAATACTAACTGAGCTCCTTAATGGGCGTGTCTAGAAAAGAACAGAGGAAGTTAAGATGAACGCATTGTAAACAGACAATTATCATTAAAACTGACCAATAAATATATGATGATGGTACTTTTTTAGGATTCATTAGAAAGAGGGTGTTAAAGAGGAGTTGGCGATGTAGGATCAGAAGACCCAAAAGAAAGATCACGTAAGTACAAACCAATACTGATTGTGGTCATTTACTTTAAGGTACCCTGTACAGGAAAGCCATTACAGGAATTACATTAAAAGATACAATTCCAATTACTTTTAAATGTAAGCTAGTTATTAGCAGAGTGGTGGCCAGGAAGATAGGACCCTGGATGAAACCATTTTATATTCTAATTGCTCTCTAAAGACAAGAAGGAAAGAGGTGGAATTTACGCCTGTAAATGAGATCTTATCTTATCTCTTATCTATCTCTATTATCTTAGTCTATGGCTGAATATATCATGTATTTCTGCTCCTTCATATTCTATCTCACAGAGGAAAACCTCTCTCGGAGGCTGTTACCATCCCAAGAGTCGTACCTTCTCACTTATAATCTTTACCTTGTAACCGTTTGTTTGGGGTCACTGGTTATCTGCGGTGGTTCCTGTAAAAGACCTATCTACTGGGTCCAGGCGGGTTATCCTGAGACCGGCATCACACCTTTCTCTTTAATTAATTTGGCCTGTCTCAGGGATTAAACATAAGATCAGTCTGCAGAACTACTGAATTATTCAACAGGGAAGAGACTCATTCTGGAGAGGTGGCCTGGAGTCACTCTGGACTGAGTGAGAACAGACAGAAAGTTGTCTCTGGGGGTTTGAACAAATCGAGAGAAAGAGAGGGATAGAGGGAGATGGATAGAGGACAGAGAGAGAGAGAGAGAGAGAGAGAGAGAGAGAGAGAGAGAGAGAGAGAGAGAGAGAGAGAGAGAGAGAGAGAGAGAGAGAGAGAGAGAGAGAGAGAGAGAGAGAGAGAGAGAGAGAGAGAGAGAGAGAGAAAAAAAAATGAGATGTAGAGAGAGAGAAAGATAAATGTAGAGGGTGATAGAGAGTGGGATAGATAAATGTAGAGGGAGAGAGCGAGAGGGAAAGATAAATGTAGAGGGAGAGAGAGATAGGGGAAGGTAAATGTAGGGGAGAGAGAAGTGGAAGAGAGAGAGGGGAAGATAAATGGAGAGGGAGATGAGAGAGAGAGGGAGAGATAAATGGAGGGGAGATGGAGAGAGATAAATGGAGGGGAAGATGGAGAGAGAGAGGGAGAGATAAATGGAGGGGAAGATGGAGAGAGAGGGAGAGTTAAATGGAGGGGGAGATGGGGAGAGAGAAAGAGGGAGAGATTAATGGAGGGGAGAGAGAGGGAGAGATAAATGGAGGGGAAGATGAAGAGAGAGAGAGGGGAATAGATAAATGTAGGGGGAGATGAAGAGAGAGAGAGATAAATGAGGGGGAGACAGAGAGTGTGTGAAGATCTATATTTGGGGGCGGGGGCTTTAGGGGATATATAACAGGAGGATAGTGATCAGCAGGGAAATAGGGTGGGAGGTTAGAAGGAGATGGATCAGGTTGTGCAGGCCAGGCTCTATGATCGGCTCACAGACCACATCCCGGTGAGCAACCACAGGATGTTACAGACAGGAAATGTCCAGCCTTTACCGCACCACAACCGACCCTCCGGGTGAATCCATGTCTTCCAACTCGTGCTGTGTTTGTATTTTAGAAGCAAATATGATACAGGTATAGAAAAACACAACGCAAGCAAAACAGCATGATTAAAATAGGTGATGGGCAGAACGTTATTTTTTTCAGAACGCCCCAACGATGACAGCAGAGAGTCAAACAATCCTGTTCCCTTCACACAGCTTTTTTATTGTTTATAATACTTCAGAACAATCCCTCATCCTTAGCCACAACACATCCCTCGTCTCCCCCTCTCTCGGTTTAAATACACACCTTGCCTCACAAATACAAAGTTCAAAAACACAGCAGCTGGATTCCACTGCTTCAATATCATACAGAAGCACACAAATGAAAAAAAAGATGGAGATCTCACAGCTGGCGCTGCCACACAGAGCCGTCTGGGCGAAAGCTTTGGAATGGTAAAAGTACATTGCACTGACTGTTTTTGGCAATGGTAAAATACACATGGGTAAGAAGAACTTACGAGGATTACAGTACCCTACAATGAAACAATGTGAAATGTTGGGGGGAGTCGAAATGAGAACTAACGAGAAGATTAGGCAGACAATGCTTTTCATTTCTTCATGCTTTAGACAGTCTATGGAGGCTAGAATTATTTATTAGCATTATAAACGTTAACTCTTTATATCAATGAATCCATCGCCACTGGTGATGAATGTATCCACGTTTTTAATGTGTATACTATAATAATTAATACAAAAATTACGCAGAATGTGAATGCATAAACAGTAGCAGATTTTGCGCTGTTTGATATCCTTCTGGTTTTAAGATAGCAATATTTGGGGGAGTTCAGTTTGTAATATTTTAGAAATTGACTGAATGGTGGCAACATGGATCCATTTATGAATACGTTTTATCCCAGAATTAGTGACTGAAATGGATTATCAAGCAACATTCTTACCGGGGGCTTCTTGCATAAACACACAAAATTGTAATTTACAACACATTCAGCTTTGTGGTTACTTGTGTTTACTTACTGTACGTCTTTACTCTGGGCAAACATATAGTATATTATTCACATAGTATTCACATAACAGTAATATACATCTATATATATCTATATATATATACACATTCCTCCACCCTCGAGAAACAAGTGTTCAGGCACTTCCTGTTTGTGTCCAGTAGTTCACTAAGGAGATACTGGGCCCAACTGCTCTAGTTTACTTCATCGCGTACCCTTTGTCTAAAAACAAACCGCGCTAGCCTTTGAAATGTGAGACCCTGATGAAAACATCACACTGCCTAATTCATGTTCTCTGCGCTCCCGCCAGAAGCAGATTTTGGAGCTGGAACCAGCCGCTAGCTGCCATTCCTGTGGTATGATTTAAGGTTTTCCCCTCTGTTTGTTTCTGGGTGGCGAGGCGGGGGTTGTTGATAGTGTTTGAAGGGGAGTTTACCACCATGAGACGCCCCTTTACAACTGTTGCGTGTCAGTAGATACCGGGAACCCCCCCTACAGTGAAATTCATTTCAACTTTATTGAATAAAAGAATAAATGCTTTTCATCCTTATGTCATAGACCTTTTAAAGCTCCACTTCTATCGTTGACTTGTTTTTCCTGTTATGTCTCAAAGTTCACTTTGCCACCACAGTCACAAACACCAAACTCTTCCCTCTTCTTGTTCTAACAATAACAGATCTAGGTCCATCTTTTTTTTCCAAGTCAAATGTAACACAGAAAACTCATAGGGGTGGAAAACATCAAGAAACTATTAAATGGCTCTTGGCCAATGCACTTTAAACTTTTTTCCTTTTTTACATGTAGCCTATTTCTGTTCTCCTCATTTGATGTCACTTTGGACAAAAAAAAAAAGTATGTGACATTGCAGAGCTTCATCCCCTACCGAAAAGGTCAACAGTGATGAACACATTAAAACTCTTGAACATCGAGCAAATGCAACCAAAACAAGGTAAGAGGCAACAGCTTTGAAAAGGGGGGGAACCAATTCACTTCTCAAATCATAAGCACCTTTAAAAATGAAACTGCATCTTCAACATGAAACACAGTACTGGTCCAGACACGTCACCACAGCATTATGAATCTTCATTTTTTACACGCTGCCTCAAACAATGTGCGGATGTAGTTGTCTTACACCCACGGCCCCCTCCCACGACCTCCCCATCCTTGACATGAATGTCAGACAGAGCACCCACCGTGGAGACAGACTGAGCGGATGCAGTACAAATACGGTGTGTATGTTGTCAACAACAAGCAAGAGGATAACGTAAATAGAGGCTTTAGTTCTAGTTTAAGTCCTAAGTTCTTGGGGGATTGGCACCGTCACAATAATCTCCCGTCTCCCCCATGGATGAGTCAGGCCCCGGTGCCGTGTGTCCCCTGGTGGCTCAGACTGCACCTGCAGCACCAACACATCGACAACAACGCAGCACCGGCGCACACGTCTCCTCTCGGTACTGTCGGGGCACAAGGGCCCGCTGTGTAAAAAAAACCTTCTGCCTGCCGTTTTTGCGTGTTTTGAATGAAGCTGTTTCCGATGTGTTCGAGGAGTCGGGATAATTGAAAGGGGAACATAGATCTTTCCTGTGGTGGGGGGGTGGGGTTAGCATAAGGCAGTTAATGGTATGGTAAGAGAAGTCATGCCTGAACAACACTTGAAGAGAACGACAACAACAACAACATGTCCATGTTTAGTCCCAGACACTGGATATTCAGTCTGTTGTAGCAAAACCATGAACGACAGTCCAGACGACTGCTCTCCAGTGTGGCGGGGGTCCAGCGTTAGCCCATAATACTCCTATTGTTGCTACGATAACAAATAGCACAAAAGAGTTTCTGAGTCCCGAGGCAAAGAGGACCCGAGGACCCGAGGACCCGAGAAAGAAAAAAAAAAAGCATGAAAAATATCAAAAAGAGATTAACAACACGACGAGAAGAAGAAGAAATGACGGCTGTACATTAAAGGTTAAAAGTTAGAATCTTGACCCCCAGGTCCTCCCCAATCCCTCCACGTCGTCCTCCCATCGCCCCCGTCCAAAAAGGTCAAACCAAAACATCCATACTGTCGCCGGTCCCCGGGGGCCCCGACGAAGCGGCCGGCTGATGGAGAACGATGGCTACCGTTAGCATGTTGCTATCTCCCCTCGAAGCAGTCCAGGTACTCCAGGATAAGGTCGTAGCAGAATCGATACTGCTCCTGAGGGGCACAACGTAATAACACAGATTGATTGGTAATAGAAACATTCATGTCCTCCCCAGTCACCGCCCCGAGGCACAGTCCCGGCCTGAACTGGGAGAGGGCAAATGCATCTCACTAGAGCAGATTTGCGTAAATCAATTTCACCAATTCATCACTAATTACTACTAGTAATAGCAACCCTGGCCAGGGCAGGAGGTGATCGAAGATGGATGGAAGGGAGGACAGAGGGAACAGCTAATTTATAACCTTCGTAAGGATAGACTCTTAACACGCTTCTGCTGGACAGGGGCCATGGATACAGAAGGTAAACAGGCACAAAGACAAACAAGCAAACAGACACACACACATACCAAACACAAACACACACATGGGCCAGGTTTTCAGTTCAGTTCAGAAAAGACTGAAATTTCAGGCTCAGATCCATAGAACAGCATCATAGCATATCAGCATCAAGGACCAATCAGACAGGGTTCCTGTACCAGAGACTCCACCATGTTGGGCTTGCAGTTGCGTAAGGTCTTGACGGCGTAGAAGACGTCCACCATGTTCTGGTACTGGATCATCTCCAGCAGGATGGTGCTGGCGCAGAAGCTCCCGCTGCGACCACCGCCGTTCCTGAACGCAACGCGGACGCAGACGTTAGGGGGCAGCACCAGAGATCAACAGTATTTCATCTCATAGGGTGTTCATGTCATGTGTTGAGTCTACTAGGGCTCTTCTAACAACATGTGTTTAGTCTCATATGGTTCTTCTCATAACATGATTTATTCTACTAAGGTTCTTCTAATAACATGTGTTTAGTCTCATAGGGCTCTTCTAATAAATTGTGTTTAGTCTCATAGGGTTCTCATAACATGATTTAGTCTCATAGGGTTCTCATAATAACATTTGTTTAGTCTCATAGGGTTCTTCTAATAATATGTGTTTAGTCTCATACGGTTCTCATAACATGATTTCCCATAAGAGACATGTTTTCCACCTTAGAAGGCATAAGGCATGTTAACAATAAGGGTAGGGTCAGTTGTACCCTTATTTATACTAATTATTTTGCCAAATGGCCGACATTTATACAGCGCTTTTATCCAAAGCGCTTTACAGTGTTGACTGACATTCACCCATTCATGCACACGTTCACACACTGACGGAGGAGTCAACCACGCAGGGCGACAGCCAGAGACACCACGACACTGGAGCCGGGGATCGGACCAGCAACCTTGCGGCTACCAGCCAACCCGCTCTACCTCCTGAGCTAATACCCCCACATTTTGCCAACAGAAGCATGTTCTTTTTTGACAACGAAGTGGCCATGTTGTCCATAACATCCAGTCAAGTTATACCAGTGTGTTTGATATCCCATCTATTATCATGTCTAGCATTATATATATACTTTTACTTATAATATATATATATACCTATATTCTTCGCTCATCAACCAGAGTGACATTATCTCACATGAAGAGCTTTTTAAATATTGAGCAACCTTAATTGGAACTGTGCATATGAAATATTCAGCATGCATTCCCAGCCATCTATTTTTCATAAATTTTCAGTTTCACTCCTTTAAATCCCCCTCTATCCAAAATCTCTTATCAACATGTTGCGTTACGGTGTCTGCATGGAAAACATTCAAAACAAAAATAAGTTTCAGTAGACAAGCATCAGAACTGCTGAACATGTGAAACCGGATAACCGGTCAGATAACCAGTCCTACCATCTCATCAAATGACGATATCTGATTGACCCAACATGTACCTAATAACAGTCTATTGGAAGAGTTGTGGGGAGAGAAGCAGCAAACTTATGTCGTTTCGGGCATGCTTTTAGCATTCCCAAACTACCGCCTTAGTTTCCTTAAATTAAACACTGTATCGCTGCACACCAGTGGACAGACCACTTCCTGTCCCCTGAGCCTGGCATTGGCTGCAGGAGGAGCCATTGAGCCAAGAGGAAGGGACATCATTGGCGAATCCACAGTGCTCTAAAGTAATCAATCGTCCTCAATCGCCTAGGCACTCTTGGATTTACCATGGAGAGACTCGACGCATTCTGTATTAAGCCATAATTGATTTAATCTCCATAATCTCTTTCCTTCCCTGTTGTCATGGGTAACGCTGTGTGACAGTGCTGAGTGATGTGCTTTTGCGTGGAGGTATGGGAGGGGCGGGACTATTCATATTCATCAGCAGTAGCAGTCGCTGTCTGAGGTAGGGGGGCAGGGGGGAAGTTGTTATGACAACGGGAGGAGTTGTAGCAACGCATCTGACTCAAACACCGGCTTAGCGTTTCGCAGCAGGCTTTAGAACACCACAGAGCCATTTAGGATGAGACACGCTCAGAATGACAGCATTCTACTGACTCACACACACACACACACACACACACACACACGCACACACACACACACACACACACACACACACACACACACACACACCAGCTTGTAGCTCATCGCTCATCAAAGCCCTTCCGACCGTGAACACACACCAGGTTGTCAGTCAAAGGTTAAGGGAGTTCAGTTGACGTTCATGTATTGCGTCAGAATTCTCTTCGGTTTTAATCCAATAAAACTCGGAAACTCGGAACGAGAAATAGAAGACCTTGATCATATTAACTCTGTTATTAGGCATCACACACAAACTGATGTTCTGGAACCACACACACACACACACACACACACACACACACACACACTAATGGTATGTACCCACACAGACACACTGATGGTATGTAACCACACACACACACACACACACACTGATGGTATGTAACCACACAGACACACTGATGGTACTGTAGGTACCCACACAGACACACTGATGGTATGTAACCACACACACACACACACACACACACACACACACACTGATGGTATGTACCCACACAGACACACTGATGGTACTGTAGGCACCCACACAGACACACTGATGGTATGTAACCACACACACACACTGATGGTATGTAACCACCAGTGGCGGCTGGTGGTTTTTAAAGTGAGGGAGGAAGGACTGCACGCTTGGTTGCCATTGGCCTGCTTGGACTGTTAGTGGCCTATGGTGGCATAAGCAGGGAGGGATAATTATGTGAATAAAATTGATACAAATCCACAGCATTGTACTTTGAAAGCTGGTGGGCAGCATGTCTTGGACTACAAGGGCCGAAGGAAAGGATGCAAAGCCAATTAGTCAATTCAGGCCTACTCTTGATTTGTAAAACTAAATAAAAAAATCGGGGCCTATCATTGGGCATATTTTTGCCCTCCATGACTGAAGCTATTGGTTGTAATTTAATAATGTTAATTTTCAGCTACAATTGTTTTAAGAAAAATTAAGACACAAGACCAAAAGTGATGCCATTTAAAATGCATCATGCTCTGAATCATTCACTAACATCCTTTCCACTATATCAAACAGAATGGTCAGAGTAACAAACAATTAAAAGAACAACAAGAACATAATTTCACAACTATTTGAACGTGGGCTGTAAGCCTAACATTGTTTGAGGCAAATGTGGATGTTAAAGGGATAGTTCAGGATTTTTGGACATCGGGTATCATTTCCAAGTGAGCCAGTGTGTTATTTATCATTGGAGACCGTTTTCAACACTTTTCATTCAGTCCTTCTAGTTGCAGAAATCGCTGGTGCTAGGCTAGCGCAAGTCGAGGGGAACTGCTAGCCTGCCAATAAAAACTGTTTTACCCACTCCAAAGTACACCCGATGCTAATATTAGAAATAAAACTATCCTTGTATCGCAATGATCACATACATTTTGGGGGGACTAATTTGTCAGCAGCGGTGGACTGATATTTCACATTGCTCTGGTGTAGCAACCAATTCACTACAGCAGTGGTAAACAGACAAGCGCACTCCAGGTAATATCAGTCCGCCGCTGACGTAGCTTGCTTCCAACTACAGGGATTATAAACTAAATGCAATGCGATGCAAGGGTAAGTTTATTTCTAACACTATTCTATCAACACAGACATTTACATCGATAGTCTGGCATTATAATTGGTTTGCCTCGGGAGTGGGTAAAACTGTTTTTATTGGCAGGCTAGAAGTTCCCCTTGAGTGCCTAGCACCAGTGATTTCTGCAACTAGAAGGACTGAATGAAAAGTGTTGAAAACGGTCACTTGGAAATGAGACCCGATGTCCAAAATCCTGAATTATCCCTTTAATGTATGTTTCAGAATGTTGGTCATGGTGTTAAGCCAATGAAGATTGAGGACTTCATTTATAGATCAAGTCAATCCTCCTCGCTGTTTGTGTTGCAAAGATATCAGTGACCTGAGGGGTATTCCATCAACCAAGTTAAGCATAAAGCCGGGCTTATTTAGCTTAGCCTGGCTTCTTTCAGCTAGAGTTGTGTTCCATTAACGTGACTTAAGGGAATCTCCGCTAAGAAACCATGGCAACTTATCCGACCAAACTAACCTGGTCGGAAGCAGGCTAACTGTCAGGCTAACTTGAGCGGTGTTTCAGAGAAATCCATCTGTCAGCAACAATTGTACCTTCAGAAGGTTCCGCCAAGCCTAGTCCTCATGATTTTGTCATAAATGTCATAAATGTACATATATGAAGTACAAACAGCGTATATTTTTTTTATACATTTTTATACAAATCTATGTATTATAACGAAATCAGCAATCAGCAGTTGGGTGAATGGTCTAGCACTTGCCCTGTGGTTTTTATTAATGGTTACGGTGTTCCCTTTTTGAGTTATTATATGCTTGTACTCCTCATAGACCTCTGTTCGCCGCTGGAAAAGATCCCACTTGGTCATTTTCGGACATTTGATCCATGATTCGACATTCACGGTTCTGGGATGGTTACATATCTCGTGAACGCGCATAATCCACGATAACATCAGCCTGGCTTATACTAACCTGACCAAGGCGCGGCTGAACTGCGCTGATGGAACGGCTTAAGCCTCAAGTGGAAGTTGGCGCTAGTTCTAACTGGGCTTAATCAACTAAGCGCCGCTTTCGTTAGCGACTTTGATGGAATACCCCTCTGGTCTCATACCAAACTTTTATGTGATTTAAGTGATTTCAGAATAACGGCGTGTGTAGCGCCACGTTTTCGCCACCCTTTCAGACGGCTTGGTAACCCAACGGAGGAGTGACAAAAAATAGGTAGGCTCAGCACGTTTATTTCGGGACCTTGCCCAACTTTTGGCGGTGGAAACGCCAATATAAGCAAACCGAGCTGCACCGAACCGCACTGCTCGGTGGAAACGCAAAAATCTAAGCGAACAGAGCCGCACTGTACCACAACGAACTGTAGCGCACCGCTTGGTGGAAACAAGGCATACTACTGTGCGGGTTTGTTGGTTCTCGTAGCCTAGTAGAGACTTGAGGGGATAAACCCTCCCTCCGGGCTGCTCCACAGCCAGCCTGCTCCTCCTACTTATTGGTTCATAGCGCAGCCAGGGCTCCTGCTTATTTATTCATAGCACAGCCAGGACTTCTTCTTATTGGTTCATAGCGCAGCTCCAGCCTATTCGTGAATAGATGTTGACGCGATTCAGATGCCTTAGCTAGTCCGACCCACTCAGAGGAGGAATTTCCTCCTCTCTCCCATTGAACCCCATGTTATCCACCAGCTGCCAGTAGTTCCCGAGAAATGAATGGGAGTCAATGGAGGCTGAGGGAGGAACGTCCTCCCCAAAGTAATATTCAATAGGCTATAGGGGGTGCTTATGTCCCTTTACCCAGGGAAACGAACATTACATATACAAATGCATTAAAGTAGTCATATTTAAGGGCATTAATCCATTAGAGTAGTCTGGGCAATCTACAATTTTTATTCTCAACAATGTTAAGGAGGATCTTCCTCCCTCTCCTCACTGGAGAAGTCTCCACTGGTAGGTACCCACACAGACACACTGATGGTATGTAACCACACACACACACACACACACACACACACACACACACACACACACTGATGGTATGTAACCACACACACACTGATGATATGTAACCACACATACACTGAGGGTGTGCAGGTTGTACAGAGGCGGTACTCACAGGCAGTGGACGATGGTGCGTCCCTCCCCACACTCCCGCTGCCACTTGTGGACTTGAGCCAGCAGGTTGAGGAAGGCCTTCTTGGAGTCGGGCACATCACGGTACGGAGACCAGCGGAGGAACTGGAACTGACACACCACTAGCTGACCCTCCTGGAGCTGCACAGGACACACAGACACACACACAGAGTCTGAAGGACTGTTTCTTTAGCAGTGGCCATCTTGGAGCTGCACAGTACACACACACACACACACACAGACACACACACACACAGTCTAAAGGACTGTGTTTCTTCAGCAGGTGGCCATCCAGTTCACACACATACATGGAGTCTGAAGGACTGTGTTTCCTCATCAGATGGCCATCCAGTTCACACACACACACATGGAGTCTGAAGGACTGTGTTTCCTCATCAGATGGCCATCCAGTTCACACACACACACACACACACACACACACACACACACAGAGTCTGAAGGACTGTGTGTTTCTATAGCATTGACCCTCCAATCACACGACACACACACACACACAGAGTCTGAAGGTCTGTGTATCGTATGTGCATGTATATATTTCGACGTGTATGTGCGTCTAAATTTCCATGTGTATGGATTTTTGCGTATCTGCAATCATGTGTGTTCGTCGGCATGCACCTGACGTGTGCCTGGATCCCGGCACTGTTGCCAAAGCAACGGTGGTGCGTGGTGTGTGTGTGTGTGTGTGTGTATGACATTATCCCCCCCCCACCCCCCCCCCCCCCCTCTCCCTGCCCCACACCAAGCCAGGGCAGGCGTCTCGGCGGTGCTCAGTCAGCAGCCTGACCGGGAGATTTATGGGCGGCCGGGCGGATCTGGAGCTGAGCCGGGCGCGAGGCCCCGGCACGCTCGTAGCTCCTGGCTCCTGGCTCCTGTGCAGACCTCCAGCCGGCACTTAAGGAGCGCAGGGGCAGCTGTAAGTCACGCAAATTGGGCTGGTGGAGACGCCCCCGACACTCCGAGGAACGGCCTCGCTGGTGGGGGGGTGGGTTTACAGAGCGTGCAGACATGGCCCCGGGTCAGTACCTCATCCTCTCATACATGCCTGCACTGCACTTTTTTTTCCGGAAATTTGAGTCCCCGTCTTTCGCTCGACGACCGATGTGAGGATAGTGCTAAGCGAGGGGGGAGGGGAGAGATGGAACGTTTTCCAACCAGGGATGTAGTGCGGCGGAGCAGGGGGGGGAGAGAGCAGGAGGGGGGAGGTGGACTAAGGGGGAGGGGGGGGGGGGATGAAATAACCTGTGAGGGGTGTGAGGGAGGAGGGGGGGTATGAGTGCCAGGCAATGCGCCACCGTTCCCGCCACTCAGAAAGACGGCCGTGATTGAGCTCGCCTGAATGCACATTTGTAATTGTCCACGATTGTCAGCCATTCGCTTCGGGGGGATAAAATTGACTCGCTGAAGTTCTATATTTGAATTGCCGCACAGAAGGAGACGAGGATCATAGAGGTTGAGAATTTTTTTTTGTACACAACGGAGTGAGTTGACGCCAGCGTACACATTTACACGCGCACACACACACACACACACACACACACACACATTTATATTCAGCACAGGGAGGCGGGGCCCTGTTAGAGGAAGCAGACGTCCCCTCTGCCCCCTGCACTGTGACAACGCTGTCAGACGCTCCGTTTGGCTTCCCGCCCCTATCAAAAGTTCTCCCTAATTCCCTGCATGTCAGGCGTCTCATTTGAATGTGCGACACGGTTTAGGAACAAATCAAAGCTGCGGACTTGGGGGAGGGATGGGAGCGCTGGCACCTGAGAGAATTGCTGGTATACATATGGATGGTAATAGGAATACTCCTATTCAACGGACAGTACACAGACCGGCTTCTAGGCAATCCCACGTCGATTTGAGAGACGGATAAACGGACCTTCATTATCTCCCAGGCAAAGGACGTCATTTGGTTTCCTGCTGGCCTTTACCCCGTGATTTAGGTGGCCCTATGGAAATACGAGATCCCAGATCCCAGATCCCTTTCTACTGTGACTATAGATAGGAAAGATAAATATGGGCTAGGATGACATTTGACATTCACAGCAAGTGAACGGCTCACACTCAGGTACCGCCTTGTGTGACAGACCATCTCTCGGGGGGGGGGGCGTACACCTGTGGGTGTGTTCAGGAGACGGTGAAGACCACCTACCCGCGTCACGTTCTTGACCCGGAACAGACGTGTGACGACGTCGTCGTCCGCCGACATGGACAGGAACTCCACTTCCATGGGCCCGTACTGCTGGAGACCGGGCTCGGGCCAGTACTGAACACAGGGCTGCAGGGGGGCAGGACGGAGACACAGAGGAGGACAGAAAGACGGAACAAATTTAAAAGACAGAAAGGCAGCAAGAAAACCGATAACCTCGTCTGTATGTACTATATATACTATATAACTATATAACACTATATAATTAGGGCTGTCAAACGAAACATAACATTTTTATGTTTCGTTTCTAACATTTTTTCGCATAGTATTGGTGAGTTAACTCGCAATTAATCAAGTTTTTTTAATTCTATTTTAAATCCAAACCAATTAAAGTTAAATGAGATTATCAAATGGAATGACATATTATCATTCATACCAAATGTACTTTTTAAGCAAAAACTAGACCAAGTGATCTTGAGGGAGTTTTATTGACTCACTCAGTGCGGGTTGAATATGAAACTTACGGAACACCACAGATTTGGGAATTGTAAACAGGCAGTTACCTAGTACAATTGTAAACCAACGGTTACTACAAGTGTAGTTCAAATAAGTAGCACCACAGATTTGGGAATTGTAAACAGGCTGTGACTTACTGCAAGTGCAATTGAATGTAAAGTAAGTGGAACAAAAAAAAAAATGAATTCTGATATGAATGTGGACATTCTGTGGGCAAAACCTTTCAAAATCAAAACAACAAAACAAATAATGTGCGTTAATGTGTCATTTTTTATTAATCAAATTAAAATAAGATAGCATTAATGCGTAATTATCGCGTATTACAGCCCTATATATAATACTACACTATATTATACTATACAATTTTTTATTGTTGCATCCTCTGCATAATGGTTAAATATGAATGAGAGATTATTTCAGTTTCAGAATCCAGAAAGTCTATGTTTGTGGATGAAATAATTGTGCCACCAGGCAGTCTTTTCAATGGCCTGCAGTGAAAGCATTTGCAGATCGTCATCCTGAGGATCCCACCAGGGAATTACACTAACATCATTCCTTCTGTGTCTGGTACCGACTTCAATGCCAACTATACACTCATCCCTGAATAAAGAGAGTACACGCACGCACGCATGCACACACTAGTCTCCTGGGCTCCTGCAATATATATATATATATACGTATAAATACACACACATATATATATTAATATATTTATAAACTATACATACATATATATATAAATACACTTGCAAGTCTGTGCAGTCACACAGACCCATGCCCCTTATTTCATCATCCATCATGCATGCTGCCTCTCAGCAGGATTCAGGGTGATCAGAAGTGATCGCAGTTTGCAACCACATGCCCCCTCTGACCCTGCAGTCATTGGTCTCTGTAAGGGAAACGTTTCAAAGATTTTATCACCTTTTCCCTTATTGTCTCCTGCATTGTTTATGTATAGTATAGTTTGGTGTAGTGAAGTATCCTGTATTATAGTGTTTTCTAGAGAAATATAATACATTATAGTATTGTGCAGTACAGTAGGAATTTCCATTAGAATCACTCTTTGAGAATACACAGTACTGCAGTAAATTACATCTAACATATCCAGATAAAAAGATAAGCTGTCTTACCTCATGAGTGGGAAATTAATGAATTCAGAGCCATGATTTACTCATAATTTCTCTAAGATATGCCAAGACCAATAAACTTGAGAGAAGCAATAAATTACAAGAGAGTTTATACTCATTAGCAGCATATGACTACACTTAAAAACAGGTCAGCAACCGCCCTGACGCAGTTCAAGACCGGCCCATAAAACAGGATCAAGGATGAAACATTAGCGGGAGATACAAAATAAAAAGGCTGTCAAGTCAAAAGGTGAGCGTCACCATTAAATAGTTTGGGTTTTATTTATCACCCAGAGGTATTAAGAAAAAGACACCAGACTTAAATCACATGTCTATGAAATCACACCGACGTTCATCCACATGTTTGATACGCATTTAATCTGCCCGCTGCAGGATCACACATCCCCACATGTGAGGATGCAGAGTATCCCATCAGAGCCAGAGATACTGCAGCCCAGGCAGGGATGAGCTTAAAGGAGAAAGAGTGCAGGCAACAAAGAGGACCTTGAGAGAGCCTGGAGGGTGAAGCTATTATCCAGAGCTCCAACTTGAAACATGGGAGTGAGGCGGAGCTATCTGGCGATGCCTTCAGATCAATGTGGTCAGAGATCAAAGCTCCACAATATGGCATGAGGGTTCTAATCCCAAACACAGAGATACACAAACCAGACTGAGGAGGGGGTGGCAGGGGGAAACTCAAGTAAAGTTCACATACAGAAAAATACCCCTGAAATACATGCACCCCTACACACACACGTCCGCATGCTAACACATTTTATTTTTATTTATTAACCTTTATTTTACCAGGAAATTTTCCCATTGAGATTTAAAATCTCTTTTTCAAGGGAGTCCTGGCCAAGAAAGCAGCATAAACATAAAAGTTCCACATTTAACATTTAAAAAACAAAATTCACATTTAAAATACAATACAAGACACAAAACACAATAAGACAAATCACAATAAAGCATCAATTCCATTTGTCAGTAAGTCAGTGCTCAGTAACCGAACATGTACAGTTTGTGGTTAAATAGTCCTTAATCCTGCTTTTGTAATTGTTCATGGTGATTTGGGATTCCAGTTTAAGGTGATCCTGTAGCTTACACCAAGATGAGGGTGCAAAAGATTTAAAAGCACTTTCACCGAACATAGTGCGTCTCCGAGGAACGTTATACATAATAAAACTGCTAGACCGAGTGATATGAGTACTGTTAGTTCTAGGAGCCAGTAGAGAACACAAATAAGGAGGTAGTTCGTGTAAAATTGTCTTATAAAGAAACATATACCAGTGTTCCATTCTACGGGTATATAAGGAAGACAGACTTTCTCATACAACTTGCAATGGTGCGTTCGGAAACCAGAGTCAGAGACAAATCTTAATGTTGCATGGTACACAGAATCGAGCATTTTCAGAAACGATGAATTTGCATGCATATATAAAATATCTCCATAGTCAATAACGGATAAAATCACTGCTTGGACAATTTTCTTCCTGGCACCAAAAGAAAAACAACATTTATTTCTATACAAGAAACCCAGTTTCATCCTTAGTTTTTTATTAAGGCACCCAATGTGATGTTCGAAAGAGAGATTCTCTTCTAGGAAAAAGCCCAGGTATTTGAAGGTTGTGACTTTCTCAATCACTTTGCTATTTAGAGTAACAATCTGGTAGTCATTTATATCAGATGTTTTTTTACTTCTTGAAAAGTGGATCATTTTGGTTTTGTCAATATTTAGTACCAGTCTTAATTCATGTAGGTTTTGCTGAACAACATTAAAAGCTGATTGGAGGTCCTTAGTTGCACTTGCTAAGGATGAAGCAGAACTATACATAATGGTGTCATCCACATAAAAATGGAATTTGGTATTTGTAACATTGCAACACAAATTATTAATATAAATCGTAAATAAAATAGGACCCAAAATGGATCCTTGCGGGACACCATTTTGTATATCTTTACAGCTAGACAATAAACCGTCAGCTTGTACACTTTCTTTCACTGTCTTCTATCGCTCAGATAGTTTTCAAACCATTTAACAGATTTTGAGGAAATTGTTCACTATGTTCACTAGCTTCTGTAGTAAAACAAAGTGGTTGACTGTGTTGAAAGCCTTTGATAAGTCTAAAAACAGTGCAACACAGTGTTATTTGTCATAAATTGCTGTTATTATGTCATTTAGAACCTTCATTGTAGCAATGGGTGCAACCTTAACATGCACCCATACACACACACACACACACACACACACACACGTCTGCATGCTAACACATGCACCCATGCACACACACACACACACACACACACACACACACACACACACACACACACACACACACACACACACACACACACACACACATGTCCACATGCTAACACATGCACCCAAAGACACACAAACACACTTCCACAATCATGCATGCAGCAGACACACATACACACATCTACATACCCATCGACACACAGACACACACACACCCATCTGCGCACACACATACACTATTATACAACTATCAAAATACTCCTCTACACACGCAAACACAGATATCTTCCCTGCAGCATTGGAACGACCCAATGGGAACGAGCCAATGGAAACAGGCCAATGGGAAAAGGCTGATAAGAAGCTGTGGTGCGCTCACCCAGGCGGAGTTTGATTGGTTGAGCTGGTTGAGCATGACGACGGCGGTGCAGCCGTAGTCAAACACCAGCCTCCAGAAGTCGGTGGTGGTCCCGGGCAGCGGGTGGGGGGTCACAATGAGCGCCGCGGGCCGGTAGAAGCTGTCTGTGAGCGCGGCGTTGATGTAGTTGTTGCTCTCGCCCTCCGTGGTCACCAAGAAGGCCAGGGCGCGGTCGGGCGGCAGCACGTCCATGCTGCGGTTCTTCTCCCGGTTCCTCGGCAGCAGGGCGATGCTACACTCCTCCACGTCGATGTGGGGGGTGACCGAGTTCAGAGTCTGGAGGGAGAGAGAGACATTAGTCTGGCGACACAAGGCAATTGGAGATCCCGTAGCCTACTAATCTGAGGTTGTCTGAATGCAAGAAAGGTGTTGGGAGAGCAGGAAATGGACGCTACCGGACCTAAACGTTGACAGGAAATTACATCTTTCCGGAAATAACAATTTCCAACAAACTGGAGATATAGAGAATCACTTTGATATATAGTGATAGTGAATTTCACACGGAGAGAGCTTTTTAAAACAAACAACGTTTATTTCCTGAGCAACATTAAATTACATGATTTCCTCTCATTGAGAGTAAACTAGTGAATATTTAAAAGAATGAAGTGAAGTAGTGGAGGAATAGAGGAATGAAGTGACCTAGGTGATGTATAAATTAATTAAGTGGACTACTGGACGAATAGAGGAATGAAGTGACCTAGTGGATGTATAAATTAATTAAGTGAACAAGTGGCTGTATAAAGGTATGAAGTAGAAAGTGGACATATACAGGAATGCCTCAGGCCCTAATGATGATGTAATAACCTCTGAACATCATTACGCTAAAGTGATTGAGTACAAACAACCGACGCTTCATTACCCCGCCGTCGTAATAAAGGAAATGTTTTTGCAACCCAAACGCAACATTTCCCGGCCAATTATCTTTGATAAACACCGTGTTTACTCTGGTGTACAAGGACAATCTAAAGATAATTTTTTTAAGGATAATTAGAACAGAAGATGACTAATGAAGTGTAGATCTGGGAGCCTCTAAGGAGGCAGGCTGGTGCTCTCGGCCCGTACAGTCTGAGCGTAGAATGCTCTAAAACGGTCCCCCCCCCCACCAATGTCAGACGGATGGGTTTACAAGATCAAAGGGATACCGAAGGCGATCGCGTCCGATCTCCAACATGAACACTTTGTAACCAGAGAGCTGCCCCACCCGGTCTGTCACCCGAGTCTCCCCAATAAAGCACCCAGGTAGTGAATCCGGCGTAAAACCTGTGTAGAGAAAAAATAAGTGTACAACCGAATATGGTATCAAAAAGAGGAGAGAAGAGGAGACACAAGCTGATTCCAGGATTGCTTTGAAATGCGAGAGGAGGGAATCAATGCCGTGGCCAACTGATCAGAGGGAGGGAACACAGCTGCTAGACAACGCAGCGAAACAATGGCTAATAACCAAAGGATGTCAGGGACACACACACGTGTTATTATTTCAGAAACACTGTTAACTTTGAAGAGCTTTTTTCCCCCATCGATGTGTTGTTGGTTGAAGCATCTCTGTCGTTATCCAAGCCTCAGACTCCCCAGCAAACTATTACATAATCTTGTTTTTGTTGTATTTTTCTGTTTTTTGATGGCAGCATCGGAAAAGCAAACTAGAAAAACGACTACAAATGGGAGGAAGATCCATGCGAGTGATAGTGCTGCATCATTGGACAGCCAGGACTATTGAAAAACGTCCTCTTAGAGGATAATGCAGTCCTGGATGAGAGCGGTTGGAGAAGTCTCAGACAAAGTCAGAGGTGGCTAGAAAGTCTTGTTTTTGCTAGTATAATACAAAACCTGTCCATCAGGTCTTAAACGCCTCTATAACACGATGATGCTGACTCCTCGTTCTCTTGTCCATGGGAGGTTTCCTCTCACAGAGGTAAGGTGACAGTATCATAACTAATCCTCTGCATACATTACCAGAATATAAAACAATCTAGAGACTAAAAGTGAGAGGTTGGATGAATATTAGGACTGCGGCTAGGTTATATGTCGATCCTCCACACACACGCATGCACACACACACACACACACACACTCACAAAACAAGTAAAAACCCTCAGCCTTTGACCCTGCATCCAAGCAAAAATAAAAAACACCTCTCCCCAATCCCTATCCCCATGTCTCCTCCATACCTGTTTTTGTTGACATTGAGGCCAAACAACCTTCATCATTTGATTATAGCTTAACCCAGTGGGCTGAAATGTTGATGCAGCGGATGCCCCTGTCGTTCCACTGACCTGGAACTCTTCCCTCAGCTGGGAGGAGTTGCTCTGTGAGTCCACCCGCAGCATCTCCTTGTAGGTCAGAGCGAACTCGTTCACCAAGATGGCCGTCTCCCCGCACAGACAGGCCTCCAAAATGGCGTCGTGGATGAAGACGTACTGCTCCTGCAGAGCGGAGATAAAAAAACAGGTTGGATAATGTGTGCTTGTTGTGTGTGTGTGTGTGTGTGTGTGTGTGTGTGTGTGTGTGTGTGTGTGTGTGTCTGCGTGTGTATGGGTCTGTTTGAAAATGTGCATGTCTCCATCTGGCTCTGTCTGCAGCAGGAAGGACAGAGCTGTGCATGACTACATATCAATAAATAATCAGGAAAGGTAAACATTGGATATTTTTTTCATTTTTAATCTCCCCTTCTTGTCCTGAATTAAACATGTGCTATACTGTTCCAAAGAGCTCATGCCAGGGAATTAATAAATAATTCTGAATCAACAAACACTCTTAGACTGTGCATTGGATTATACTGTCCGTGTTAATAACTACAAATGTAATAAACAGTTGAGCCAATATTAGATTGACACAAATAAAGGGATATGCAAAATACGTGCAGTTCTACAGGGAAGTGTGTGACCGGGGAGCTCACAAAGGAAACCATGGTGATCTTATCTTTTGAAAAACCATCTTCTTCCTTTACACAGCTCATAACAACACGTCGCAACGCGCTACATTCATAAAGTATGTCAGAACTATAAATACATTAATAAATAAATGCCAAGGAGCACATTTGAATGTATTCAATTAGTCACATAGAGAACAAAGTCTGATTTCATTTACCATACTATACATGTACTTGTTTTGAGTTATTTATTCAGATGTATTCCTTTCTGTATTCTATGTAATGATATGTTTCTAGGCTACAGGGGTTCATGTAGGCTGTATGCATCTCTCCCTCTCATATAAGTGCTATAGGAAGCGAGCGACATAATACAGCCGCTCTCTATTCCTGCTCCGTTTGCTTTGTTCCGTCAAATCAACAAGAGTCCATTTATTTTTTGGGTCACGCTACAAATATGAACTGAAATCCGCGCTACAAATATGAAGAGAAATTTGCATTTAAATTGTACATATTTATATGTGTATGTGGGAGCATCAGGAGTGGCCAAAAGCAGCTGACCTCTGTCTGGATCATGTTGATGCGGCGAGAGCACAGGGTCTTGACACAGTTGTAAATGTCCACTACGCCCTCACACTCGGCCATGTCCAGCATCACGTCCAGAACGATGTAGCAGCCAGTTCGACCTGCCCCAACACTGGTACACAGGAAGGAATACGTTACAATACACCAGAATACACATAACATAATACACTATAATACACCACAATACACCCTAATACACCATAATACACAATAATACAGCACAAATGCACCATGCTTGTTACCGGTATATGTCTATCACATTTCCCTCATGACAATGGGAGATGAGATGGACAACATAAGGTATACGTATGTATTGTAAGTATTTTACAAAAAGAACATGGGGGACATATTAATGTTGAATAAGGTGGAATAAGGTGGAATTAATAATAAAAGACACGGCAAAATGCAAATATGTATTTCTTACTTTACCCAATACCTTTAGGTATTCGTTAAACCATGCATAACTGCATTATGCATGTCATTTACCCTGTCAGGGTTTTGGATTCCTACTAGGGTCCCCCATGCTAAAA
>NC_140278.1:13969923-14031384 GCF_964030765.1 Micromesistius poutassou
GGGTCATTAATGGCACGTTTCCACCGGTGGATGCGGATACATTGCGCAAAAGTCTGCCGTCCTTCTTGGATCATCCTAATCCTAATCATCCTACCTGCTCCTTAATGATGCTACCTGCTCTTTAATGTCATGTGTACATTGTTGCTCTTTGTTTATTGTGTTGCGTTCTTCATTTTCATTGGATTTATTTGCAGGCTACACTGTGTCGGGCTGCTATGAGGTCACAATGCTTACATAGCTGCCACGGCTATCACCATCCGGCTTAAACCCTGCCATACCATAAGGGTACTGTCGGTGGTGGAAACGTGAGCTAACTGAGCTGCGCCAAACCGCACCTACACTACCGGCCCTTTTCGTACTGTTATCGTACTGGGCCTAACTGCACCCGCCGGTGGAAACGAGCCATAAGGAGCAGGTCGGGTCATTAAGGAGTTACTGAAGGCTGCTTGCTTCTTCTCCGGGTTTCGGTTGGGTTCTTACAAGGGATCGACAGTTATGGATTTTTTAGGGCCGACGCAGATACAGATTTTTTTTCATCAGCCTTAGCCGATGACCGATACGGGCTGCCGATTTTCTTGAGCCGATATTTGGAGACAATACTGCTTTTGCTCCCTCAATTTACATCATAAAAATGATTTCAATTAAAAAATTAACATTTATTGAACTGTCGATAAATCATGCAGAAAAAAAAATTATAATAAATAAATCACTAGTTCTTACCCACAACCTTTGGGCTAAGATAGACTGTCCTTCCCTACACATGTGATACTGTTCAATGCTCCACATTCAACTAACTACAAAAAATAACATGAAATGTATGTTTGATTGTGTCTCTGCTGTAGCCAGGGATTCAGAGCGATCAATATTTGTAGAGCACTATGTGGAGCTGCAGATACTAGTGAACGTTAAACTCACCCTCTCCAAGGCGAAGGTGCGGACCGTGTATTCCGCCAGCGTCTCCGTCTTCAACAGAGTAATCTTGATGTCCCCATACATCTCACTGTCATCAGGCCAGTATTTACAGCATTTTACCTGAGGACAAAAAATATCCACCATGAAGACCGCATTAATACAGGTATTTATTTTCATTATTGCTACCTCCAAACACCTTTTCATTTAGTTGTAACAATTAGTTCTGTGGTATAAATCAATGCTGAAATGCTGTATATATATATATAGATCTTACTTTGTGCCAATTAATTCTGACATTTACTGCTAAAGTAAGTGAAGCATTTTGTCGCTGAAAAAAAAGTACTTTTAACAAAATCATAATTGTATTCCTTATTATGACTTTTCAACAACACAAAGTAAAATAAAACTAAAAAAAAAAAGATTTTTGCCATTTTATCGGAAAGCAACAAACCATAATTGTGAATGGCACAGGAATGCTTTCCTCTGCTCTTCAGCACAAAGGAGGTGATTTCCACCAAAGGGAAGGTATTATTAGGACCCACGGCCAGATACTCAGTGGTTGATTACTGAGTGTGTGGGGGTGGGGGCTGGGGGGGATTAAACACAGCCCTAGAGAAACAGCTTTAACATTTGCTTGTAGAGTTGGGATTCCTAGACCAACGCTTTCAGGATATTTAGAATAATGCTTTTGTGCGGTTTCAAAACAATTTACATCTTTGTCCAGTCATACCACTATTACCACCATAACACAACACTTAGCTGTTAAGATGCTAATAGCAGCTGGTTATAGTTGCTTTCACATATGGACGTGCATCCGTCTATTCTCCGTCTATTCTATGGACATGCTGTATATGTGAATGACATATCCTGACGTTGGACCTCCTGAAAAAATACTACCCCCGAGGTAGTATTTTCTCCGGAGGAAATGCTAATTACCTTATATGTGAATGAGTAGAATGTCGGCATTTCGCACTTCACATTAGTGGGCGTGTTGATGGCGCTTTCAAGCGTTACTACGGCGGGAACACGCCCTATGGCGGGAACAAAAAACACGCCAGGAGCAGGCTGCATATATAGGAGAGGCAAGGAGACATACGACTCAAAAGTCGTATGTTTTTCAGCTGCTTACTTTGAGGGCTGACAGTGCGGTGATCGTACATATGAAGGGCACTGCGAAAGACGCAATAATGTACGACTGTATGGTGAAGAAGCTTGCTGAAATGGGAATTGTGAAGGGAAGGACACAACTCATCATGAAATTAAAATCCCTCAAAAAGCAGTTCACCACCGTGGTAGACCACAACAAAAAAAGTGTGAACGACCGCAAAACCTGCCAGTACCAGGATTTGTGTGAGGAGATCTGGGGAGGGCTGGCACTCCACAAGGCCGCTACGAGCGACAAACAACGCTCATTATCCGTTGTCCATCCCCGTGTGGTCTCTTATCATTAAAGACGTTCAATTAAAATATAATTTCACGGATTCCTGTACGACCAGGTTGCCTTAAACATCTGTCGCATGTCAGGTGAAAACTAAATGTCAAGGGAAAGAGGCGGTGGTTGAAAAACGTATTTTGATCGTTTTTTGAAATTATTGGAAGCGAGTCGAGCTGACCTTGCCTGCTGTACACACGGCCAAAAATAAAGAACAGCCGAGACAATATCCTCAATTCAAACATGCCGTTTCATTTGGTCTCAATTGGCTATGGACACAAACTTGGAATGAACATGTGCAACAGGGATTTCTAAAGGTTACTGTACAGTGGCGGAGACTGCAGGAGCTGAAACATCACTACGGTAGAGCTAAGAAGGTTCTACGAGCGCTTCAGACCAACCTTACCAACGCGAGATGTTAAGGTATAACTTAAAGAAGAGGTTACGAATACCGGCGCTTTTGCCCATGGTAAAACTTATTAATTATCTCTTTCTCCGGTAACGCAGTCGTTCGCAGCGCCTTTCTTATTCATCGTTCCTTCTATTGGTTTCTAGCTCATGCTCCAATCTTTCATCGATGCCTCGAATGTTGTGGATGCAACGAAATATCTGATATATCGCTGCAACAACAGTTAAGAAGATCGCAGTGAGTTCTGCCCGTCTGGGCAGAGTTCTGCGGTCAAACAACAACAAACCAACGTGATAGCGGCCGCAATTATACTACGTCATGTCCCACCTCTTGAGAATTTAGACCCTACATCATACCCCGCCCCTTGCAAGCCCGCCCCCCCTAAACCATCCGGAGATTCTACTGATGTCTGAGCGACACCGATGTCCGCATTTCGGGCGTCAAGTGTGAATAAGTGTGAATGACCCTCACGGTCGAACCTCCTGCTCCACAAATGCAGAGAAAAGACGGAGGTCATATGTGAAAGCAGCTTATGATAATAAGAGGGCCTGTCCACTCTGGCGCTGCCGGCAGTCCACAGGGAACAGGGATGCAGAGCCCTGGGCTCCCCATCCGTCCAAAACATAAACACACAGGCCACAGTGTGCATTACTCTGCCAAGATACTCCAAGTTGTTCTGTTCCGTCTGAGCCCATGACAACCTGTGATCCGGGCATAAGACGGGAGACGGGAGGAGTCTTACACCTACCCGGCCGACCTCCACCAGCTTGGTGATCATGACGATGCTGAAGCAGTTCTCCTGCCACACCATCCTCCAGAAGTCATACGCCATCTCCTGCTTGGGCCCTGGGGACATGGAGGGAGGAACAAGCTCAGTCACCAGTGCCACTTATCACCCGCCGGCGATCCACTTCAATAGAAGGCTGTTTTAGGCCCTGGGTTATTCTGGTTGTTGAGGCGCAAACGCCTCCTTTGTCAAGATGGCAGTGCAGGGATCTTTCTTTTTTTGAACCCTGCTGTCGATACAGCGTCTGAAGGGCTGAGACAGCAGAGGACGGGCGCTTCACAAAGCCACAGCCAGGGGTGGAGGATGACCTCTAGACTTTAGAACAGGGCGAATAATTTCACACAGAGGATATCAACAAGGGGGCACATAGCGTAAGAAACGCTTAGAAAGAACCACATTATGTATTTCACTGTGTGAAGAACAATGAGCGGGGACACAGAGAACCACCTTGACCTTGTGAAAGGAGGAAAGAAATCCCTCCTCAATGATATTTGTGAGTATGCATGCATTCAGACATCCACACACACCCCCTCCCCTCTCGCACGCACGCACGCACGCACACACGCACACATGCACACACACACACACACGTCTATCAAAAGCCTTCTTCTCTCTATTCCAGTGATGGAAGGCACACTAATGTTCCTCTCGCTCTCGGGCCATGTATAGCCGCAAAGTGCCACCCGGCGAGAAGGGGGGAGGCCAAAAATGAACGCGTTTAATTATTCATCTTTAATCTTGATTAATTCTCCAGCATCCATCACAGAGACTTTCACGGCTGGCTGGCAGCATGTGTCGCCACCTTTTCAAGATCGCAATAGAAAATGGCGGATGCTTGAGGCCGTGGGTTCACTGGGTGGATCATCTTCAAGTGATTACAACATGACAAAGGAAAAACGCACAATTGCAATGATACTCACCCTGAGTGGCGATGAAGTGGTTGGATCGATGGTAGCCCTGAAAGCAGAAGGAGACGACATGCAGCATTAGCGGTCTACACCTGTAAGGCTACACTTATGTCTGGTAAGGCTCTATCTCGCCCTTATGTCTGGTAAGGCTCTATCTAACCCTTATGTCTGGTGAGTAAGGCTCTATCTCACCCTTATGTCTGGTGAATAAGGCTCTATCTCACCATTATGTCTGGTGAGTAAGGCTCTGTCTCACCTTTATGTCTGGTGAGTAAGTCTTTATCTCACCCTTATGTCTGGTGAGTAAGGCTCTATCTCACCCTTATGTCTGGTGAGTAAGGCTCTATCTCACCCTTATGTCTGGTGAGTAAGGCTCTATCTCACCCTTATGTCTGGTAAGGCTCTATCTCACCCTTATGTCTGGTGAGTAAGGCTCTATCTCACCCTTATGTCTGGTAAGGCTCTATCTCACCGTTATGTCTGGTGAGTAAGGCTCTATTTCACCCTTTTGACTGGTAAAGCTCACCACAGGCTCACTTGGTATTCTCACTTGCCACAGGCCTCTACCTCGATAAATCTCCTTCCTACTGCATGAGCTTCTGAGGACCTTCCCCCTCTAACCCCAACACCCCCTCAAACCTCGGCACCCCGAGGACCCAATCGTAATGCGACAAACACTTAATCAATGTCTTAAAAAAAAAAATTAATTCCACAGCATTGATTCCTTTTTTTCTGAAGTTCTAAGAAGCTAGACTCAATTATGTCCAAAATGCTAGACAAAAATAATGATGGAATGATTGCCAGAAGTGCAGACTGATTCTTGGGGATCCCCAATACAATTAAGTGAACTTAACCTGCAATTAGAAAAGGAAATGATAAATGTCCATTACAAAACAAAATAGGTCCTGATCTTTTGGCGATACCCTCATTGTTAGAGACAGTTTCACTCACTCTACACAACATTTTCTCTCTTCAGAACAAGTCTTGCCTTTTCTCGACACACAACCTTCACACAACCATCCCGAACACAGACGCAACATAAACATGAACACGGGACGCGGTGATGGAAATGGACAGGATGCAGAGCCACTTTCTACAGAGAATATTCTGGCAGTTTCAATAATGAAGGTTATTATGGCCTTTGATAAAGAGGAGGACAGACATTCCCAAATGATGAAGATGTGTTGTTTATGAGGAAAGATAAGGAGGGCAGCTCCTGGGGGGGGGGGGGGGAGTGAGGATCCTGGGGACCCCCAGGGGGGGCTTGAAGACTAAGTCTTCCAATCTTGAAAACAAACACCTCTTACCTCATGTTTGAAATCAAACAGCTGTTTCCAATGGGAGTCCAACATGGATAAAGTGATTTGTTGAAACTGTGACCCTTCAGTCCAAGGGAAGCAGCTGGTGTGGTTTACAACACCATTAACGCTACCAAACTGAGCACTAATGCTCTTCTGTAAAGAGTCTATAAAAGGGCTTGGCAAACTGAAGCCAGAGATTAATCTGTTCCACCTCTCCGTCACACCGAGGCCCCCCCAGCCATTAATAAACTCCATGTTTTTCTTGGAGTTGTTGCGGTCTTGTTGTTGGTTAGGAACTATCACTTTAATATGTTGGGAGCCGTCTACGTTTTTGATGGATTGTCCAACCGAATTACAGCCGCTCAGTAACAAAAAAACATAAAAAACTGGACACAGGTTTGAAATGGAGATGAATAGTTCTGCACTATGAGCGTCCCCCCCCCCCGGACATCACTATCAGCATAACCAGCACAACTCCACCACTTAGCACTACAGTAGTCGCCATAGCAACAGCAACCACCTCCAGAGTCTTCCCCCCCGCCCCTTTCCTACCCATCCACCTTATGAGCAGACACACACACACACACACACACACACACACACACTCACCCTCACACTCACACACACACCCACAAACTCCTAGCCTGACACCTACGGGGGGGGGATGTTTAGATAACAAGCCAGGAGGACATGGCCTGCTCTCTTGGTTCAGGAGCCCCGCACCACACACGCCTCACCTCACACTCAGTTACAGGGGCGGGAGGAGGGAGGAGGATTGGGGAGGAGGTGGAGGAGGAAATAAAGAGTGGAGGCAGGGGGAGGGCGGTGGCAGGCAAGAGACAGTACTTACTTCCCTGTTAATCCGAATCTACAGGGTCCAGATTGGAGGAGGAAGTAGAAAGAAGAAAAAGAACAGATATATATCTAGTTAATGAGAAGCTTATGGTGATATGGCTACAGAAACATGGGAAGAGAAGCGTGTGTGTGTGTGTGTGTGTGTGTGTGTGTGTGTGTGTGTGTGTTTGTGTTTGTGTGTGTGTATATATGTCTGTGTGTGTGTGTGTGTGTGTGTGTGTGTGTGTGTGTGTGTGTGTGTGTGTGTGTGTGTGTGTTAGGGTCAGTTTGTTAGGGTTTTGATCTTGGGTAGAGCTCTTGACAGTGACGCACAACTGGACTGAAGACACAAAATAAGTCTAAGAAGCAGTCAGACTTCTACACGGGGCATTGTATACAACATTAAGTTATACAAGCAAAGTTGGACAGAGTCTGGCCCTCGTTGAGTCACTAAGGAAATGAAGCAATGCAGCTCTTTAAAAAATACAAAATAAAACCTTTTTTTCCCATTTGGAAACTTTTCCATTTAATTCTGCCAAAATAATATGAGGTTGTCCAACTCGATCCTCCACTTTGGCAAACCAGCCATTATCCCGCGGTGATGTTAGCCTCGCCAGAAACAAGCTTCTCTGAGTGGTGTTGTCCTCATAACCCCCACCCTTTGCTGTATACACCCCAGCCTGTTGGACGGTCACAGCAGCCTGCCTGCTCCTAATGTCCCCCCATGGTAATTAGGTGTTTAAAAGCACAGCAGCCACTCTCGCTAGAGAGAAACAAACGCTTCAGCTATGCTATCACTTGATGAAATGTCGCCTGCTGAATGGAAAAATCAACCACAAATGAATGAGTGCTTGTTAATGACTTACCTATAGAACGATAATACCACTATTGTTCCCATAACTGTAGGAAAAACTAACTTATATACTTGAAACTTATCTACACGGTCTCAGATTGTGCTGATGACTAATGTTAATGGTACATTGGGTACTATGGGAGGTTTAAAAGACATTCCGATTATCTCAATGTGCTATATGACTTTCCATGAAACAACTGAAATAACAACAACAAAAAGTGCCAAAATAAATTACAGCTATTAATCAAATTTCTCAAGCCGCATATTTTATATGTAAAAAATGGTTTGGTTCGATTTTCAGTCTTTGAAGCATGGATGCATAACTTTAGTAAACGCATGCACGTTTTCCATAATTCAATTTAGAGAGAAATATATAGTCCTGTAGTAGACACACATGACCAACATACAGTCTACAGACATTACACACCATGACGGGTAAGCAGACTGTCTGAGAACTAAGGAGGGGAGTAGGAAAACAACAGAGCTGTTCCATGCAGAAAGAGACTGAATAACATCAATCACGTCTATTTAATTCTAGGATTTGCAGCCTCTTACCAAAGGCTTTACCTCCTGAATGTGTTATTACATTTTTTTTCCCTTTCTGTATTATTAAAATTGATAGCAGGGTTATGAGAGGTGAGGGATTCTGGGTAATGGAAGTTGGGTGCGGCTTCTATAACGAGGACATCTGGCTCTACGGCAGGTGGTTTGATTGGATGGCCAGCTGAGTGAGAGAGCTGGACTGCATCATAGTGAGACCCTATGCAGGTTTCTGACATGGGCAGACAGCATCCCGATACGAGGGCTTTAGACTCACGTCGATGTAGTTGGCGTTGATGTAGTCAGAATTCGGATCTCCCAGGAGCGGGTGCAGTTTCACTCTGTGCCGATCATCTGAGAAATGATGAGTCAATTTAAATAGTCTATTATGAATTGATTAATTGTTTGATTAATTGGTAGTACAAATACTTTCACATTTACATTTACTCACATTTCTTTGCATTTCTCTGCTTTACAATATATATATATAAATATATACAGGTATATAAGTATATATATACATATAAATAAATACCTATATATGTATACCTATACATATATGTATAGAGCCGCCAGAGCAGGCTCGCCTAAGACATCCCTTTGAGTTATCAGTTGTTAATATTGCAGATATTCATAGAATGAATCAAAGTAAAATACCAATAGACTCATTAAAGATCAAAACGACAGTTGCTCCCCGTTCTGTCCCAGTTGGTGTATGCAGATGAAGCGTTCCGACTTACATCCCGTGAAGGTGTCCTGCCGGCCCTTGGTTTTGTCTTTCTTCTTGGTGCAGTCCCAGCCGTCAAAGAAGCTCTGCGAAGACAAGAGGAACTCAACGCTCTGATGCTGCACAACACAAACACATCAACGCACAACACATCTCTCTTTGTCTGGAGGGCGGACGATAAGGAATAACTATTAATTGTTTGCTTCGTGTCTAGATTGAAACTTAAACTCTCTCTCTCTCTCTCTCTCTCTCTCTCTCTCTCTCTCTCTCTCTCTCTCTCTCTCTCTCTCTCTCTCTCTCTCTCTCTCTCTCTCTCTCTCTCTCTCTCTCTCTCTCTCTCTCTCTCTCCAGTGCCGTATATATAGAGTAAAGCCATTGTAATCCTCTCGCGATAAGGGGCAATTATACACTTTAATGCTTCATAATCAGATAATGCATCAGAGCCGCGAGCGTCAGAGAGAGATGGTGCTCGCTGGTGAAGGACTCCCCACTCCACGCCTGATGGGGTGCAGCGGAGAGGGGCACTGGGGTGGAGTGTGGAGGGTTGATGCGGTTGACTGAGCAGGGGGGCCTTAACGTCCCATCTAATGAGTGGCTCACGGTGAAAGTACCCCTAGCTGCAGCACATATATTCCTACAAACAAGTAGGTTGAAGGCAATGGTTGAACCATCATTATTTCATGTCATACCAACCTGCTCGACCATCAAATTCGCCTTGAGTGCCAGTTTCAGACATTTTTTTTATTTTTAATGAATCACTCCATTTTAAACGATTTTTGAAGGAGTACCAAAAAATATGTTCGGCCATGAGGCAGTTTAAATAAGATAGTCTACTCTTGAATATATATGGGCATTTTAATTGTACTTTATTTGATACAATGCCTGCATCACAATATTAAAACCCCAGTCAATAGTCAGCCCCCTCCCTCACAAAAGAATATAATATACTGAATACAAAATACATTTAAATGTATACCATACCACACTTTTGGTTAAGGTTATGTGGTTATAATCCCGGTGAGGTCTCAGCTCTCTGCTCCATCACTTATGTGTCTGCATTTGTCAGCAGAAGTTTAAGATGGCGGTATCACCTGCTATGTGTGGCCACAGCTACCACAGCAGTGTTATGACACATTGAGAAAAGCTTCGCCCTGCTACCGTTCTGCCTGGCAGCACACTGATTGACACGCCTCTCTTCTCCACCCACTCCTATGTGCCAATACTCCCTTCAAACAGCAGACAGATGGAACTGCACACATGGATGCAAAGACCTGAATGGGCACAGCAGTCCCAGCGATGGCTTCCCAGCGAACACTACAACATCCGCATGCACGCACACAGACACTACAACACCTGCACGCACGCAGGCACAAACGCAAACACTACAACACCTGCATGCACGCACACAGACACTACAACACCTGCACGCACTCAGGCACAAACGCAAACACTACAACACCCGCACGCACGCACACAGACACTACAACACCCTCACACATGCACACAAACACTACAACATCCAACATCCAGCAGCCAAATACGTGCACACAAACACTACAACATTCGTACCTACGCACACACATCACATCACACATCACACAAGTCGACCCCCTGTGGTTTTCAGTCACTAGGGGAATTTGGTAAAACTCTGCCAAAGTCTGCATGCTGAGCAGAGGATTACAATGCAGCTCGTCCCACTGAGATCCAGGAAGCCAAATCCTCCCTGCATAACACCCTCCTCCCCCTGCTCATCCACATCCCACCCTCTCCTACCTCCCTCTGCTCTCACACCTTCCCGCTCCTCTCCCATCTCTCCTTCCTCTCCCATCTCCCCCTCCTCTCCTATCTCTCCCTCATCTCCCATCTCACATCTCCCCCTCCTCTCAACCTCCCCATCCTCTCCATTTCACCTCATCTTCCACCTCCCCCATCTCTCCCATCTCCCCATCCTCTCCATTTCGCCTCATCTTCTTCCTCCCCCATCTCCCCCTCTACCCCCACCTCCCGCTACAGACCCTTCTTCCTTCTCAGGCTCTCGCGCCCCCCCCCCCCCCCCCCTCGCTCTACCTCTGGATATTTGTGAGATTTTCCCTCCTGTTTTCGTACTGTTTACATCCCACTTTCTCTGACTTTTTTCCCCGTTCACTGCACCCCCGTCTTTTCCTTTCTCCCTTTCTTTCTGCGTGTTGTTTTAGATTCTCCTCCTCGGGCTGCCTGTCTTGATCCCTCTGCTCGCACCGCTTATACCCTCCACTTTCAAGAGGTGAATACACAAAGGAGAAGTGAGAGAGAGAGAAAGAAGAAGAGAGAGAGAGAGAGAGAGATTTGAACAGAGTGAAAGCGGTAACTGTGGTAGATTGATCAGAGACCATCGTCTAGAGAGATCAGCAGGGTGCTGCTGTTTAAGAGGATTGCATGGAGGATGAAAAGGGGAAGATATAAGAACTGATGATACTCTAAAGTAAAGTTTATAAGAAGTGTGATGTGCACAGGACCGGGCGACTCTAATCCTGAAGCAACAAATCTCCGGCTTCACTTCACAGCTGCATATTCAGGGGACAGAATCAGGATGCATTTTAACTATTGGTTTCCATTTGAGGGAGAAAATCCACAAAATAACCTAGGGCTAGTTTTGATATATATATTTTTCAGGCACTTCCCCAGCATCACGTAGACTTTGGATCCACAACAACTGAATCAACAATCATCACTATTCTGAAGCTGTGCCTTAAGGCAACAACCGATACAGATAGAAAAAACTGTGAGTTCTCTGGGAACGTCTTACTGCTGTAATTACACATTTCAGTGGTGGAGACCGCGGCTACCCTTAGAACTCATCCAGCAATGACACAAGTGTATGACACACACAGCCCCCTTATAGCTCACTGCAGTGTTCTTGTGGGAAATAAGAAAAAAACCTATACCTGACAGGGAGGTGCAATATAATACATCATCATTTTCCCTCTGCTCTGGATAGAGACACTCTATCAAAACACCCTCCCCCCACACACACACACCACACACACACACACACACACACACACACACACACACACACACACACACACACCCCCCACACACACACACACACACACACATTCCAAAACAGAAAGACACAGGAAGAAAAAAAGAAAACAGAGAACTGTATTGATTTTGTGAGTGTGTGTTTTGCCCGTGAGGGACAGTTTAATGAGTCTACATGCAGGGCTCCTAAGGGAAAGCCACGAAGCAACGGAATAAGATGTTTTCTCTTTTCCATTCATGTCAGAGGGCATGGGTGACTGTGATAGATCCCCCCCAGAGTTAGACCTCAGCTACAGCCCAGCCCACCAGGGAGAGTCTGCAGGCCCTTAAAAACAGCAGCACACCTCAGCGGTCCCCAGAGAGGTGGCGTCATCACCACCGCATAGAGGAGGATCAGAGGGGAGGGATGTCAGTACATCCCCCCCCTGGCCTCTGGACCCCCTGGACTCAGTTCAATACAACGCCGTGATCATCCAACCCAAGCGGGAGTCATTTACATTCCCACTGTCAGGGGGGACAATGCCTGCTAAATCAGAACTCACCCGCAGTTCTGAGTTCTGATTTAGCAGGCATTGTCCCTCCTCAATCAGAACTCAGAACTGCGGCAGTACCACTGATTACAGCCAAAGGAACACCCCAACCCCTCACCCTTACCTTTCCTAATGCTGTAGGAGAAGCTACAGTGGGACAGCATCGGGCAAATGAGGAGGCTCCTTGATAGAATCATGAATGGTTTTTGGTTATTTAGTTAGTTGGTGTTCTCTGTGAAGCCCTTTGTTGTTCTGGGCTACTGTAGAAACATGGCGGTGTAAAATGGTGGGCTGTATAAAGAGCTAATCCTAAGGTAGCAAAAACACAACAATCCTATTTTCACGGGATTATTCACTAATGAAAATATACTTGTAATGGCTTCACATGTTTATTATATTTCTAAGTCTGTTCCTCCAGACGCCACTGAATTCCACATGCTGCAACTTTAACTGCTTTGTTTTTATATTCCACACTACCATTAAAAATGTGAGAGAGAGCTACACCTACCTGGTGTGCATTGTTCTCAACATAAAAATACAGTGTTTAAACCTTTTACGGATTACCGGTTGTTTAGAGCGCATTCTTCTCCTAACCAGAGTGAAGGATAAACACTGAGATTACAAGTGAGAAGCTGTGATTTCAGGGTCAAGATGCCGAGAGCCAACAGGCTGTCACTATTTTTTTCCTTTTCCTTTTCTAACCTCCCTTGCTAGCCTTTCATCTCTGCTCTTCTCCTAATAGCCCACTCAGGCTCCTAAACTCCCTACCACCTCCTCCTTAATCTCCTCCTCCTTCAACCACCTCCTTTTCCACCTCCCCATCTCCATCCCCACCTCCTCCAACTCCCCACCTCCTCCCCCAAACAGGCACCAGACCAGGACTCTGGGGCTGGAAGCTCTCCAACCACGTTCTCCTCAGTAGGACCTCCATCCATCATGACAGATGTCTTCTTTACATTAAGATGATTAATGTATTGGCTGGGTGACAGTGTGTCACCTGCTGATAAGTTCTGAATCACTGGCGGACCCCTGAATAGAGTCCTCGATATAAGAGATGTGGAGGATGTGGATGTGGACTTCCTTCTACAACGGACTAGGTTGTTCTGTTGGGTTTTGCTTTATGTCGTCTCTGTTCTTCATATTTCTAATGGTTCATGGACAATTCAGAAAGCCAGGGGTCTTTCTTATCTTGGAAAGATGTTGCATGCTTTGGGGAGGGGTTGTGGGCAAGCTAACTCCTATGGATAATTAGGGTTAGACAAAAGTTCATTTATCAGCCTACAATGCAATGACAATGCAACATCTAGATTGGCCAAGGGCAAACCCATATACACCATTAGCCATTCAATAAGCTCTCCTTTCAACGTGCTATGGAACTTCAGTCTAGTATTGCATGTTTCCCAGTCAAATGTTCACCTGGAAAATCCATAATCGATCTGTGTTGTATATTTTTGAGTGTGTAACTTCTGCCGTGTTCCCGCAGCAACTTGATAGAGAATCTGGTCAGTGTTTAAGATGGGAGGTAAGAAGCACTCTGTGACCGGTGTACACCAGGGGGCGGCAGGTCTCACCTCGTACTCCTGCTTGAAGCCGTAGCCCTCGGCGGTCTTCATCTGGTTGATGTGCTGCAGGAGGTCGGCCACACGCACCGCGGGGTGCAGCTGCCCTGTGTGGTAGGGGGACCCCTTCCTGCTGCACTGGTGTCTGGGAGAGCCGCCCAGCAGACTGCTGGACTCGTTCACTGAACTACGAGCCTCACCTGAAACACACGCGCACACACACACACACACACACACACACAATAAAAACACGCAGGAAACAGGATTCAGGAGGGAGTAATATGATTTAAGGGCTTCAAGAGGTGAAGCATCTTTAATTGGTGTTCCCAGATAAAATCCCTGGAGTGCCTAATTATGAATTTGGTATTTTATAATATTTCCGAAAAATGACAAAAACTATTCCCGCACTGCAGTTATGAGTTATGACATCCCTGCCACCACACTTAGAACCTTGCCTCAAAACATGACATTTAAGGAAATGTCTTGATGGACAACAACAACAACAACAGTGAGCACATGAGTGTCTACGGTCAGCGGTACTTACTGCGCGCCCCACACGTGTGCGTGTCCATGAAGGACAGCGCCATGCGCTCATCCTCTTGCAGGGTGCTCTGGTCGGTGAAGCTACGCTCCATGGAGCCCAGGTGGCCCTTCTCCTGGCGGTATGTGATGGGCGTCTTGTTCAGGTTCACCGGCTTCCTGCTTAGAGAGAGACGTAGAGATAGAGCGGTAGAGAGAGAGAGACATAGAGAGAGAGACGTAGAGATAGAGCCATGTAGAGAGAGAGATGTAGAGAGAGAGAGACGTAGAGATAGAGCCGTAGAGAGAGAGAGACGTAGAGAGAGAGACGTAGAGAGAGAGAGACGTAGAGAGAGAGACGTAGAGAGAGAGAGACATAGAGAGAGAGACGTAGAGAGAGAGAGACGTAGAGATAGAGATGTAGCGAGAGAGAGATGTAGAGAGAGAGATGTATAGAGAGAGAGACGTAGAGAGAGAGAGAGATGTAGAGATAGAGAGACGTAGAGAGAGAGACATAGAGAGAGAGACATAGAGAGAGAGACGTAGAGAGAGAGAGAGACGTAGAGACATAGGGATAGATACGTAGACATAGATACATAGGGATAGAGACATAGAGATAGGTAGAGGGAAAGAGATATATAGAAAGAGACAGATGGAAAGATACATAAATTGATAGAGATAGAGATAAACATATATTGAGATAAAGATAATATAAAGGGATATACAGTATATAGAGATAAAGAGTGAGAGAGAGATAAAAAATAGATAATAGAGGGAAATATAGAGGGATAGATAAATAGAGCGATAGACAGACAGTGGGGGAGAAGAGGGGAGACGGGTAATGATCAGACAGGGGGGTTCGGTTCCATCCACAGCTTGCAGCAGGAGGAGAGGCTAAATGAGCTTGCAGCAGGAGGAGAGGCTAAAGGAGCTGATGGATCAGAGTGAGGGAGAAGAAAAAAAACAAGGGATGGAATAACTTACGGATAGTAAGTGTAAGAATAGTAGTCCCTTCTGGAGACGATAAGAAGAGGAAAGAGACCGATGCAGAAGAAGACAGAGAAAGAAGAGATGTAAAAATATAAACCATGCCAGCTGGCAGTGGGATGAAAAATGGGAATAGAGGCTGAGATGTGTCTGATGAGTCTGGCTGCACCAAGTAGGCCTGTAGGACACCTGTATAGGCTGCTATAACATACTGAGTAGGCCTGTAGGACATCTGTATAGGCTGCTATAACATACTGAGTAGGCCTGTAGGACACCTGTATAGGCTGCAATAACATACTGAGTAGGCCACTAGGACATCTGTATAGGCTGCAATAACATACTGAGTAGGCCTGTAGGACACCTGTATAGGCTGCTATAACAGACTGAGTAGGCCACTAGGACAACTGTATAGGCTGCAATAACATACTGAGTAGGCCACTAGGACATCTGTATAGGCTGCAATAACAGACTAGTAGACCACTAGGACATCTGTATAGGCTGCAATAACAGACTGAGTAGGCCACTAGGACATCTGTATAGGCTGCAATAACAGACTGAGTAGGCTACTAGGACATCTGTATAGGCTGCAATAACAGACTGAGTAGGCCTGTAGGACACTTGTATAGGCTGCTTTACTGAGTAGGCCTGTATGACACACATATAGGCTGCTATACTGAGTAGGCCTGTAGGACACATGTATAGGCTGCTATACTGAGTAGGCCTGTAGGACACGTGTATAAGCTGTATGTATAACACAGCACATCAAAGCAGAATTGAAAGAAGTCATTAAGTTGAATATGTCCATGTTTTCCTACATGTTAAAAAAACATGCAGGGTTAAAGCTAGAGCAAATCTAGCAATCAATTCTCTGAGAGCCATCTTCATGGTAGCTTAGAAGTGCAATAGGGGCTAATATGGAGACCAGCACCGTATTTCATCAAATCAGCATAATTCAACCTTCTTCTCAGCCATTCCATTGTGATAACTAGCCCTCAGTCTAAGTCCCTATTTAGCATGGTGGGGTTTCGGAATGTAAAATGGTGTTCACTTTCTTACAGACAGGTTAATTGTTAACTGTGGCAGTCGCCTGGAGTCTCAGTCTTGGGGTATGTCTAAATCAAATGTAGAGTAATGGTAGGGTAGGTGAACATTTAGGATCACAGGTTAATGATCACAGAAAGCACACCTTTCTTTCTTTCCTAATTAACATCCAATTCCAGAGGTCAGGTTGTTGCTTAGAGTGCATAATTAAGTGGCTAATTGAATTGCATCCACCTATAATTACATGCTTCACACTTGGATGGCCCTGTGGATGAGAGGTTTTTGGCCCCTCAGGTGCACCGTAGCAGAAATCTATTTGGCGCTAGCAATTTAGCACTACAAAGAAAAAAATGTAGCTCTAGCTATTGTGCTAAAGACAAATACAATGTTGTCTAGCTAGCTTACCATCCATTGATAATTAGAATGTAGTCCTAGCTAATGCAGGGTTGCCAACTTTGGGTTTTTGGCTGGAGTGAGACTCTTTGGCTGGAGTGAGATTAGACTACTAGACTCAGTCGCTCTAGATAGTGACCTATAGAGGAATATAATGTAGCTCTAGCTAGTGTACCATGGAGAATTATAATGTAGCTCTAGCTAGTGTACCATAGAATTATAATGTAGCTCTAGCTAGTGTACCATGGAGAATTATAATGTAGCTCTAGCTAGTGTACCATGGAGAATTATAATGTAGCTCTAGCTAGTGTACCAGAGAATTATAATGTAGCTCTAGCTAGTGTACCAGAGAATTATAATGTAGCTCTAGCTATAGAGAGAAATACTAAATCGCTCTAGCAAGTGCTTTAGAGCAACACAATGAAACACTTGCGGGTGTACTTTAATGGTGCGAAATAGCAAACAAGGCAGAAATAACCACGGCAACAACATCCAATAGGTTGATAATTGGTGTCCTCTGATGCCGTGTCTCAGAGAGAGTAAAAGAAACAAGCAAAAATAAGCCAAAAGAGGAGTGGGAGAGATGTGAGCAGTATGATACAGTAACGACTACATTATCCCTAATTGCCCCTACTGGGAGACAGCGGGGTTGACATAGTGCACGATCAATGGTTGCCGCGGTGCCCGAGCCATGCCCGCAAATGGGGCGTGCTGGACCGAACCTCCCTCAATACTGCCAGCATGGTGGAGCAGCCTCCACACCACCCGCTACTCACCCCTTCTTGATGACGATGATGACCGCGCCCAGCAGGAGGATGAGCACCACCAGACCCCCGGCACACACCCCCAGGATCAGCCCCATCTCCTCCGAGCGCTGGGTCACCTCCAGCGCCCGCCGGTGGTCCTTGCAGGCAGCTGGAAGTTGGGGCGGGGCGAGGTAGGGGTGGGGGAGAGGAGAGTGTGGGAGATTGGTGGAGGTGGTGGTGGTGGTGGGGGAGGTGGAAGTGGGAGGTGGATGTGGTGGACAGGGGGAGGTGAAGGTGGTTGTGTTGGGGGGGGGGGGAATATGGGGATGTGGTGGTGGTGGGCGGGGGGGAGTGGATGTGGTGGTGGGGGGGGAGTGGAGGTGGTGGTGGGGGAGAGGTGGAGGTGGTGGTGGGGGAGGTGTGGTTGTAGTAGTGGGCGAGAGTTGGAGGTGGTGGTGGGAAGGAGGTGGCAGTGAGGGAGTTATGGGTGGGGATAGTAGGGGAAGAGGTGGAAAGAGAGGGCCATTAGGAAAAGAAAAACAGAGTGTGATCTGGCTACCTTCAGATTCAACGGCTTAGAACGATTCAGGGACGGAGAACCGCTTCAGCAGGAAATAAAATGCATACACAAGGAGAAAGAGGGGAATAATTCAAAGCTATTCATAGATTGAAAAGAGTTTGCAGAAGACTCTCTCTCTCTCTCTGCCTTCCTTTCTCTCTTTTATTCTTTGTTTCAGATGTGCTCACACATCAATGCAGCTCGCATTTATGTAAGCTGTGAGATGGAATTCACTGAACAGCGATCTCTAGATTTATGAAATCTCTGCATGTAGCGCTCGATTGTAAATGCGTGACAATGAGCGAGACGTTCAAAGTGCTCTTGAAAGAAAATACCAAAAATAAAAATAATGATCTAAGGTAAAAGTGAGCTTGTATGAAGAAGAGAAAGACACTCGCATTTTTCAAGTTCAATGGGAAGTAAGGACGCACACACGCGGAATGAAGGTGAGCATACATAAATGATCCTTCACAACAATATCAACACTAAAGCGCATGTTTTAGTTTTAGTCTCTCTACGTCTACTCATCCACACAGACAGAATAGTCTCAAGGTGTCCTGGAGTCTGAGAGTTACTGGCAAAGGTCATTATGATAATTGCAGGTTATTCATTTCAGCGGCGGAGCACTCTACAGTCTATACTTATGTTAATGGGTCAGAAGATTGGCTCTTCTTTTGTCTTGTTCTAGCCGCACTGTGACCTAATTTCCGTGCATGGTGTCATCTTGTCCTCTAGGCCCTGACAGACCCAGCACCTAAGCTAACTCTAGTCCAGCCTAACTAGCCCAGCTTGTCTCTAGCCCAGCCTGTCTCAGCCCAGCTTATCTCTAGCCTAGCCTGTCTCAGCCGAGCCTCTCTCTAGTCCAGCTTATCTCTAGCCTAGCCTGTCTCAGCCCAGCCTGTCTCTAGTCCAGCTTATCTCTAGCCTAGCCTGTCTCAGCCCAGCCTGTCTCTAGTCCAGCTTATCTCTAGCCTAGCCTATCGCAGCCCAGCCTGACTCAGCCCACCCTTTCACTAGTCTACCCTGTCTCAGCCCAGTCTGTAGCCCAGCTTATCTCTAGCACAACCGATCACTTGCCTAGCCCTAGCTCAGCCCAACCTATCTTTCAGCCAGCAATTGGAAAAGTCAGAACAGGCCTGGGGACTCCTAGCTAACAGAGCAGTGGGGGGACAATGGGATTGGGGGCAGAATAGAAGGAAAACAGAGCTATGTTCCTGGGCTTATCTTTCCTCAGCCCTGGGCCTTTATAAGCCTCATCCCAAATACAGCTAAAAGTGGGGCAGTGTCTTTTGTCTCATCCTGCAAGATCTTTTTTTCTTCTCCCTCATAGAGGCCTGGGGTCTTTGAATATGGCAGTGTGATTCGTGTACTGGGCTATGGAAATAAACGCTTTATTAACCACATTGTGTGTTGGTTGGTTTGTTTGTTTGTTGGTTTCATCTCTCTTGCTGTATTTGTCTGTAGGGCAAAGGCAATGTTCTCTTTAGTCTGTGAACCACATCACTTGATGCTCCATGTGATGGGTTGTACAGGCGGAGGCCTGACAGACTGACGGCTGATCAAAGACGTTGCTTTGTTGTCCCGGAGCGTTCTGTTTATCGGTCTTCCCAAGGTGCCCCTGTGTCGTCAGATACCGAAACTCACTCCTAACCGACCGTTTACAAAAAAAACACCAAGAAATGAAGTTGAAAAGTCTATTTTACATTTCCTAAATAAATGCAGAGCACAGGGAATTCAATTTCGTGACGTTTTGGATGCATAAGAGGATTGTGCTACTCTTAGCCTAGAGTTTCCATTTAGCTAAACATAAGTATGGAGCAGATTTTTTTTCGTGCACGCAGCCAATGCCCGCTGTTGGAAATTGGCACTTACAGCTGAAATGGAAGGCTATTGTGGAATAGGAACTGCCAAGCAATGCTTAATTAAACTGTCACCTGGAAGTGGGAATGGAATCGGCTGCTTTGTTATCCGCGCTGTAATCACTCGCCTGTGTGCTTTGGTGAGTGATAGCAGCCCAGAGTATAGATATCACAGCCAGGGATGAAATAACCTCTGACCTGTCCCACCTTTAAATCACACTCTTTCTCTTGGAGATCCACCCATCAGTTGAAACAACGCCTTACTTCCTCTAAAACAATGTTATCTCGTTTTTAGATTTTTGTTCTCTGACTGGCTGACATTTGCTCATAAAAGATATATCAAAATCAAACAAAGCTTTAATTATTCCTTGTTTTTCCAAACCATGAATTGTTATTTCCTTCTTTTATTTCTGCTGTTTGTTCTTTTTGCAGGGCCTCATATGTGTCCCAAAAGAAAGCTGCCACTGTGCAATTTTCATCAACATGAGGAAATGGTTTCATTCAGAGCCTGGCTGTCCGATGTGGAACAGGAGCTTTCGGCTCTGTACAGGCTCTGAACCCTGCCTCTTTTTGGACCAAGAAAGAGAGGGCTTCACGAAAAAAAGGACAGCCCCCCGGCCGGTGAATTTATTTGCGAGGCTGTGCTTACTGTTGCAGTGCCAAGATGAAACTATCAATACGGGAGTTATATTCACTGTGACGGCGCACAGAGGCAGAAAGAGACGCTCCTCTGCCATCAGGGCGTAGTCATTTCTCCCCTGCCCTTTCCGCGTCCTTTTGAATCCCTGAGTGGAGAAAGCGGGCCTGGGGAGTGCCCAGTGCTTTTTGTGGTTGATGGGTTCAGGTAGCTGTTTTTGATCTGGAGGACTCTTGTAGACCAGACTGGGGTCAGAGGCTTCAGATGTAGCTGTCTAGTGTCTTGTGAGTGGGAACAGAGAAGCCGTCTTTGTAAAAGCACATTGACGCCTCTGTACCACGACCAGGATGAAAGCCCCCCACCGCTACTTGCATGTTGCGTTATCCTACCTTCGCAGTAATCCTAATTGAACACCTTCATGTTGCTATGATGGGTTATCATCAGTGTTTATAAGCAGATGTTATATGTTCTCTTACCTTTGCGAGCAATGCGTATGCAGTTGATTCTGGTTTCCTAAAAGAGGAGTAAAACACAGATGTCAGGGTGCATTTAAGATACTATATATACTGTATATATATATATATATATATACACTGATAGATAAGAACTTAATTTCATCCCATACATGAGAAATTCTGTTGTAACAGCAGCCCATGGAATATAAAAAGATGTAGTGATAAAATAAAGAAAGTTATAGCACTCTTTCAAACCACATTTCTGACGATAGAGCCTTGAGACCAACAGCACAGAAACTAATACAAGTATGGACCTAAGTTCAAGACAGACCAACAAGGTGTTCTTGGGGACAAAGAGCTGTGAGTTTGAGAAGGTAAGTGTTATTTCTCTCTTTTTTAAATGACGCCATTTAAAGTCATGAATAGGACCTTTGTCAAGCCAATCCAATTCACAACTAGAATACATTTTACTCCTCCACCTCGAGGAAGATACAGTATATCATCAAATGTAGAGATTCAGATGCCTATTCATGTCCTGCAACAACTATGTCAATCTAGCAATTTAGAATTTAGAAAGAGCTCATCAAACTACTCCAAATATTCCAGATTTAATTGAATTAAAGGTCCAGAGGGTAGAATTTGACATGAAGCAGTAGAGCGAAGATCCAGTGTATCACTATTTACATCCTCAAAATAGACATGGGTTCGTGGCATGTACTATAGGTGGAGCCAAGGCTTGCAAATTATTTGGTACCTGACACACCAACCAACTGTATCTATTATTTTTGTCTGGGGTCTGACACGTTAAAGGTGAGAGCCGCTTCTTTCCGTAATGTGTCGGAAAAGCGGAAAAGCTTTTATAAATGTAATGGCTCATTAAGGATCTGAGAACCCATGTTTGCAAGAAAACATGGAGCATGGTTTGAGATCATTTTGACATCAATCTCAACAAAAATTGTCAGCTGCAGTTAACGAGACAACGTCACACAATACATTTCCCTTGTGCACATTGCCACATTCAGTAGAGAGAAATAAGACAGCATTGATGTGTGTGTGATGTGTGTTTGGGGGGGGCCTTACAACCCAGCACCTTAAAAGAAGGACAAAATGGTGACGCAAAACGTTGTTTCACTCTGCGTTTGTGTGCACATGTGAGTGAGTCAATGGATGTGTGCATTTCGGTGTTGGTGTGTGGATGTGTATGAGGCTTTTGCGTGTGCCCCAATGAGTGTTGTGATGAAAAATGTGTGTGTGCGTGTGTGTGTGTGTGTGTGTGTGTGTGTGTGTGTGTGTGTGTGTGTGTGTGTGTATGTATGTGTGGGCATGTGTGTTTGTGCGTGCAGTGAGTGTACCTGCATGTGTGTGTGTGTGTGTGTGTGTGTGTGTGTGTGTGTGCTTGGTTGTAGGGCCATAGGGACATGTAGGAGAGGGCTGCATTATAAAAACCCTGATGAGTGGTAAAAAAGCCTGTGTCTGAATTCATGCTCTTTCAAGTGCATCTTAAGAAGAATCAATCAAAGCAATTACAGAAGAGTGACAGCCTCTCTCCAGATAAATAGTGTGGGTAAACGCCAAATATTATGGGTCCTGCTAAATGTTTTAACTATTCCCATCGCTGCCAGTGTTGAAAAGACTAGTTGTGATGCTGGCATGTACACATAAATTCACACCAAACTGGAGCGGGCCACACAGGCTCCTTTTTAATGAGCTGCAGTGTCAGCGAACATGATGAACTAGGAAGACGTTTAAGGTGCACAATCTATATTTAACAAGCTTCATAAACATCAGATCAATTACACCGAGACAGAAGATATGACAAATGATCAATACAGAGAAGATTGTAAGGCAAATAATGCACTTAGTTTATGAACCCATTTGGATGGATCTCGTATTCAATATTTGTGGGTTTCATTGCCAGCCAGCGTTTTTGGCCAAGAACAGAGACTGATGATTCTTAGACCATGACGATAGCTCCCATTACATGCTGAAGGGCAAATTAATTTCAGTAAATTTTAGTATTCACTTAATAATTCACATTCAAAATCAATCCAAATTAATTATTATTTCCTTACCAAACATTAAATGTCATGTCCATTTTTATTATATTTCTAAAACAGTTAAGAGAATTACTAGAATCTCAGATAAGTGCATGTATAAATATATCTCTTTTCAACCTAGAAATGTAGAAGTGTATGCAGACATAAACTAAGAGGACTTGTCATATCTCACGCCATGGAGCCCTACATGTGCTGTCACCACACTGTAACGCAGGTGACAAAGACAACACCCTAAGCCGGGTGACAGACACAACAGACTCTCAACCGGGTGACAACAACCATTAAGCAGCAGACACTCTGGTGTCAGGCCTGTTATCAGGATGAAGAGCAGAGAGTGTCTCTCTGAGGCATCTGAACGCTATGATGGATCACAATAGCAGCCTGACTTCAGTGACGGTGACATCACATCCAGGGGTACCAGGCATGCAGGACACCGGGGGGACAGTTCTGGATGAGTCCAGTCCGGAGCGGGGCTTAACGCCTGGTCAAGAGGGTCTGGACCACCTCCAGTAGAACAAATAAAATACGACTAATCCCGTCCGGTGCTGAAGCCAGCCCTGTCTAATCCCACTCTGAGTGGGCTGTTTGTGTGAAGTGCTCACACTGCACTCCCCCCCGTGTGTTTCTCCATCCGGGCGGAAAGACACGCCCGTCATCTGCCCCCCCTCTATCCCAGCCCCCACAGCTCCGATCAGCGGCCTTGCAACACAAACAACGCAGGCCCAGCCCAGCCGACCCGTCAGTAGATAACAGGGTTCAACAAGTCACATAGGGGCTGCTGGCCCTAACAACGCAATTCATTCATTCTCCTACTGATGATCTTCCAGAAGAACAGAGGCAAAAAGGCCCGTCCAGACTGAATTCCATTACTGTTTTTGTGGACATTGCACGGCAACATCTCCTCACTGCCCTGAATATTAGAGTAGCAATCTCCCATCTATGATCACCTGCACCTGTGTCCAATTACGCTTAAGTGATTGTCTCGCAGGCGCCAGATCCTCCTGTTAGGGCGTTCCGCATGGTACTGCTGCTCCCCGGGGCCTTCTTGGCAACAGGCCTTGTGCTTAAAAAGCAGTGTTTTGAAACATACTTGGAGTAACAGACTCTCGCTGATCCATGAAGGGCCCGCGTCAAAGTACTGCCAAAAGCTTATTGTCATGGCAACACAGGAGAACGCTACTTTGTTTAATATTTATAGAGGAAGTAGCTACAGCGGGGAAATAGGGTGTTAACAATGTTGAAGAAAAGACATTTTATTCCCCAAGAAATAGTCCCAAAATGCCAGACATCTCCCCATCAATCTTCCGGCTCAAACCAAATCAAGACTCTCGAGGGATTTATTCAATCCCCCACTCCACGTAATGCTTTGTTCCTTCCCTCACACACATCCACACTCACCCCTCTGAAGTTGCTCATGGCCTGGAAGTAGACGAGGTAGCTCTTGCGCGGGTCCAGGGGGGTGTTCCAGTAGCCGTTGTAGGTGTGGTTGTCCCCCACGGTGAAGGGGCTGGCCTCCGGCAGGCTGCTGGGGGGCAGCTCCGCCGAGTAGTAGTGAGGCGTCCCCCGCGCCTGGGCCTCGGCATGCGACATGGGCAGCGGGAAGCACTCCTGCAGCCTCAGCTCCCGCTTCACCTTCTTCACGCTCTCCTCCTCCACCACCACCTGGTAGGTGCTGCAGGAAGGAGGGACGGAGGAACACAGCAGGTCAGCGCTCCCGTGTTTCCAGGCGCACATCCGGCGGCAGGAGAGTCTAGTGGATACTAGGGTGTTTGATGGAAAAGCCTAACGCATTCACCGTGAGCTGCCACTGAGTTCACGGTCTTGGCTTTGGATAGAAATGTCAACATTTCAGTAAAGACATCATGGTCTTTGTTCTGGCTCCCTTGTCGCGTTTTCCAGTATCTTCAGACGATGGCGGCATACTATGTACTGTAAACAGTACTACAGTGTGAACTGTCTGGTGTACTATTAGAATGTGAATATGCATAGTGGATATGTGTAACTATGATTTACACTACATCCTATTTACACATAGTACAATACAAACTACTCCCGCCTACTAGGCTGGAGATTCGGATGCAGCCTATGTGTCCTCCAACTAAAATTGTACTACCTGTGGCTATTTATGTTATGTTATGTTATGGTGTCAATGACTTCTGATTCAAAGTAAGACAACTATATTGTCCATATTGTCTCTGTGTGCCCACACACACAAACACACACAGGATATACACACACACACACACACACTAGCATGCATGAGTGTGTGTGTGTGTGTGCACACTCGTGTGTCAGCAAGTATGTTTTTTGATCAGCCACACACAGAAATCACGCAGTTACGCGCAGTCAAGCAGCCGAAGGAATAACAATGAGGCCAAGCCACACGAGTGAAGAACTCTCTGCAGTGAGCTTGATCTCAGGAGGGGAAGTTTCTTGTGTTTTTTTTTCATCGTCTCTCTGATCCCCGGGTCCTACTGAAGTAAATATAAAGGCACAGAGAATAATTTCTCTGCCTCTCGTTAAACTCACGGATAGCAGCATTGTTCAGATCTTGCATATATATATATTTTTATACATATTTATTTCTATAAATATCTATAAATATCTATCTATATATATATATATATATATATAGGGTTAGGGTTATCTATCTATCTATCTATCTATCTATCTATCTATCTATATATATTATCTGTATATTGATGAAGACTCACCTGACGGGGGCTCCTCTCCCCTGGGCCGGGCGGAGCAGGACGGTGATGGTGCTCTCTGTCTCGCTGAGGGGGGAGGGCATGTCCCCGTAGTCAAAGGTGGGGGCTGCCGGCACACAGACACACACACACACACACACACACACACACACTAACTTAATATCCTCTACACATCAATGTGCTCCACTGACACGTCCACACACACTTGCCCGCTGGATCGGCTGGGACACAGAACCTGATCCGGTTCATCCGGTCTTCTGGTTCCACATGAAAGTCCCAGTACCCCTCCCTCCCGGGCCTTGTAAACCCGATAGGCCGTGGTCAGCCAATGCTGCTGAACAAACCACTGCACCCTCCACACCTCCACCCACCTTCACACATCCTCTCAGCCACCTACATCCTCTCGCTGCTTGAACGGTGGTGCCTGTGGTTGTCGTGGATACACATCCAATTAAAAGTCTTGCAAGATCACACACAAATCGTTGCCGCTCGTCATTTAGAAGGAATGTAGCCGACGTGTACAGTTGTGAGCAAACCTGTGATATACCACGCATATATATATATATATATATATATATATATACATATATATATATGTATATATATATATATATACACACATATATATATATATATATATACATATATATATATAGAATAAATATATATATTTAAATACATATATATATTTAAATAAATACATATTTATTATTATATATTAATTTATATATTTGAATACATAAATATATTTCTTAGTAATAGCACAACTCGTGAGGGAGAAGATTCTACGACGGGAACACTTGCTTAGTCTACTAAAAGGTGACCAACATTTGAGCTCAGGCTGCTGATGCTGATGAGGTTGACATCCTAAAAGCAGAGGGTGCATTTAGTGACATTTAAAGGTGTGTGGGGCTGTTTTTAGTGACATTAAGGGGGTGTATTGCTGTTTTTAGTGACATTAAAGGTGAGTGGTTCTGTGTACAAGTCAGACAGTTGGATGAAAACTGCCAGCCTGTTTGAGGAGATGATTTCTCTAATCCGCCACAGGGTACACAGCTGTCAGTGGCGGCTGCTGGTCTTTCAAAGAGGGGAAGCTCATTTTCGGCCTACATCATATAAATTGTCAATTTATGTATATGTAAATTATGCTCTCTGTTCTCTTTCAAGGAAATGCTCTGTCATACCAACTAGCTGTCTTTTCCAGTGACTTGACCAGTGTCCTCTCAATGGTCAGCAGAGCTCGGCTGCTTAAACGGCCTTGGCCCATTGTGTTAGGTATAGGACTTGAGCCGCTTTAAACAGGAGAAGCTCCTTTATACACCTGCAGATGTAGCTCTAATTGTTGCCACTAATGAGAACAGTTTGCAAAGCTGAGGTATTGCACTGTCCAACTCCATGTCTTTAAGGAACACCAAGAAATCACACAGCTTTCACCCTGTCACCCTGCAAGTCCTGATCTGAATACAGGACTTGAAGTTCAGACCTCAGGCTCCCTGAATCAAAGTGATGGCCAAATACCAAGACAGGGTTGCCAACTCTCATGCATCTGGCGTGACACTGACACTTTCAGAATCAATCCCACGCTCTTAAATTTCTGTTGAAGACCTGACTAGACTAGACCAGACCACATTGTATTGTTTTTAATGAAAGGGGAGGAGTTTAAGACATCTCCCTACAACGTTCCAGTTAATCCACTGAAAACGTTGCCCCTGACAAGCTTTAAATTGCAGCGGTGCCAAGCAAATATCAAGAAAAAGGTTGCAGTTCGTCTTCCCACTCGCTTGCAAAATCTGCGATGGGACTGAGGAATGAAGACAGCTCCGGCAACGTTTTATAGTTCAAAATCGCTGTCAATCAAACGGCAACTCAGTCTTTCGCAGACCCTCCAATCATCACGCAGAAGCCCAGCGTCCAGGCCAGCCCACTCCTCCATTCACCCCCAGAGACGCTGAGCGTCCATGGGAGGGACATAATCGCAGCATTATCCAATGACCGTCGACTTTCGACGCACTAGAAAAAGCTGTTCTATGCAGCCCCATTGAAGTGGATGGACGCTGAGCTTCAACAGGGAAATGCACTGTGACGCTACTGGAATGTATGAGAAGGAAATCGAGTGTCGACCTGCGATAAGCAGCAGATTCTGAACAAACTTGTCTTCGAGATGGACGTGTTCTAACGCATTTTTAGTCAATGAAAATGTGTGTGTGTGTGTTTGTGTGTGTGTACACACGTGTGAGTGTAACAGAGAGAGAATAACAGAGAGAGAGAGAGAGAGACAGAGAGAGAGAGAGAGTTTATGTGTGTGTGTGTGTGTGTGTGTGTGTGTGTGTGTGTGTGTGTGTGCGTGAGCATTTGTTTCTGTAAAAGGCTGTGGGGGGGGGGGGGGGGGGGGTCTGTGCAGTGGGGTCCTCTATGATGCCTTGCTCAAAGACGCTGACAGTCATCGCTGCTGAAGGTGTTGGCTGGCTGTCATCGCTCATTTCCCCGACGCTCAGCGTAAGTGAATGTTGTGCACTGTTGGCAGCGGGAGGTTGAGCCTGATCCGCCCTGGCTTCTGGACTGTATCTGCTGCTTGGCCTCTTGCCAGTGCAGCATGTGAAACGCAGCCTCTAAGGGGTTGATTGAGCAATAAATCTATAATTAAAGTCTGCGTCGTCTGAAAAAAATAAATAAAACAAAGAGCGACGAGAGTGTGAGGTGTCTGAGGGGGGGGGGAGGGGGGGTCGACTGAGTCTTGAATGAGGATAGAAGAAAGGGCTTGTGTTGTGTTGTGTGTTCCTGCGGGGCGGCCCTTTAAATAGCGCAATGCAGTTCATTAAAGGGGAATAGAGAAACCAAGGCAGGATTTATATGAGCCATAATAAGCTGTGAGGTAGGGCTGAGGAATTGTTGTTCTGTAGTCTTCCCCCACACAACAGACCTGCTGTCGTCCTCTGTGTGTGTCACTCGGATCCAGAGATTTACGTCAGCCTTACAAGGAAATATTGAGAGTGTTGGTGAAACTGCCCCAATTATTCTGAATAGTTAAATAATCCCGCCATTGTGCATGTTTCAGTATAGGCGAAGGAAGCGCTTCCCTTGTCAACACATACAAAACGGGTCGTAGAACTTCTTTAGAACGTCTTCTCAAAAGGCCTCCCTTCACCTTTCTAGAGGGGGAAACACCCATAGAACATACACCAATGTACCAAACCCTACAGGAAGTGGATGCTCTCTACCAGATATGTTGGTGGTGATTTCGGTGAGGGCCGTCTGGCCGAAGCCCTTGGTGGTGCGGGCGCGAACCGAGATCAGGTAGGTGGTGCCGGGGTAGAGGTTGGAAAACATGTGGTAGGTTTCATTCCTCAGTTTGGAGACGGTTCTCCTCGGACCAGGTATGTTAATACCAGGATCTGAAGACTCGATGCTCTGGTAACTGATCTGAAGGAGAAGAAAAGAAAACAAGATGATGGTCTTTGCGAAGTCTGGTCTTAAAGTATTGCATTATGGTTAACAGATGCAGCCTTTCTTGGGTGTCTCCATTAAACACCGTCCAGATCATCTCTGATCCGCCATGGGAAGATTGATGTACATTGTCTGTCTCTCATCAATACCTGCTGTAGTTGAATCGATTTTGTGATATGATCCACTTGAGTTTTTAACTAATGAGCATTTCTAAATCAATGTGCTGGCTGTACGTTGGTTTATTGGTTTACGGGAGTGGGCTGTAGCTGCCATTGGCATTTCAAAATGAAACAGATTCAGGCAGCTGATAGATTAATTTGGCAATGCGGAAGGCTAATGATTCCCATGCTTAACTTAGCTTATAATAATGTCATACTTAATGTCATACTCCTTTGTGAGAACGTCCTCTGTGTTCTGTCCCCTGTATGTGATGGATAACTTCCCCAGACCACAAGGTGAAACTCAAACACAAAATACCTTTTGGAACAACAGAACATTCATTATTGCAATCTTTCTCAACTGAGGGCATACTGCATTAATATGACCAGTTTGGCACCATCAAAAGACCCAAGGCATTAAACGCACACACACACACACACACACACACACACACACACACACACACACACACACACACACACACACACACACACACACACACACACACACACACACACACACACTGCTGCTACTGAAGCCAAACCACAGGCTCTTTAGATGATCCAAGGAGGCGTTGAATGGATCTTCACAGCTGCTAAGTTTGAAGATAGAATTATGAGCCACCCCGAGACTGAACACGCTAACAAGACCTTGCGTCTCGCCCCACAAAGGCAGAGATAAAAAGACGGGAGCAAGAGACCAGCGCCGCGGAGGGTGCCCTCCCAGGATGCTGCGGTCGATGGACTCCGGCAGACTGGTCAATGGTTTAATTAGAGAGAGAAATGAAGAGGATTTCTATAGTCTGGATAAAGCCTTTGGCCGTCCCACAGAGAGACTTCAGCGCTACAGATGGAGGGCGGGGCTCAGCCTCCAGTTTTATATGTCAAACCACAAATCCACTTTAATAACATCCTTGAAGCGACATTGGCGAGGACAGGCCAAGGGAGCCAGAGGGCTTGCTTGTGTAGGGACTTCTGATGTATCGCTGTCTGCATTGCTACTCTGCACCACTCTCAGGACCAGAGTTATGAACGCGGAAGGAGGAAGGAGTCATTAGCAGAATGCCTTGGCTTCAGGTGTGGGACTTGTAGACAAGGTAATGTTGAAGGTGGAGGTGGTGGATGTGGTGGTAGGGTGGAGGTAGTGGTGGAGGTAGTGGTGGTGGATGTGGTGGTGGTGGTGGCGTTTGTGGTGGTAGGATGGAGGTGGTGGTGGTGATGGTGATTGTGGTGGTGGTGGTAGGATGGAGGTGGTGGTGGTGGAGGTAGTGGTGGTGGAGGTGGTAGATGTGGTGGCGGTAGTGGTGGTGGATGTGATGGTGGTGGTGTTTGTTGTGGTGGTGGTAGGGTCGAGGTGGTGGTGTTTGTTGTGGTGGTGGTAGGGTGGAGGTGATGGAGGTGGTGGTGGTGGTTGTGGTGGTGGATGTGGTGGTGGTGGTGTTTGTTGTGGTGGTGGTGGAAGATGGTATTGCTCATGCTGGCGGATGGTTGTTTGATTTATTGGCGGGGAAACAATAACAACGTAGAACAAGATCTGTGCCTTGTTAGGGGAAGGTAAACATTTCCTCTGAACTGGGTTTTCGTTCTGCATAGCTGAAACACCAACACACGAGTTAAATTCTGTTTCTTTGCCGTGTTTGATTACAGGGACCCAATAAGAACAGCACTAGGGGAAACTCATTCAGTAAACTGGTTTACACAGAGAGGCTGACAAATATGAATGTATTTCTCCAAACCATGTTTCACCCACTACTGTAACACGCCCCTCTGAGCTCATCGTGCCTGCAGGTCTCTAAAAGGAGACAACAGTTTCCTCTCCTCACCTCGTATTGGGTGATAAGGCCGTTGGGCTCCACAGGCTCCTCCCACTTGAGGAAGATCATGTCGTCGAGGGGGGAGAAGGTGAGGGACTCTGGCGCGATGCCACCGGGAACTAGGGTGGGGAGGGCAGAACAAACACATGCTCAGGGAAATGGAAGCTGATGCTAATTCTGGGATGACCATCTTGTGTCAATATCACCAGGCATCGGAAGCAGTATATATTATTTAAGCAATCTTACACAAACTTCGGAACTTCGGAACTCGGTGCAAGCGCCTCGTTCCTACAGCTGTGCTTCAAGTACTAATAATGATATTCAAGAACTCCATCTCGTGTAAGATTGCGATTCAATAACACAAACCATCTTCATTATCAACAATATTGTAAAATATTTTCAGTTAATTTGCCCTCAAATTCAAGCTTTCTGCCCGAGTTCATCTCCATCATAAAATAGTTCCTATAGTAACGATAGCCGACTCTTGGTCAGTTGAACATTGTTATGGAAACTAGGCTCATGAAAGTAGTTTCGGCTAGTTAGCGCAATCTTTTTGTCCGTTCTTTCACCAGGGATTTAAACACACTCAAGAATGGGAATTGACCAATCTGAGTGCTTGCTTAAACTTGCGTGTTATTGAGTATAATTTATTACACAGCTCTTCTCAGTGCTGTGGAATGCTCCGTTCACTTGCATGGGCCTTCTCGATTTCCGGTGGTGAATTATTTTTCAATAATTATCACTGTCAAGGAAAGTGGATTTTTTGCCGTCTTTCGTATCACTCCGCAAGTAGTCCGGTAACTTATCAACCCCAGTGGATTCAGTTGCTAAGCGATGTCAACATCTTTAGCGGACTATTTCTCTGCTAATTAACACTACAAATGCTGGTAACAAATAAATAGTAAAAAGACTTTTTTTTTTTAGCAAGTAGCCGTGTAATAAGCGGGATAATGTATAGAACATAGCTGGTCATTATCTAAAATAAGCCCCTTCAGGGTGAAGCAAGACGACTCCGCTTCGGTGTCCGGTTTGCCCTGTCGAGGCGTATTTCCCGATAATGACCGGCGTTATATACATTATCCCTTACATATAGTACAGTACGGAATAGCTTAGAATATTATAGTTTAGTATTCTACATTACAGTACAGTATAGTATAGCAAAGTATATTATAGTATAGCATAGTACAGTATATTATAAAACGGGTGGCTTAAATACACACAGCTATGACGCCCGTTCAGTTTACAGAGTTCAGTATCACTCCGTGCCTAACTTGAACTGTTGTTTATTTATATATAAAAGCAATAGCATAGTTCACTGAAGCCTAAAAACATGTTGATTGCTGGAGAGGGTGGAAATGTTGTAAAGCAATAGGCACACGGTGAGTGAACTCGATAGTAGGCTAAATTGCCGGCGAACCGAGCTACCGTCTCTAGCCTTCTCTCTGAAGGACGCTACAGTGTGTTGCATAGCAACCACCGTACACTTTGCCGGCAGCCAGGAGGGACTACTTTTTTGTATTTGTTAAAAAAAATGCTTTTCCGACTTTCTAGCTCTTTCAAAATTGCGGGTGTCTATGACTTTCATTTCACCATACTTACGTAACCGTTTTATAAAAGCAATAGATCACTTCAGTCAGTGGTATACGCTCATTATACCACAGTGAAGGGGGTCGCCGTCCCTCCGCTGCGCGTCGGGACGGACAACGCCCCTTAACTGTGGTATAATGACCGTATACCACAGCCTGTCGTGATCTATTGCTTAAGTATAGCACAGTGCATTATAGTATATAATAGTAAAGTATTGTATAGTACAGTGCAGTATACTATGATTTAGTATTCCACAGCACTGTACAGTAGAGAATAGTATAGTCTAGTATAGTCAAGTGCACGCTCATGCATTATTTAATACAAACACAATGTCAAAGAACACAATGTGAAGAACACAAGAGCCCTGACCTCTCGCGTGTGTAGATGCATGTTTGATATTTAAATGGCAAACCTGTGGAGAATAGTTCTAACGGACTGTGATAATATAATAAAATAAAATAGCTGACAGCTGACAGCACTATTATTTTGAAACACTGCCTTGTCAGAAACCATTATAATTAAGATTACGCAAACATACAGTATTCTTTATGAATCCTGATATCTCCCTGGCAATGTCTCCATCTCAATAACCTTTTTCTGTGTGGTTTTCTGAGAATAGAACTCAGCATTGTGACTTTCTTCACCGAAGAATTGATTTCACCCTCAAAAAACGCTCTGCAGCGCAGACACAAGACAAAACAAGCAATGGTAAGAAGTTTTTTTACTGGATGGGCTCGAATGTAACTCTTATAATTTGTAAAAGAAAAAGAAAGCCTTTTAGTGAATGGATAAGATAACTACCTCTACCAGAATAAAAGTAATGAAATATTCAGTCCTTGTTTATCCTTCAAAGATGCAGTTAGTTTGAATGATATCTGAAGGTCTGAGGTCTTTCCAGAGCGGGGATTCAAAATGTTGTGTGGGCTATTGTGCAGCTAAATGTGGGAGTGACGCATGAGACAACGATCATCTGAGGTGCTGAGCAGGTCTAGAATCTGCCGTCAGAACACACAATAGACCCATAACAGCGGGGCACAGTAGACACAGCATTGAAGTGAACCAAAACACATGCTGAACACATGCGCCGTCTGTGAGACAGACCAGCTGCTTCTGCTGCCATGTTTCAGCACGGCACCACTGCTTTAAGAATAGCTGCAGCGACGTTTGTCTCCGATACCGCTCACTGTAAGCCAGAGTCCTTCACCTGTCCTGACTGCGTTTTGAGTAGGATTAAATTCAGGATATGACATAGCTGCGGTTTATGCCGCAATTGTTTGAATCATAGCCAAGTCCCCCCTTCTGTGTGTCATCCCCCCCCCTTCTGTGTGTCAGTCCACCTCCCCCCCCCTCATGACTTACTGTCTTCCTCGGTCTGGAAGGCGACCTCCCTGCCCTCCCTCTTCCCCTCCGGGTTGGACAGGGCCAGACGGACGTGGACGGCGTGGTAGGGCGGCAGGTCGCGGAGCGTGAAGCGAGACGCGTTGTGCTCCACCGCCAGGCACTCGCGCACGGTGGTGTTGTGACCGCCGCCTCCGCCCGCTGTGGCGTAGCGGAAGCACAGGGACACCGAGTAGGTGTGACAGCGCGTCAGGTTGAACGCCAGGCTTTCCCACTGCAGAGACAGCTGCCTGGCCTGAAGGTCCGTGGCAGTCAGACCCCGCAGGGCGCGCATGGGTTCTGAGGGGGGGAGGGGGGGGAGGAGGGATGGGGGAGGAGAGGAGAGGAGGGGGGGGAGGAGAGGAGAGGAGAGGAGAGGAAGGGATAGAGGAGGGAGAAGAGAGGAGATGAGGGAGGGAGGAGGGAGGAGAGGAGAGGAAGGGAGGGATGGGGGAGGGAGGAGGGGAGAGGAGTGGGGGTAAGGGAGGAGGGAGGAGGGGAGAGGACCGGCAGTGAGGTCGGAGGGGACAGGAGAGGAGAGGAGAGGAAGGGAGGGAGGGAGGATGAAAGCAGGAGAGATAGAAAGTCACATTAATCCCCAGAATTGATAGGTCTTTCCAGAACGATCTCTGCAGCTGTCGGCTGCAGCTAGATGACGCGTGTTGTCCTGCTAGGACATGAGGGGGGGTCGTGGTTCACCGTCAGCACGACACACCCAGGTCCCCGTGGCAACACAGGAACTCATCCCAATTAGGCTAATTAATCGGACAGGCTGTGGGTAGCTGCCATGGTCCCACCCGCCCTGCCTCAGAGGCAGCGAGCCACTCGACTCTCCAGTAGTTATGCTTCTCTGCCTTGGGGTAGAGTACAAGCGAAACACACACACACACAAAAAAAATGCTAACGCCAACACAAGGGCATCTAAATCCTCTGGTTAGTTTTACTGCTGGGTCAACGCGGCGGTCAGATCACATATTTTTAGTATCTGCTGAATAAGTTCTGGTCACTGCTGGGTTACCCCCCACCCATCCCTTGTGTCTCTCAGATCCACTGATGAAACAACAGCTCAGTCTGTTGCCTCCTCCCACCGGCTAGTACAGAGACCCTCTGTCCCCCAAGGCACAGGCCGGCCACTGTTCTGGACGGACGTCGGACAGGAAAACGCTGAGGGTGGGAAGGAGGGGGGGTAAGTCAAGGACGGCCCGGCCCAATATCAATGAAGGCATTTGTCAACGGCCATTATTCACTCAATCAGCCCCACAATCGATGGGGCTTTTTTAAAAATATATTTTCCCATGCAATATTCTCCGTAATGTATCGTATTGCCGTGTCGCAGCCTACGGTGTGAGCTGAGTAATGGGCCGGGGCCGGCCGGGACCGACAGCGAGGATGTGGAGCACAAGGGGAGCTCGGCACGCTTGGAGGTGAGGTGCCAAGGTCTTTGCCGTTTTGCTCTGACTCGCACACTCAAAGGGGTTCTGACTGCACTGCAGATTTGAACTAAAATAAGCCGCTAATGCATCAATGAGGAGCGCCGCGCAGCACCGCACAGCACCGCACAGCACCGAGAGTGAGCACAGGAAAAAATACAGAAAGGGATTTGAAAGGCGCCAGAGACAAATGGATTTGTGCTCAGGAATATTCACACCACAGACACACACAACTTATTGGCTTATTTTCGAAAATGGTGCGCTTCTTTTTGGGGACATTCTGTCATTGTTTGCAACAACAATGCACACTCACTAACTCACACTCACTAACCAAGTCACTTTGTTATTGTCCTCTTTGCACACATACAACCACTGAGAGCTCTGTTTTCTCCAGCATGACCCACGGCAGGTCCATTCTTGATACAGCTTTGTATAGCCACTCCATGAGACTTCCTCGTACGGTCTTTGGAGGTTTATTCAGACAGCGCTGATAGATAAGCTTTATCCAGACGCCCGGACCCAGCAGGACGCAGTGTGAACAGTTCTCTGAGTGTGTTCCGTGATTGTCTTAATGGCGCAATTGATAGTCTTTGCAGTGAGGCTATATAAAGAGAGGCATTTAGCCTCTGAATTAATGAAAGCGGCACCACAGAGGCAACAGTGTCATCTTTGTTGGACTTCTCAAAATGGACTTTTGTGTCGTTTCGGCCTCGCCTCGCCGACCCGATCTGGTCTGATGCCACTGGTCCCCCCTGCAGCCCACTCGCTGGCACCCTGTAGTGTGAGGCGCTACAGGGTAGCTCCCCTCGCCTACCAGTGTGTTGGAGGGGGGCCAGCCTGCACAGGGTGCAAGGGAAGCTAGGCTAATGCCCCGGGCTCTGTATTAGAAGCTCTGCTAATGCGGCCGTGGCTGTGGGGGACGGATCGCAGCTGTTCCTGGTGTGGGCTGAGCGAGGTCCATCTCCGCCTGACCAAAGCTCTGACCTAGCAGTCCTACTGTTATAGCAGAACTTCTGAGGATGGCTCAGAGCCTGGGCCGGAAACCAAATACTGAAAAGGGGCGGGGTTAAGCCTTGTTTCAGATTCTACCAAAGGAAACGTATTTCAGTGAGTTTAAAAGTTTTCAGAAGGGGATTTTAATGACTTTATTGACTGATATTTTTGTATTCCTGGAGTGTCCAGTCTACACAGTGTTGATTTGAATCCTTCACATACACTTTATCCCATCTGGAAACATTGCTGTCCGGACAAGATTCTTTAGATGGTCTTCCCCCCCGGGAAAAAAGTTGAGTACTGCTGGCCAATTCTGTGTTCGTTGTTAGCCAATTACACACTTGCAGATCCCCGCCTCCAGCTACATGATGGGTCAGAATAAATATGAAGCGAGAGAAAGTGAAGTGCAACAGTCAGCTGGATTTGAGCTTGTCCTCACTGCTAGATCAACCCCAAGGTCCTCACACCTTTGACTCTCAGATGCACTCATATCCCTGCATAAATGTATTCTAATTACCTCGTATACACTCAAATACATCCGTGCATTACTTTGATATACCCTTGTATATACTTTGATATACCCTAAAATACATTCATATGCCCTCACATTAACATTCATATGTCCTAATATTAACATTCCCATATACAACATATTGTGGCAACCCGGCCCTTGCCAATCAACTTGATGCAGAGCACCTGAGGGCCAGTGGAGAGCAGACCTTAAATAGCCTGCTTGAAGGCACATTCTGGGCTCTCTTGGCTTGGGTGTTTGGAGAGACCAGACCAGTTGTGGCTGTGGTGAGTCCACCCAGCGAAACCAGGCTGTGGTGGGTCCACCCAGCGGAACCAGGCTGTGGATTCCGCCAATTATCTTTTCGTTCTTTTAAGTAAGAGATCCTTCTTTTGTATTATTAAAAGCGCCTTTGTGGCTTAAGAACTAAGAGAATCATGTGCTGTTTGGGGCGAGGCGGTTCACTCAAGAAGGCGGGTTGCCACAGTATATACATTCATATCCCATCGTAGATATTCATATCACCTCATATATACATTAATAGCAACTTATATTTCCATTCATATTCCCTTATACATACATTTATATCACCTCATACATACATGCATATCCCTCCTACGTACGTACATACATTCATATCACTCATTCCGGAACTCAGCTACTCAGATAGATTTTCTACCTTAACAGGAGGCACTATGTGTTCAAGTTAATTGTATCCCTGCTCTCTCTCTGTCGCTCTCCTTCTCTCCCATCCCCAGAGTGTGTTCATGTTAATGTTCTCTCCCTCTCCCCCCCCCCCCCCCCCTGAGCCAGCAGCCTCTCCCGCCGGCCCAGTGACCCGGCAGCAGGTGGGGCCCCACTAATGGAGTTTGGGGACCGAACACACTACAACTGTTCTCTACTCCGCCATGACGTTGCGTGAGGCGGAGCCGGTCGAACGAGGCATCAGGCTGCTAATCACAGCATCGGCTCATCACACACACCTGCGTGGTCGCTGGGCGGCCGGAGACCGTGTTCACGTTTACGGCCATTAGTTTAACAGCTCCCAACCGAGAGTAGAGGCCCTGCCATACTCACAAGTGGTGCTGTGTGTGTGTGTGTGTGTGTGTGTGTGTGTGTGTGTGTGTGTGTGTGTGTGTGTGTGTGTGTGTGTGTGTGTGTGTGTGTGTGTGTGTGGGCGACCTAATGGAGTGGGCAGGGAAGATCCAGTCTGTCATCGTGGCATGAATCCACTTCTGGAAGAGGAAAATCAACCTTTCCGTTTTTTTTCCTGCTCCCCCAGCTAGCGAGGCGCTCCAGCAGCCCTTCTGTTCGCCGCGCTAATTACCAGCGAGCGGAGATGGCTTCGGCAACCCCGCAAGCTCCGCTCGTGCTTTAACTGAATCAGCCTCTGGCCCCAGGGGGGGCCGGGGGGTCAGCAGGGGACTGGAGACCAGATGGTTCGGGGCCGGACCTGCGGGAAGCTGGTTCTCCTGGAGGTCGAGGAAGGTGAGCCACGCTCTGGAGGAGAGTCCTATTTTTCCAAAGGTCCTTTCATGTGCCGTACAACGTTAGCGAATGAGAGTGCTGAATGAGCGCTGATCACTAGTGACGTTTTCACCACAGAGAAGAAACAATGGGATGAATGTTGGCTGTTTGTTTTTTTTGGAGGGAGAACGACGCCAGCGATGAGGGAAAACTCGTTACGTTCTGTGATCAGTCGCTCAGTATTCTCATAGCTTCTGGGGGGAGACATGCAGACAACATATGTCACACACTCGTGCTTCGTTGGTTACATCGCAACTTCCTGTTTAGCACCTGAGGAGAACATCAGTTACATGGACGATCCGTCTCCATGACAGGAAAACATGTCATTAAAGGTCTGCTTTCAGAAGACAATACGAGACCTGCTACACTTTGAACTTACTCCCCTCATCTGTGTGTGTGTGTGTGTGTGTGTGTGTGTGTGTGTGTGTGTGTGTGTGTGTGTGTGTGTGTGTGTGTGTGTGTGTGTGTGTGTGTGTGTGTGTGTGTGTGTGTGTGTGTGTGTGTGTGCACACCCACTCTAGTAGCCTATACATCTAGCGTGCCTTGGAGTTTAAGCACATTCTCTGTGGTGTTATTTCTTTTGACATCATGATGATACTACTGTAGCTCCAGCCTTCTCTCTCAGTGGAAACATGAATCGGAGCCGAAGCCGTTATCTGCAAAAACCGCATCAAACCGTTTTTCTTTTTTTTTTTACCAAATGTTTTCCCACAGAATTCTGTTTTTAATCTCCACTTTGTCACAGTTTGGAGATTTTTAAGTGAATGTGCACTTTTCTTGTGAAGATAAGTGTGTATACCACACTATAAGAGGCTACACAGAACCATGCATCGGTTCCACTCAGCAGCAGCAGATCATCAGCCGAGATGCAGGCCGATCGTTATATAAGACTTGTCCTCAGAGTCCGGCTGTTGGACATCTCTGCTGCTTCAGACACGACACACAAAGCACGAACAGTGTATGAAACAGAAACGATCTTCAATACATTTAACTACTCTCCATGATTGTTTAAATATTATCCAGCTATTCAGCAGATGCTTCTTATCCATCGTGACCAAGTGAATTCAGATATATACATCAAGGAGCCGGTGAAGGTGAGGGCATCATGCAATGATGCCCTCACCTTCAAGTAGGATGCATCAAGCAGGATGTCCGCATCCAGCAAGTAGAATGTGGAATGGAACACAGAACCCATTGGCCAGGCATCAAAAACCCTAGACACCACACACAACAATAACTAACAGTATTTATAACAGGTCCTCTCACAATCCCCCCCACATGACAACACATCCCAGGAGAATGTTGTCAGAGTATAACGTAACTCCCTCCACCACCCCCTCTTGAACCTAGCGATAGCTAGGTTCAACTCACCTGCACACTTGGTCCTGCTAACAAGGGGGGGTCCGGGGGGGCCCGTCCCCCCCTCGCCGGGCCGGGTCAGCAGGACGCTGATGTGGTACTCGGTGTCCGGGTCCAGGTGCCACAGCTTGTAGGTGACCATGTTGACCCCGTGGATCTCGGACCAGGGCGACTGGCTGGCGCGGTACTCGATCTCCTTCCTTATGATGGGGCCGTCACCCAGGATGGAGTTGGTGTTGAGCTGGATGATCAGGTAGGTGGAGCCGCCCCGCAGCAGCTGGGGCGGGGCGATGGGCGACGGGGGAACTGTCGGCGACACCGAGGAGAAGAGAAGGTGTTTAATTGGATTGTTTTTATTGCATCGCTGGGAACGCGGGGAGCTGCTCTGAAAGAGTGGAACCATGTTTGTTGCTGAGGAGGTAAATAGAAAATAGATGGTTAAATGATGTACACCGGGGGGAAATAAACACCTCATCTCCAGCTATGTCAGCGCCGAGTGAGACTTTTAATGACCCCTTGAGGCGGCCAAAATAACGGTCAAAGGTCAGTGTGTTCAAACAGGCATCTCTCGGTCCAAGCAAGTAATGAGACACGGAGACATGGCATAAATCTCAGAAAAAGGAGCAAGTGAAACAGCAGCTGTGAACAGTTTAAGGAATGTGTGTGAGCCCTGTCCCTTTTACCAGGAATTTTACGCTGTATCTATGAATGTACATCATAGCAAGCACTGCCTTTTACTTCTACAAGTCGACAAGGATGAAAGCCAAAGTGAAAGCACCACGCACCGGTGTAAGTAAAGATTGCCAAGCAAGCAAGTATTCATTTCAGAGCCACCGGTTAAATGTCAGTGAGTGGCAGACCCCAGCCACTAAGCAATTACATAGACAACAATGTGTGTGTGTGTGTGTGTGTGTGTGTGTGTGTGTGTGTGTGTGTGTTCGTGTGCTTGTGTGTGTGGGGGGGGTAATGTGAGGAAGAAAATGAGGACAAAGATCAGGCTAAGATCTGAGGCCGTGACTAAGCCCTCATTCCTGCAGAGGCGCAGTGTCTATTATGGCCGTCCTCCTCTCTGAGGGCTTCCAACGTTACCTCTACCTCACCCCTGCCTCCCTGCCTCTCTCTGCCTACGACTCGGGCTCTTCTGTAGGCTTCAAATGACTGCCTCTGTGCTAAAGCTCCAATTGTAAGAATTCAGCAGCCAGCCAGTGAGCGAGTCCTCCAGTAAACAACTCTCCCACTCCTCTCTGACAGTCCAGGGCCAGGAGTTGACATAGATATTCTGTTTATTCCCTCGCCGTAATATTCATGGTGTTTCGTTCTATTAGTCATATCTTTAGTTGGCATGTACTCATGGTTTTGTCACCTCGTTCTTCATAGAGATCATTTGTAAACATTCAGCTTTTAGTCTGTTGAACACGTTCCTCGTTTCAAACTCGCCTTTTGTCGAAAGGAAGTGCTCAAGAAAGTATGTTACGGTAAATGGCTTTGATTTTTTATTTATTCCAATTGCTGAAGAGTGTGTTTTCTTTCAACCAAGCATTTCAACAAGCATTTCACTTCTTTAACATGATGCACATTGTGCACCAATTCAGGAGCATTGGCGATTAAACTAATTAAAAATTAGCGATGTGCTTCAAGGGACGTATAAGTCTCTAATTTTGTGGGTGTGAAATTAAACAGAAGATAAATTATAGCGTGGATGGGGGCAGTTTGAGTGGATTTAATCTGTGACCGCCTCTTCACCTCCTCTTACATATTTAACTTTGCTTCACAAAGTTGGTTTTGTCACTAAAAGTGAAGAGAAGGGTGGTGATAGGTGTGTGTCGCTTTAAGTGAAGAGAAGGGTGGTGATAGGAGGTGTCTGTCGCTTTAAGTGAAGAGAAGGATGGTGATAGGAGGTGTGTGTCACTTTAAATGAGTAGAAGGGAGGTGTTAGGAGAGGAACAGTAACTCCTCAGTGTGCAGGAGTGCCAGGGGATGTCACAGCTTCCATCACCGAAGGCCGGCTTTACCGACAGCTGCAGGCGGGGTTTAGTAACACCTACACAAAGAGGACGCTCTGTTGTACACTAAAGTATCACCACACCCCACATAATCCCTGCCTCCTAATCTACTACCGGGATTAACTCACCCCTCAATTCTCTCTCTCTCTCTCTCTCTCTCTCTCTCTCTCTCTCTCTCTCTCTCATACTCAGCGTGCATTGTGTGTGGGGGGGGGGGGGGGGGGGGGGGGGGCAATTGGTAGGACATGAGGACAGACAAACGGACAGTGTACAGGTTGGATGGATAGAACAGAGAGGGAGAGTCGAGTTCAACGCTGCTGGGACTGTCAGACCTCACAGAGAGCTCCTCACAGAGAGCCCCTTACTCAGTGCTCCTCACTTAGAGCTCCTCACTAAGAGCACCTCACTTAAAGCTCCTCCCAGAGAGCTCCTGAATTAGTCCTCAGTAAGAGCTCCTGTCCCACTCCACCGCTCCTGGTTTGATCTGCTGAGCTGCTTATGTTGTTCTGCCTCGGGTGATATATGTAAACGAGGAGCTTGAAAGACGCTATTGGTATAAAACGTGATGGTTTATCTTGTTGTTTTCCAACCAAAATAATCCCCTGGCGACCTTAAAACTGAAAGCCAAATTAGAAAATGATTGATGACCCTGGTACCTGATCATCCTCAGTTTTAAACTCTTTTACTTAAAGCGTGTCATGAGCGAGCTGCCTGCTGGCCCACCATACTGTGTGTCTGCCTGTCTGTCAGCGCTCAAAGCAGGCCTGATGGAGACCAACAGAGCAGAAGAAGAGGGAAAGAATGAGAGAGACAGAGAAAGAATAATAAAGAGAGGAGGACAGAGAGAGAGAGCGACAGCGCGAACCACAGCGGGAGAGAGAGAGCCAGAGTGAAGTAGCATGACAGAGAGAAAGGAGAAAGAACAGAGAGTCCCACTTCACCTTTAACAATGAGCTCGGCGTAGTTGGAGACCCCGGAGCCCCGAGGCGACTGGGTGACGCAGCGGTAGAGGTCCTGGTAGGAGCGCTGCACGCCGTCCAACTGAAAGGACGCCACGAAGCGCCGGTGACTCAGGTGCCTCACGGACGCCACGGCCGCCACCTCACCGCTCTGCCTCTGGGTAACACACACACACACACACACACACACACACACACACACACACACACACACACACACACACACACACACACACACACACACACACACACACACACACACACACACACACACACACAGTCAATCAGAGCGTGCAGGACGGATAGACAGGGAGACAGGCAGGGTGACTGGCAGACTGATAGTCTAGATGGACAGACGGTTACACAGACAGATAGACAGATAGTTATACAGAAAGATAGGTAGACAGACAGACAGACAGACAGATAAACAAGGTCAGGAACAAATAACAAACACACCTAACTATAACACACCTCCCCTCCAACATCAACATGTACACACACACACACACACACACACACACACACACACACACACACACACACACACACACACACACACACACTCCAGGACCCTTGCGAGGCTTAATAAAAACCGTTAACATACCATGATGGATTTAAGTGATTGCCATCGCGGGCCTTTGTTAGTGGAATGGAGTGATTAAAGAGGACAATTGTGTGTCATTTTGATATAATGGAACGACCATCTAACCAATTTAATCATGGAACAAATGAGAATGAACCGCATGTTAATACCAGATATTATTATTAATATTTCATCCCTAAATGGAGGATTAGGGGAGATCAACCACGCACGTTTCCCCCTCAAATTAAGCCTTAATGATGACGATGAATTCAAGTTTGTAGAGAACACGAGGGCCCATGTGGTTCAATATGCAGTCCTGCAGATAAAACTGCACTGTGCGTTTTAGTGTGTGTTGTTTGTGTGTGTGTTGTTCTTGTGTGTTTTCTGAGGGAACAGAACAACAGAAAGAGGAGAGCGAGAACATGAGGCTCCCCTCACAGCACCGGGTTTCATGAGAACCCAGGACCCGGGTATGACAGCAGAGGCCGGGAACAACATCAACATCAACATGTTTGAAACACAGGGAGAGGGAGGCTTACAGTGCAAGAGATGGAATGACAAAGAGAGAGCCAGCGAGGGAGAAAAGAGAGGAAGCTAGAGAGAGGGATGGAGAGAGAGATGGGGAGAGAAGAGGGAAGAGAGAAAGAGAGGGAAGTCTATCGGTGCACAGTGTGGACGCCTCGGAGCAATTTCTCACATGGTCTCTCCCTCTCCACGGACGCTGGCATCTCCAGCCTCAGTCTCGATAACTTCCACTACAACATGACACGTCTAGAGTCTCCAGTTAAGGTCTCTCTCTCTCTCTCTCTCTCTCTCTCTCTCTCTCTCTCTCTCTCTCTCTCTCTCTCTCTCTCTCTCTCTCTCTCTCTCTCTCTCTCTCTCTCTCTCTCTCTCTCTCTCTCTCTCTCTCTCTCTCATATATACTTAAGGGTGCAGCACAGCATCCGTGCTCCGCCCAGTTTAACGAGCTGCTCCAGTGCCCACCCAGGGCTCCATTGGGAGTCGTGTGGTTTATGCTATAGCATCCCCCTGAATGCGCTGGAATTGTGTTTATGAGCCCCGAAACAACCACAGACCGCAGAAACCACAGGCCCCAAACACACACACACCACACACACACACAACTGATGAGAGCAGTGCAGTCCCCGAAAGCAGCATCTCCTGACCATATCTCTTAACTATCTTGCTTTATCTTGTTGCTATCTCTCCTCATATCTTTACTATCTCTTCATATTGCCTAACTATCTCTCCTCATGTCTAAATTATCTCTCTTAAGCTCTTAAATATCTCTCCTCATATCTTAACTATCTCTTCACATCTTGTAACAATTTATCCTTATCTCATTACTATCTCCCATATCTCATAACTATCTCTCCTCATGTTTTACTTATCCCTCTTCATATCTTAACATTCTCTCCTTATCTCTGATCTCCAAATACCTTAACTATCTCTCCATATCTCTCCTCATATCTTAACTATATCTCCACATCAGTGGTGGCTGCTGGTCTTTCAAAGAGGGGAAGCTCATTTTTGGCCTACATCATATAAATTGTCAATTTATGTGTATGTAAATTATGCTCTCTGTTCCTTTTCAAGGAAATGCTATGTAACCCTGTCATACCAACTAGCTGTCTTTTCCAGTCACTTGACCAGTGTCCTCTCAAAGGCCAGCAGAGCCAGGCTGCTTAAACGGCCTTGGCCCATTGCGTTACGGGTGTAGGACTTGAGCCACTTTAAACCGGAGAAGCTCCTTTATACACCTGCAGATGTAGCTCCAATTGTTGCCACTAATGAGAACAGTTTGTAAAGCTGAGACATTGCACTGTCCAACTCCATGTCTTTAAGGAACACCAAGAAATCACACAGCTTTCCCCTGTCACCCTGCATGTCCTGATCTGAATACAGGACTTGAAGTTCAGACCTCGGGCTCCCTGAATCAAAGTGATGGCCAACTACCAAAAAGATATTAAACTTGAACAAGAAAATGTTGGAATTATGTTAAACTCAAACAAGGAATTGTGTGTATAGGTGTATGAAATGTACAATGAAAATTGTCTAGCAATTTCCCAAGCAAATATCAAGAAATAGATTGCAGTTCGTCTTTCGACTCGCTTGCAAAATCTGCAATGGGACTGAGGACTAAAGAGGTGTTATAGTTCAAAATCGATGTCAATCAAACGGCAACTCATTTTGGAGGGACCCTCCAATCATCACGCAGAAGCTCAGCTTCCAGGCCAGCCCACTCCTCCATTCACCCCCAGAGACGCTGCGCGTCCGTGGGAGGGACATAATCGCAGCATTATCCAATGGCCGTCGACTTTTGACGCACTAAAAAAAGCTGTTCTATGCAGCCCCATTGAAGTCGATGGACGCTGATCTTCAACCGGCAAATGTGCTGTGATGCTACGGGAATGTATGAGAAGGATCGAGTAGGCCAATAAGCGTCTGATTCAGAATGAACTCGTCTTCGAGATGGACGTGTTCGAACGCATTTTTAGTCAATGAAATGTGAACACAACAGTATATATTTGACCATTTCATTTTTTTAATTTTAGGGGAAGCTGAGCTTCCCTTGCAGTCTTAGAGAAATCGCCACTGCCCCACATGTATTTACTATCTCTCCATATCTCATCACTATCTCTCCTCATATCTTAACTATCTCTCAATATCTCTCCTCATATCTTAACTATCTCTCCATATCTCTCCTATTTTCTTAACTGTCTCTCCATATCGCATTACTATCTCTCCTCATATCTTAATTATCTCGCCATATCTGTCATCATATCTTAACTATCTCTTCATATCTCTTAACTATCTCTCCATCAATCTTTATAACCATATCTCTGATATCTCTTAACGTCTCCTGTTTCCATCCAGCACGTCGACTGTAGAGCACAGCTTGGGGAAATCAGACCTAATCAATTAAGCGAGTGTGCGTGTGTTGCGTGTGCGCCTGATGTTAAACATAAACAATCTGGCGGCAGCTAATTGGTGAGGAAATGACAGAATGATCCGTTAATCTGGCGTGTGTCAGATGGGCTGCAGCTGCAGAGCCAACCAACCAGCAGGCACGTGGGTGTGGAAGATGATAGCGCAGGCATCATAAGAAAGGAGTGGGGATGGGAGACCCCGACACTGTTTCGGTGTGCCAGGTAAACCCCTGAGGTGTCACCTTCATTACCATCTGCTGTGACAATAATAGTTTGAAGAGCATCCCTCTCACTCTTAACCAGGTGATTATAAGACTGTTAAGATGGCTTGGGAATGGGCGTTTTCATCGAGAATCAGTTCTACACAACACAGAGGACGGGTCTAAGCTCATCTGCATCAAACAGGTATGTGAATCACGTGATGGAACTTGGTGTCAACCATACGTTTTGTGTCTGCTCTGGTTCTTTCAATAAGAGACAAAAGGAGAAACCGGCCTTGCAGCATAAAATAGAGCTCGCACCTTATTTATCACTTTGAACTCTCCTTCAGACCGTAGAGACAGTTGCTCCCACCAGAGTTGGACTGACAGACGGCATGCCAGCGAAGCAGTGCGGCCTGACAGAGTGCCCGTTGGCAGATGAAAAGGGAGATATCCCCATATCAGATGAAGAGGGAGATATCTGACGCAGAGCTTCCACTTGAATTGAATAATGGCACGCGCCACCCGATGGGTTCATGAGCCGTGAGGCCCTTGTGGGTCCACACAAACACTCCCATCTTCGAGGATTTATTCCAGATGGATCTTTCAAAATAGTCCTTTTACACAATTACAACAATTTGTGGTGGCAATAATAACACAGAAAAGGCTTGACGGCTCAGACATAAACCTAAACCAAAACACACTCGATATCATTAAATGAAAAATGGGGCATTCAAAGGAGTCGTTCTTTGTATAGCGTGCACACTGTGAAGAGGAAGGAACCCACAGGAGTGAAGAGAGAATAGTCTCATCATTACTCAACTGACCTCCAGCAGGAACTTCTCAGCTTCTGCCGCGCGGCCGGCCGCCACACACTGGAAGGTGGCGTTCTGTCCTGCGTTGATCTCCTCATCGCCCAGCCGGGAGAAGTGCGGTGCCTTATCTACAAAGACAGAAAGTAGAAACACATGGTAGAACAGAGGAAGAAGAGAGCTCATAAAATACCTTTCAAATACCGGCCAGATGGAAGCACAAGTAACAATTTCATCAAGGTGTTTTGTTCTTTTTATCAAAAACATAAATGGGAATATGTTTGGCAGGCAGCAGATTGTCCCATTCCTGGATGACAGATTAAGACAACGCCATTTTTTTATTATGCTTTTCTGCTATTATCCAGATGTCAATCCTTCAATCAGTGGCCAATCGCATTTATGTATTTACTTAGCTGGAAAATGTTGAAACAACGCTATGTTCCAGTCTTTTATCAATGGACATTCAATAGTCACCAGAATGAAACTAGCCGAGCACAGTATCTACAGACGGCCAGGCCACTGAGGGAGGGGCGACGAATCAGTCGCAATTTTGCTAATGATGTCCCAGAATTCCTTTCACCGCTGAGTCACTGAGTGTGGGAGCAGACTCTATGATTAACAGAAGAGCAAAGAGAGCTCAACCCCTGCTCAGACAAACCAGCGAGGAATAGGATTCAACATCACCTGCCATTACAGAGAAAAAAAACATGGAAGGACAATCTGACCTGTCACTCTAGATGATTGACAGCTGAAGATGGCAGAGCAGCGGGGAAGAGAGGGCGTGAGGGAGGAGCAGATGTTGTGGCTCTCAGCCGTTGGCTGTTTAGTTGCACGCTACATTGGGTTGCATCTGGCAAAGGATGGGTGACATCCTATTGATGGTGTTTGTGTAAGTAGGAGGGAAGATCTGCATGAATGTGTACCCACAGGTGGCCATGTTGCCTTCAAGTGACTCGCCCTCATAAGGTTAATTCATAATTCATGTTGGAGAGCCAAACATAAGCAAACACCCAAACAAGCGTGAATGGAGGGGAAGGGGAGGGAAGGGAACAGGCTGTTCACTTGGCAAGGAGTGGCGCGTTATACAGCTAAATGTGTCAGATCTCGTCCCCAGGACCCTTTAGCGCCATCAATATTTTATTTGACTGCAACATTGGTTACGGAGTCAAAGACTCAGGCTCAGGAGGGGACAACAGAAATGTCAGCTCTGCTCAGCGGTTTACCCACAATGCACGAGGAGAAGCTTGTTCAGCAGGAGTGGTTTTCCTTCTACTTTGAAAACAATTGACTTTGATTTTAAGTTATTTCCTTGACTCCCCTCCCTCTCCTCGTCCTGGCCATGAGCCACATGAGACAGCAGGCCCAGGGCTTGATGAGACTCTTCATTATTTAATGGTCACAGTGGGAGCATGGAGAATATACCATCTGCTGTCTCACAGAGAAAAACACCAAATCTCTGGGTGGTACAAGGGGGAGGGGGAATCAATTTCCTTGCTATTGACGACATAGCTGCTGGTGGTTCCACTCTTAAGAGCCATGTTCTCAGATTACGCATTTGCAATATGAAGAAGCAGTTCTAAGAATTTATTTGTTTTCCAAAACATGAACAAGGAAACGTTAAGGTTTTAATGGTCAATGTGGGAAGCAGAGTGGACCATTAGTGTTAGGACAGTCCTCCCTTGCTCAGCAATTGGTCAGAAAGTTTGTAAGTTGTGGTGAGAGTGGCCTTGTTCTGGTTTTAGGCACAAGAATTAGTCAAGGACTGTGCACATGTCAACCTGCTGTCCTTTAAAGATGGCCACAGCCTAACACAAAAAAGTCTGAACTGCACCGCAAGGTCACACAGGAGAACACAGGATCAAGAATCTTTACTCTTTCTGTTTGTGTGATGGAAAACCTCCAGGATGTGAACTCTAAAATGCAACTTTAACCTACTTCAAGGCCAAAAGGAAAACAATGCTTTTAGTGGAGCCAGTAAATGGGAATGTGCACTTTTTCTTTATGTCGAAAACGTTCCCTTATATATTCTGAGGTAGCACCTGTTGCTCCCAAACAACTTTGTGAAGCTGGTGTTTATGAAGTGCAGCAGGAGAGAACCACTTACAGCAGGGATAGTTGAGCAGCATGATGTCGTCGATGGCGATGTAGCCCCGCCCATCCCTGGATACCATCGCCTCGATAAGCACCTGAGGAAGACGAGGAAACACATAAATGTCAATCGTAATTTGTGCCATCATTGAAATCTGCACAGGAACAAAATCGTAGACATTTTGAGAATGTCAGGTCTCCGGGTACCTCTGTCATGCCAGAAACACACTAGCAAGCTGCGGCGCAGCAAGAGAAGCGAGGGGGGCCATTAAAGCAGAGGACCGAAGAGATGGATACATCTGGCTACTGTCCTTGGGGCCCTCAGAAATAATGGCTTTACCAGGAAGCGCAATGTATTTTATGAGTCATGGGGCCTATTGAGCATTCTGGACACAGGGCGCTGTGAGGCCATAACAGCAGATAATACCAGCAGCACAGGGTCATGCGACTCCAGGGATGGGGGACAGGCCTCCATAGCAGGCCTGTGAAACAATAAGGTGGACGGTCCGTCCCATGAAACCTAATCAATATCAAATCACCATCCCTGAGAATTGTGGGGGAGTTACGAGACACTCGGGGTTGAGGGCTGGCATTACCGCACCAAGGACGCCTCTCCATTGGCCAGTTGTCAGGACAGCCCTGAGTCATCGCTCAGCACAATGGCTTCAGTGCCGGGTTATCAAAGGGTGCCCGTCAAAAGGGTTAGATTTTTTTTTTACGAAGTTATGACATGCAAAGTACCTTAAATTACCACGGATATGCATTTCATGTACGTTTGGCCAATTGAAATGTTTATAAACTGCCGCCATATAGCACTGCCATCATTCATAATGGGCCTTACTGTGCGTTCACACCAAAAGACACTTTTGTCGCCGGGTCGCATTGTCGTCCAAGTTTTGCAGCGCGACAAATCATAATCTGTCTCTGTGCAAGTTTTATGAGGTGAACTTTGTCGCACCACATCTTTTGCCCGCCAACGGTGCTTCATGCCAATTCATTCTCAACCATGGCCGAGATAACCACCATTGCATGTCGTTACCTGTTGTGGAAGAGGGAGAGACGTCGGAATGCCCGTCGTGGCGTCGTTTATGGGTTCATATCATCCAGAGGTGCAAACAGCTTTTGGCCGTGATATTATATATTATATTATATAGATATTTATATATTATATTATATAATATTATATAATATTACATATAGAGCTCCGGGAGTCGCAAACGGCAACAATCACTTTCTCCTCCATGCTGCGGTTCACTGCGGAGTGCAGGGAACGATTGGCCTGGCCGGTTGAACGCTGATTGGCTGTTACGTTACGTCACCCAGGGAGTGAATGCTGATTGGCTGTCATCACGCGAATGTCACAGCAAAGTTCAAATATTTCAACTTGAGCGAAAGTGTCGCGCTGCAAATCCTCGTGAACGGACTCGCCCGTGACAGGGCTTTTATGCCGCGCCACAAGTCAAATCTTGCCGCAGGTTTTTCTAGCCACAAATTTCGCCCAATTCGCAATTCAAGTTGTGTCGCCCCATCGCGTTTGGTGTGAACGCACAGTTATGAAATACTTTTAAGTTCACAGAAAAGGTAAGTGAAACAGGTGGATGTCAGCAATACCTCGCAATTAGTTTGAGATAAAGGCCCAATAGCATGTTTAGGTCCAGGCTCTTGTCATCTTGTGTCTAGAGAACGGAGACTCCTTTACGCCTGCATGTGCCATTTATCCTCTGCAGCTTCTCCACAATGCAGCAGCCCAATTTCTCCCACGCCCAATTTCATTACACTGACTACTGGCGGCTGCTCAACCCGATTCAGGTCATTGGTTCTTGCCTACCGTGCTGCGTATTGCTCCGGCCCATCCCAAATCCAGGACATGGTCGGACCACGAACCCCAGCCCGTCCACTACCATGCTTAATGGCTTGCTACTGACCTCAGAACAGCTGAAACCATACCCATCTTCCGTCTGAAAACTCTTCAGGTCAGACTGTAAAGAAACAATTAATTATTCTATCTCTTGTTTCTATATTGTAGCACGTGTTTTGTACTCAAATGATTCCTGCACTTTTCGTGGTTATATCTTCACTGTCAAATGCACCTTGCTTTGGACAAATGTGTAATGTAATGTAAGGTGGTGTAATATGTTGTTTGTACAAGAACACTGTGTAGGTTATCTCGTGGGTTCTGCGCTCTACACCTTACAGGCACACGGACCCACCCAGGACCTCTGCCACCATTCCAGTCTTTTCTTAGTGGGCAGGACAGAAATAGCCCGGCCCTCTGGACCACAGAGGCTCTGTTACAGCAACAATCGGCATCACAACCCTGACCGGACGATGACCCCTCCCTGGGCTGTACCGGTGCCCACGGACCTCCATGGGATGTGAAGAAATTGGGGTTAGCTGTGAGGCCTGGGCTGAGAATGAGACAGCTCAGTGTGTAATGTTGTCAAAGGAAAGATAAATTAAGCTTGAAATTTAGCGGTGAAAGAGGTAGGAGGAGGGGGGGGACAGGGGTAGTGGCACCAGTAGAAGACATTGTGGGGAGGGGAGGGTTGAACGAGGGCTAAGGACGGAGTGGGGCCTGATTGAGTGCTAGAGCGACCCTGGTGAGTCTGCAGACGGGTGCTTGTCTGGCTGGGGTTAAACGCCAAGGCTGAGCTGCTGCATGTCGGAGAGGACGGGGGAGTCTGGATGGTGTATGGAGACGGGGGAAGGGATGAAGTGCCATACTCATGTCTACTTTGAAACGTTTCATTTAATTTCACCATGTGTCTCTTTTCCTTTAGTTCTTTCTTCATTGTTTTTTATTCTTTATCTTTACTATATTTACTTTTTATTCTGAAATTGTGTGTGTGTGTGTGTGTGTGTGTGTGTGTGTGAGTGGTGTGAGTGGCTGGCTGGCTGCCTGCCTGCCTGTGTGTGCAAAAGCAATTCATCAATATTCTACAACTTGCACCGATCACCTGTAGCATTAATGTAAGTGTTGAACTGCTTATCTTACTGAGAAGACACACTGCTTGTCTTAATGCGATATTCAGACAAACTGCTTGTCTTACTGCAATATTCAGACAAACTGCTTGTCTTACTGCGATATTCAGTCTGTCATTCTGAGGAACAGACACACTGCTTGTCTTACTGTGAGACTTAGTAACATTGTATGTCCTACTGTTAGACTCAGAAACACAAAGCAACACAAAGTACCTTGAAGACTAATTGAAGGTGCCATTAATCTAAGCAGAGCAAAGGCGCTCAGTATGAAATTGATTGCAGGTTCATCTATAATTGTCTTCACTATGATACAGGAGGTTATTTGGAGGGATGTTTAGTGAGTATGTATTTTAATAAACAACCAGCTCACATTTTATTGATATCCTAAATTAATTAATCCACGCCCTCCAATACATTTCAATCGTCCCTTCTCTGAAAGGCAACATAATCTATCTATATATATCGCCTGCTGACAAAAATGCCATAAAAGTTGTACACAAAGTGATCCACAGCTTCAATAAAACATATAATGCTAGATTTTATTTAATCACTGGCTAATGTCTAAGGGGAAAGTCGTCAAATCAAAAAATAAATTATTTTTGCTATAAAAACCTCCAGTATCCACTGATTTCACACAAGGCCGGCGAAGCTGTGAGGCGGCAAGGCCTTGCACTCATCATTACACCCATCAGAGGGAGAGATCGCCGTCTGACACCCTCACACACAAAGGTTGAATGCTCAGGTACAGCCACCCAGGTGGAAAATGCCACAGGATGAGAGTCGGTGGAGATACTTAGGACACCGTGTCAGGAATCTCAAATGGTTCCCGGCCACGTAAAACATTTTATATTTTCCGTCACCACAGGCAGCTGCCTGGAGGTCTCAGCAGGGGTTGGGGGAGAATACGAGAGATTACCAGACAAAGCTGAAACATAAGTATTCTAATGAGTATTTTCTTTGCCGTGCCTTTGATGTATCTCTGGTTTCCTTAACTTGCGGCTCTTCAAAGGAAGAGTCTGCGGTACAGAACTACTAACACAATAATACTTAATTCCTTGGGTGCAGGAGAACCATTGGCCTAATTTGAGAGGCTAGGCTAAGCAGAGTTTAGATACACTGCATGTTTCAGCTATATATATACACATCAGCTGTGTGCATTTTATTCAGAGATATCCAGGATAAACAGGGTTGGGTACAGGAATAGAACAGAAGAACAATGTGTACAGAAAGGCTGGAGAAATCCAACTTATGAGAGAGGAGAGCAAGCTAGAGATAGTGGATTTAGAGAGAGAGAGAGAGAGAGAGAGAGAGAGAGAGCGTGAGAGAGAGCGTGAGAGAGATATAGAGATACAGACAGACAGACAGACACAGACAGAGAGACAGACAGAAAGAGAAGAACAGAGGAAGAGCCACGTTTCCAACTCTAGTTTGCTTGTCTTCGACAACCTGAAATATTTTATATTTGATAGCAAGGTATCCAAGGTATTGCACATGTTTTGACCAATAAATGGTAAAGAAATATGGCAGTAGCAAACAAACAAAAGAAATGTTCTACTGGAAACATCTCAAGCTGATCTCACTATCTCTTCCCTCCACCTATAGATGGTAGGAATCAAGAAAATGTGCATGGTATCCATATAACAGCTAACTAAATCGACAGTTTTCCAGAATCTCAGGGGTGATCAAAAATAGTACCCTCTGGTTAACGAGAGGGTACTGAATTAAGACTAAAGCAATCTATGCACCAAAGACATCACAGGATGACTAGAATGAGAGGTTAAAATCAGCTCTCACTGCTTCAAAGGACTACTGCTGCATGTCATTCTGCCCGGCTTACTTTAAAAATATTTTAAAGTTACAGAGGTTGCTGCCAACATGCCTGAAAGCTTTAAGTCCCTGGTGAACACAGAGATAACCAAGACATTCATCCCAGGCTTAAAACATCTACAAGACTCGCTGTCCTCCCTTCCCAGGCATTGTTCCTGCACTCTATGGTTTATGCAATAGTTTCTGTCCGTATCTGCGCTCATACACCAGCGGAGGCCGCCTGGCCCTTTCGGACACTGCTCTCTTGACACATCGGACCCAAACACTTACTGTCGTGGTGATGCGTTGCTTTCTATAGGGCGAGGCCCACGCGAGTTCTCCAATCTCAGGAGATGTGTAAACGGCTACTAAGGGACTGGTAATGTAAAATGAGGTATGAGATTGACCGGACCAATTGTTTAGTCTCTGACTGGCGAGTAGGAGCGCATTAGCATGGGGTCAGCTGAAGTAGTGCTGAAAGGTGGAAGAGGAGAGGGAGATGAGAATGAGGAATCAACATGGTGCGGTTTTATGGGTATCCGTGGGAGGAAAATTTGGGAGAGAAAATGGTACATGGTGACAAAAGCCCATGATCTCGGAAGCTAATTTAATCCAATACATTTTAGACCTGAACCCTCTCTACTAAATAAAATATTAGCACTTACCATCAGGGGTTTAAACTGTTTTAAATTTTGGTGCTACCATTTTTGTTGTACTCCTCCACCATTTTGTACAGCTCCCTCTCATAGTCCATAATACCTTCATTCTCCCCATGAAGCATCTTTCTGGCAGCACTGTTGCAATGTTGACTCACCTATGAGCCATTTGTATTTGTCTTTAACAGAGTAATGAGGAGATATATGCATCTCCACATGGCGAGTCAGCAGGAAGAGCCAAAGTGCCCCGAAAATAGCAAAAAACTCATTTTGCGCCATAAAATGGAGAAAGAAGGGACAAAATGGGGTTTGCAGTGTAGTATTTTTGGGCGATGAGTTCACACAGTTGCATTCCAACTCCTAATGGCTGGTGTGGAAGCCTGGTCCTTTGCAATACCGATAACGTCCATCGGTCGCCAAGTGTCCTTTGCAGTTCTCTTTGTTCAGACACCAAATCACACGAACAGAGTCCTCATTAAAAGGTCTCAACCTAAAGGTCCCATACTGTGCAAATGTCAAACAGTAATGGAATGATAGGCAGTAAAAAATTGATGTAATTACTGCTCTAACAGTCATGCAAGTGGGCTGCCTACCAAACAATCTGGCCATAAAACTGTCCAAAACTCATTATTAGTTTTAGGAGTTTTAGCAGTTTTTAGTTTCTGAACGGAACTATTGATAAGTAAGAAATAGCTGGCCAACTCAGAACGAGAAATGCTGGGAGGCCGGTGTGTGACTGGCAAAAGCATTGATTTGTCTGTGTGTGCTTAAATCATTATCCTTTTCTATGGCCACATTACAAATGATGTTCCTTGCAAATATAGATCCGGCGAAAAAAAAAAAAAAGTATCAGTAAGTATTTATTCAACAGTGTAATATCAAAATTACTATATATAAGCATGTGACTATTTTCACACAGTTCTATGGAGTGTGTGCGTTTGTGCCTATGTTCTTAAACCTTTGTACATTTCATTTTCAAAAGGCGTTAAAATATTACTTCATGCCGTTGGTACAACAGGACATTATTTCCACAAGGAAGGTCAGATCCTCCCCAGAAAAATGTAAATTAATTAAGTGAGAGATTGACAGTTTACTACTCCACCTAATTGCTTTTTGACAGCTCTGCAGAGTAAGCAGAAAATAAATGAAATTGAACGTGTCGGTGGAAACCTCTACGCTTTACCCGTGGACCTGAAACACATCCAGTGACAGATATTGCATATTGCTCAGAGCGACAATACCTTATTCATATCAGGCAGGGACGTAGAGATGTATTTTCAGGGATAAAATGTCAATCACAGCATGCCTACATAAGAGCCATCATTAGAAAAACAACTCCTCATATAGAAATCAATTAGAATCTAACTGTGAATGATTAACCGCCTGCAAAGGTTGGGGACGATGCTGTCCCTACCTTTCAAAGTACAACTTTAACCAATCCAATGATAGTCACTTGGAGATGATAGAGTCACTCAGCCACCAGCCGTCCCCCTGCCACTCTGAGAGTAAAATACTGCATCAGCTGCATTGGAGCATGCCGGTGTACAGGTGTGACCTGTTATTTACTAGGCTGGTGTCCAGGTGTGTTGCCATCGTATTTTTCAGGATAGTGTCCAGGTGTGTTACCTGGTACTCATTGTGCTGGTCTCCAGGTGTCTCACCTGGTATTCATAGTGACAGTGTCCAGGTGTGTTACCTGGTACTCATTGTGCTGGTCTCACGGTGTCTCACCTGGTATTCGTTGGGCCAGAAGGTGCTGACTGCCAGCTCCACCTGGTGCCACTGCTTGCCGTGGGACCCTGATGTGTTCCACACGGGGCTCCCCAGGGGCCCCCCGTTGACGCGTACATATGCCCTCAGAGCCCCGGGGCTGTGGCCGTCGCGGCTGTACAGGAAGTAGCTGAACTGGACGCAGTGAGTGTCGTTCTCGCTCAGGGTCTGGAGCAGCAGCTGAGCGCGGTGCCCTGCAGCATGCTGGGAGGAGTTGACCAGCATGTAGGATCCTAAAGGGAAGAGCGAGAGGGATAGGAGGTCAGAGGTCAACTAGGGGTAGGTGGCGTCAAACAACAACGCATCTGGCTTGTGTTGTGTTTTCCATGTTATGAACCTGTGCCATTGTAAATATCAGTGAATCAATCACTGAAGCCTTCTATTTCACGACACAAATGTGAACCATATTAATAAATGGAGTGCAGCCTGGGAAAACAATACAATACATCAAATTATTCCTTCATGAAGAGTTTTGTGAAAGGGAGATAGCAAAGCGACGGAGGGTTTTTAATATCAGCACTGATGAGACATTTTGAAGAAGCGCAGTGCCATAACACAGAAAACAAACTGTTCTCAATCATTTGTAGGTGGGAGATTAAACAGGGAGACAATTGAAACAGCTCCACGCATCATTGACGCTCTGTGTGTCGACGGCAGATAATAGGAAAAGTAATGTACTCTGTGGAAATAAAACACAATGGCTCAGCACCAACCCTGGCCTCACATCAGAGACTACGGAGCTGTGTGATGGACAGAAAGAGATAGAGAAGGAGAGACGCCCGGGTAGTCGTGGTCGCTCTGCAAGGTGAGGCCGAGGGTGGAGAGTAGATCTGCGAAGCCCCCGGCAGGCTCTACTAATCAGAATAATATAACCCTATTACCCCCTCGCCTTGCATCTGTCCTGCCTGCAGTCGCTACCGGTTAACGTGATTAGCCCGGCCCTGCTGGGAGCCTTTCTGTCGTACCCACACAATCAGCCTGTTGTCTCCTACCCCAAGGTCTCTCTCCCATTCCCGGCCTGAAATGATCCTGAGAGACAGGCCGGCGTCGGCATACCGAGGGGCCCGGGGGCCCCGGGCGGCCGACACGTCAACGTTCAGACGCTCGGTACAGGAAATAGAACTTCCTGTTAAGGAAACCACTGTCTGCACATCTAAATTGGATTGGATCACGTGACCCGGGGTACTTTACCCATGGAGGGAACATCCAACTGCTGATATATGGGTTAGGGTTACAGTTCCCTGTTTGCCGCAGGTTGATGTATCAAATGTTAGGATACATTCCAAATCACACCTTGATTTACAGAGCAGCTGTTGCCAGACCTAAACTAACGAATCGTGAAAACCCATCAAGTATCTCAAAAACAGTAAAGACAATAGGAAACACATACAATAAAGTTCAATAAATCTTTAACAATAACAAATATGGAATCCTTAATCCTTATAAACCTTTATGTGTAAAGTAAGGACATGAAGGCCATTTGGTTGATGCCCCAATGTTGTCTGTATGTCATCCCATTCCTTTCAACACACCCTGATCTGTGTGTGTGTGTGTGTGTGTGTGTGTGTGTGTGTGTGCGTGTTTGCGTGTGCATGTGTTTTTGGGTTGGACATCCATGCATTCCTCCCGTCTCTTCTCCTAATCAGATCTTTCAGCACCTCTTTGTTTTCCTTTACTCTGCGCTCCTCAGAGACTCATAAACATAACGGCGGCCGGCAAGCGTCTGAATCCATATGGTTTCCAGCAGCTCCAGCGCCATCACTCTCAGCTTTATAGACACATTATGAACATGTTTCTGTACACCGGGCAGGTTCATAGTAATGATATTATGTGAAGTGGAGACACGTGAACTGCAGCCTGGCTGCACTTTAACCTTTATTAGGTTTTTAAATTAAAGCTAGGTGTGGAAATATACTCCATGAGATCCATGAAAGGATATAAGCCATGAATTAAACATTTTGACGGATGAAATAGGCACCTTGAGAGATTCTGGGCTGGAATGGTTTAATGTGGTGATGTCACACACATCCATCAATAGGGAGGGACCAATATTCTGCAAGTGTTTTTCAACATTCAATATTTGTATTTTAAATTTACGGCAAATAAAGCAATGTTTTGCTTTCGTGGTCATGTAAATGGTCATGTCTATTACCATGGTAGCATTTTGAGGTTTATTTTCAACATATTGTTTTTATGTCAAAGCATTGGTAAATATTGCCAATATTTTGGGTTGCCGTTAAATTAACGGCAACCCAAAATATTGGCAATATTTACCAATGCTTTCTTAATTAACGGCGTTAATTAAGAAAAACAATAGAATGGTAACTTATTAGGTAATACATATGAAATAAAATGTCTTCTTCATGAATGGAATTTAGCAATAGCACAAAATGCTACTTAGCAGTATAAACTGCTTCAGCCAAACACCAAACATGTCTGAGTTTCTGAAAAATAGTTCTTGGTAGGTTTAACTTAAATGCTCTCATCAATGCCTCCTTGGATCAGGCTCATCTCTACATGGCTGTAGTGTTTGTGTTTACAATTGTAGATTATTTATCTCACTGACTGTACACTAGTGTTATTTAAAGAGTGAAATACTAGTCTAAGAAAGGATTTGAATCAGGGCCAACTCTGAGCATTAAAGTGAGAGCGGTGGGGCGCGACATTCCACTGCAGAGTACAGAGAAAGTGGTTCATGTTTGTAGAACAGTGAGGAGTGAAACAACACAGCACACTTGGTCTCCACTTCACAGAAGCCTAAGAAGGAGCATGAGCCTCGCAGAATTACCACAAGAAGGTGGGGCGTTTAAGATGTTAGAAGGTCAAAGGATCAACGAGGGTTTGATGTCCTATCTTCAGATGTACTCCGCTAGGGGGGTTACAGTCTAACAGAGGCCTGGACGGCTTTAACCTTGAGCCAAACAACCTGCTGCTGAGAGTCACCTTGAGGAGCCTAGGAGCCGAGGAGCCAAGGGGCGGAAGAGCTTGTTATCTGGGGCAGGGGCAGGGTCACTCTAAACCCACAGTAGCCCGCAACTAGGAGGAAGGCTAGCAAGGTTAGCTCCTTGTGTGGGAGGACTTTCTGTTGCGTGTTCGCTCTCTGGTTTAGGAAAAGAACATCTCAGCTGGAGCCCGTCAATTGATATTATTGTCTAAATTAGCATTCCCTTTTATTACAGCTACCAGTTGGCATTAGGGTGTTTCTGAACCGTGACAGTTATCGGAAGGTCTTTTGATGTCATGTTATTTTGTATAACGGATAATAAAATGGGATTTTCCTTTTCATTCACAGACAGCTAAACAAATCATCTTTCTGTTGGGTGAATCATATTTTTTTATCCATAACCATGATCGTTCACCTTCTAACATTTTCAGTTGACATCTTATGAATGTGCTGCCATTCCCATTTGAACATAATTCAGTGTGAAAATAAATGTAATTATTAAATTAAACCCACAATCGGATATATCTGTGCCACACAAAGTTATTCACTGACGGTATCACCTCTGTCCCTGAAACAGTGGTGAACACATTATGACACTTTATGATAATGATATTATTATTATTATTGATATTAAGTTACTCAGGTTCTCCCTCAGACCCAACATAATTATTTCATTGTACTATCATAGAATTCAGACGCAGTCTTACAATGATGATCTGCTCGTCAAGTCTGTTTGTGTGCGGATCAGGTAGTTAATTGTAATGCTAGAAATTAACTGACGTTGTTGAATCAATTAAGTAAATTAATTAGATAGTTTTGATTTAAACATGTATTATTGCCAGTACAGAGGAAGGCACAGACCTAAAATACAGATATGAGGAATAAAAAATGTGCGTCTGACTTTTGATTTGTCTCAGTTTCATTCTGTATATAGCCCATTTTTTATTGGATATACACTTGTTAGATTTGTACTGAAAACAAACCTTTTTAAAGACTACAGATTTCCGCAGCAGTTCAAGATAGGAACTGCAGAGTTCCTTGAGGCGACCATAAAACTGAAGTTGTTTTACTGAAGATCTAACTTCTAAAATACCTTCATCCTGTCCTTGTATAATACATGACTTCATGAACAGCGCTTTAATGTCACTCCTTCATGCCCAGGTTTTTATGAGATTATGAAAGAGCAGCCTGTAAAGACTCACTTTCTAACAAAGAAGAAGAATATCACAGACACACACACGTACACGCACACGCACACCCACCCAGACACACACACACACACACACACACACACACACACACACACACACACACACACACACACACACACACACACACACACACACACCCACACAGTAGTGCTCAATGCAAACATGCCCTGCGTTACATACCATATACCACCTCTGCATAACCTTTTGTGAATTATGATTCAAAGCACTGGGAAATCTGATAAGGCTGCATCCATCCCTTAGTGTTCCTCCCAAGGGCACGGTTACATCCATAACAAGATTAAGCATGATCCAGCACATCATAATTCATACAGAGCAGGGCTGGACCGGGCCGCAGGACCAGGCTACACGGTGACACAATCTGGAGGGAGCCACAATGGAACAGCTATAGACCAGAGATAAATGAATAGCAGCGATGTATGGCGGGCATTGGACGATTATAAAGGTGAAGGATTTGGGTCATACAAACCAGGGACACAGAATATCATTAAAGGGATTTGTCAATCGAAGGCTGTAATT